>NC_058133.1:208141310-208326210 GCF_016433145.1 Gracilinanus agilis | reverse complement strand
ACATATTTATAGGTATGCCTACAAATGTATTTATCTAATTATATCTATACATTTAGATACATAATTTCATATTTATATATTTTGTGTCTATTTGCATTTATATACTTATGCATATTTATATATTTGTTTATATATTCATAATATTTATAGGTTTGTTTATAAGTGTATATATGTATTTATATATTTATATTTATATCTATACATTTAGATTGTATATTATATATTTATATTTTATATCTATTTGTATTTATGTTTATACATATTTATATATTTGTTTATATATTCATACATATTTATAGGTTTGCTTATAAGTGTGTTTATATATTTATTTATATGTATAGGTTTATATCTATACATTTAGATTGTATATTTTATATAGATTTATTTATATTTATCTATTTGTATTTATATGTTTATGCATATTTATATTTGTTTAGATATTCATACATACTTATAGGTTTGTTTATAAGTGCATTTGTATATTTACTTATGTATATATTTATATCTACACATTTCGATTATATATTTTTATACATATTTATTTATATTTATCTATTTGTATGTATATGTTTATGCATGTTATAAATTTATTTATATATTCATAGACATTTATAGGTTTGTTTATAAGTGTATTTATATATTTATTTATATGTATGTGTGTGTATATATGTATATCGATACATTCATATTATATTGATATACACATATTTATGCATATTTATATATTTGTACATATATATTCATGCATCTTTAAATTTACATTTATATATTTATACATATTTGTATATATTTGTATATATTTATCCATATATCTGTACATCTTTTTATATATAGACATAGAATAGGCTTACTTTGTCTCAGTTCCTTCCTCAGATGGCACACTGGTCCTGGGGTCAGATCCAAGGGTCCTCTGTGCTCTAAGGGTCAAACAGACCACCAGAATTAGAGGATGGGGCCTTCTATTCCAAGGGAGAAGCCCTGCGGAAAGCACGCGGCTTGGGCAATAGGGAGTCACTATCTTGTAGGACTTGTAGGAAAAGAACTTTGGCCTGGTCCCTGGGGTCAGGGCCAGTCAATCCCAGACTGTGAGGGAAGAAGGACACTGGTCAAAGCCACCCAGGGGATAAAGGTCAGTCTTACCCTTGAAACCAGGATCTGCATCTCTAGGCATCCCAGGGTCCGTCTCGTTCCTCAGGAGGAGTTGATAGATTTGGTCTAGTGTCTTCAGTTCCTTCAGCTGATCGACGTCGTCATCCCACTTCAGTAAGGGCACTGGTGCCAAAGACCCAGGAGGTGTCAGAAGTGGAGACCTCTGAACCATCAGGGACATGGGACTGTCAGTCATCAGATCTGAGGTGTCCCTGGGTCAAGGAATCCTTCCCTCCTCCAAATCTTCTTGGCACCCCTTTGTGATTTCACCTCCTCACCACCACCACCCCCCGCCCCCACCTCCCTGCTCTACTTCTGGGTACCTGGAGGAAGCCCACATCACTGGGGCAAGTCAGCAGCTCTTGGATCTGCTGGGTGTTCTGTGCCAGGAGCTCCAGGTGGTCCTGAAGACACTGTTTGGTCTCTTTGGCTTGGGCCAGGACAGCCATCTTTTCCTTTTCGAAGTTCTGGAGTGCCTTATCCCGCCATGCTTCGAGGGTCCGCAGCAGGCAAGTGACTTTTTCAGAGATGGCCAAGGCCCAGGTGTTGGCTGAATTCTGAGTTGGCAGAGAAGGAATCTTAGGATGGGAGCTGTGGAGGTGGGCATGGCCTGACAGACACAGCCCTAGGGCACTAAGCAGAGTGGGGTCCATTTTAGGGGAGGTGGAACAGAACAGTGAAAGGTTGGGGTCCCTGGAAGGTTTGTCCAGGACTCAGCCTCATGAGGACATAAGAAACCCTCTGATCCTGTCCTGTTTGGTGAATTAAATATTGGCCCCTCACACCTTTTAAGATCTGCAGAGTGCTTTCCTCAAAATAGCCCTCTAAATGTGTTATTATTCTCATTTTACTGCTAAGGAAACAGAGGCTTGGAGTGATTTGCTTGAAAGTCATATTAAGGGAGATAACTTGGTAAAGTATGAAAAATAATTTATTAACAAAAAGCTAGGTGGCTCAGTAGATTGAAAACCAGACCTAGAGAAGGAAGGACCTCAGATAACTCCTAGCTGTGTGACCCTGGGCAAGTCACTTAATCCCCATTGCCTAGTCCTTACTGCTCTTCTGCCTTGGAGCCAAGGCTTGATTACTTACTACTGATTCTAAGATCAGAAAGTAAGGGTTTAAGACAAAAACAACAACAATAACAGTAAGTTGGGGCATCTAGGTGGCTCAGTGGCTAGAGTACCCAGGCCTGGAGTCAGGATGACCTGGGTTCAAATTTGGCACAGATATTTCCTAACTGTGGGACCTAAGGCAAGTCATTTAACCCTCTTTGCCTAGCCTTTGCCTTTCTGTCTTAGAGTTGTTATTAAGACAGAAAATAAAGATTTTAAAAACCCCAGTAAATTACATAAGGTTTCACAAGCAATTCCTTTTTTTTCTGTTATGCTCATGCCCACATTTTTCATATTCATAATTAAAAATAACCTTTTTCTTTTCCAGAGATGAAGAGTAGTGATTCTGGAGGTGTCAGGAAAGGCTACTTAATTACCTGGATCCTGTCAGTCTCATCCTGAAATTCCTTAAGTAGTTCATCAATCTTGATTTTCTGATTCCGATTTTCCTCCAGCTGTTCCTTCAGCCATTTCTGTGACACCAGTGAGACAAGAAGTCAAGAGAGGGTCCAGGGCTGGGGTGCAAGTCCTGAGTTCTCCTTCCACCCTTGGCCACTGACCAATGCCAATATCAGAGCAGGAGTTGGGAAAGCACTAGCTTGAGAATCAGAAGACCTGAGATTTGAGATCATTCATTATATGTGACCTTGGGCAATTCACTTCCCCTTGTAGGCCTCTGATGTTTCATCTGTAAAATGGGCATAATAAGGGCTACCACACTGTGGAGATCAAAGCAAGCTCATGGCATCTGTGAAGTGCTAAGCAAGAGGTTCTTAACTTGGGGTCCTCAGATTTCAGATGGTCCATTAACTTGGATAAGAAAAAAATACATCTTTGTTTTCACTAAAATATTATTCTGAGAAGGGGTCCATAGATTTCACCAGATTGTCAAATTGGTTCATAACACAATAAGTTATCTTTGTGCTGGGAGGAGCTGGGTGGCTCAGTGTATTGAGAGCCAGGCCTATAGAAAAGAAGTCCTGGGTTCAAATGTGGCCTCAGATACTGCTTAGTTGTGTGATCCTGGGAAAGTCATTTACCCCCATTGCCTAGCCCAGTGATGGGCAACCTTTTGAGCTTGGTGTGTCAAAATTTGCCAAAAAAACCGAGTATAACTCGGGTGGTGTGTCACTTCAAGAAAAAAAACATAATTTCATGATATTTATAGTTTAAATAACAAAAATGTATAATTGTAATATATAACTGTATTTAATAAACCAAAATAGGTAAATGAATATAGGTAGAATTGTCATCTATAGTGCACAGAGCGTCTACACTAAACTACAGCAAATGTTTCATCCTTGGCATGCGGCCCCATCCTTCTCCGTATGCGGCTGCATGTCATCGAAAATGGCTACGTGTGTCATAGGTTTGCCATCACCGGCCTAGCCCTAACCACGCTTCTGCCTTGCAACCAATACACAAGAGAGGGTCCAAGATAGAAAAGTAATGGTTTCTTTTTTTTAAAACAAACAAACCCTTGTCCTAAACATATGTAAATATCTCTATGACTTCCAATCTCAGCACTAGATCTAGGCAAAAGGAAAGGCTTCTGGCTCCTCTCATCATTTCTCCCTGTGAAAATTTGTTTTTTACAAATACTGTATTATTTCTATACCTGGGTCCTAGATTAAGAATATCCAACAGGTCTGTGGACTTTTACATTCTCTTTGTTCTTAGGAACTGTCAGGAATGTTTCCTTCCAATAAAACCTAATTAATAGATAAAGGAGATAAAGATTCTCTTCCAGCTAATTAATTACATGACCACTCACCATCACCTATTAGGTTCGTGTGTAAATGGAATTAACTCTAGCCGACTCATAGTCAAAACTCTACTCATCCTAGGCATAGAAATGATGTCACCCTCACCTCCCTTAGTGGGGAGGGGAGATGAGTTACCCACACGTGACAATAAGTAACAAATCAAGAACTAGGGACTGCCCTTTGGGCAGTCCAAAATCAGTGTAGAGGCTGCCATTTGTCCACTTGAAATAGAGGTGGACCCACAGGAAGTGATGAAAGACACTATCTCTTTAAGTATGTTGGTTATTTCCTGTGGAGGGAGTTCCTGCCTTGAACTTGGTGCTGAAGGATCTCCTGAGACCACAGACGGCTTGCACTCTGTATTGTCAGGTGGGCAAGTTAGGCTGACTTCCTTGGCCTACCTAGGCCGCTTCCAAACTCTGCCTTAAGCAGGCACCAGCCTATCTGGTTGCTAGGCCTTGTGGCTTGCAGCCTAATTTATTTAGCCTTTTAACCTTCTCTCTCGTCCAGGCCTCTGCAGGCCTGGACTAGCCTCTCCCTTTCTCTTTATTCCCATACCTTTACCTTCCTAATTGTAAATAAACTGCCTTAACCCGATGCTGACTTGGGTCTGATTTAATTACGGAATCAACCTGAATTACTGATTCCTGGCGGCCACACTTTAAATATATATCTATAAAATACCTAAAATCTCCCTCTTACATTCGGGAAGGGTTGAAAGTTTTGATGGACTATCTCCCAGTTACCTATTTACTAGTCAGAAATGTTTTGGGGATGTTCAAAGGAGGGACCTAAATTTTATTTAAGGACCCACATCAGAGGAAGTGGAGTCTTTGATTATCCAGAGAATCAAATTAATTCCTTTTGACTGGTCAATTAATAAATTAATTTAATACCCAGAAATATTGCCTCTTGAAATGTTAATTGTCACATCTCCCTCCAGTACTCTAATCCCCAGTACTCCCTAAAGGTCTAATACCCAGAGGCCTCAGCACAAAGAGACAAAGCAAAGTGATCCACCTGCCCTTCTGGCACTGGAACTCATTGTTCCATCTCCTGCCCACATGTTTTCCCACAGGTGCTTCCTCCAGCTTTCCACTTAGAACCCTAGCTTCCTTCAAGGCTCAGCTCATGTGCCTCGCTGGTTTTCTGTGGTGTTAGTGGTCTCTTCTTCCTCTTTGGATAGGTAGGTAGGTAGGTAGGTAGGTAGGTAGGTAGGTAGATACAGATAGATGGATAGATAGATGGACAGACAGACAGAGATAGAGAGATGGACAGAGATAGATAAATAGATGGATGGATAGATAGATAGATAGATAAATGGATGGATGGATAGATAGATATAGCTAGATGGATAGAGATAAATGGATAAATAGACAGACAGACAGAAATAGAAATAGATGGATAGCTGGCTGGCTGGCTAGATAGATAGATGCAAAGACAGATGGAAAGCTAAACATAGATATGTTTATCTATACACATCTACCTAGATCTATAAAAGATATGTATATATACACGTATATAGAGATATAGCAATATATATGTAGCTATATAGAGGTGTATGAATATCTATATGTGCATGTATGTATATATATATATGTGTGTATATATATAGAGAGAGAGACAGACAGACAGACAGACAGACAGGGGCAGAGAGAGACAAGGAAAGAGAGATCTGGGGTAGTCAGATGGCTCAGTGGATAGAGTGCTGGGCTTAGGTTCAAATTTCAGATCTCAGGTCTCAGATACTTACTAGTTATGTGGCATTGGGCAAGTCACTTAACCTCTGTTTGCCTTAATCCATTGGAGAAGGAAATAGCAAACCACTCTAATACTTTTGCTAAGAAACCCTGTGGACCCTATTGACACAAAGATTTGGCCACAACTTAAACAACAATGATATAGATAGATATTGTTATTGTTTTTATTCAGTTGTGTCCCACTTTTCATGAGCCCATTTGGGATTTTCCTGGCAAAATTACTGGAGTGGATTGCCATTTCCTTCTCCAGCTCATTTTATAGGATGAAGAAATGGAAATGAACAGGGATAAGTGACATGCCCAGGGTCAGACAGCTAGGTCACATTTGAACTCAGGTCTTCCCAACTCCAGGCCCAGTGTTCCACCTAGCTGCCCACACACATAACATGAGAGATATTATTATTGTGTGTGTGTGTGTGTGTGTATCTGGGGTTTTGGTCACAAGGAAATATGTATTTAAAAGAAAAATAATTGTCTTTTTGAGCAACTTTTTTCCTTCTGCTATACATCTTGTCTGTAAGGGTAAGTGCCACTGAGTTAGTAGTTCTATTATCCCACCCCACTTAATGTAAGAGTCAAGATACTAATCCCTGATACCTTACCCAGGTAAGAACAACATTCTATTGAAAATCAATCAGAAGTTTTAGATGAAGTGCATAAAATGTCCTTAATCATTATAGATATCTTTGAAAGCCATTGGATGAACTGAAGTGACATTAATTCAAGATTGGGGAACTCAATGGTCCTTACATATCCAAGGGTGTTTCTCATTTGTTTTTATGGATTGAAAAAAAATCTTTAAAATGTAATGAAGGAGGGGCAGCTGGGTAGCTCAGTGGATTGAGAGCCAGACCTAGAGACAGGAGGTCCTAGGTTCAAATCTGGCCTCAGACACTTCCCAGCTGTGTGATCCTGGGCAAGTCACTTAACCTCCATTGCCTAGCCCTTACCACTCTTCTGCCTTGGAGCCAATACACAGTATTGACTCCAAGACAGAAGGTAAGGGTTAAAAAAAAAAAATGTAATGTAGGGAGCAGTGAGGTGGCTTAGTGGATTGAGAGCCAGGTCCTGAGAGGTCCTGGATTCAAACCTCGACTCAGATACTTCCTAGCTTTGTGACTCTGGGCAAGTCACTTAACCTTCACTGCCTAACCCTTAGCACTCTTCTGTCTTGGAACCACTACACAGTGTTGATTCTAAGACAAAAGGTAAAGGTTTTACATTTTTTTAACTTTTTAAATGTAACCAGGTAAGCCTTTAGAAGGGCTGGAATTTGTTTTGTGTCTTGTCTTTTTATCCCCAGCACTTAGCCCATTCATTGTAATTTGTACTTTAAAAAGATTGTACCTAAAAAACGATCGTTTCATTTCATTGGATCTATAGAATAAAACTATGTATGTGGGTGTGGGAGGATATAATTATCGTCATTTCACAGATGGGATAACCGAGGCTTAGAGTGGCTGAGTGAAGTGCTCCGAATCACATGTCTAGCTGAGTGTGTGCATAGGGATTGGAACTCGGGTCTCCCAGACTCCCAGTCTAGTGCTCCTCCCTCCACTCAGCGCCCCAGCCGCCTCTGCATGCCGAGTTGGGCCGGGTTTGGTTTGGAATGGGCGCGCTGCGTAGAGGCTCGGCCCGGATGGTCCCGGTTCTGCGCCCCTAGTCCCCACCCCGCCCCTCCCTCACCTCCTGTTCTTTGCGCTCCACATCGGCCAGGACTCGCAGGTGGCCCTCGCACTGGCCCACGGTGCAGGCGCAGCAGATGCACCGCTTCTCCGTCCTGCAATAGAGCTCCAGGGCTCGCCCGTGACGGGGGCACCGGGCAGCGGGGCACGGGCCAAGCGCGGGCTCCGTCGCTGCCGGCTGCTCTTTGGCCGCCCGCAGGGCCTCCACCACGTCACACAGAGCCCCGTTCTTGTGCAGCGCGGGGCGCTGCTCGAACGGGGCCCGGCACTTGGGGCAGTTGATCTCCCCGAGGTCCCAGTAATCTTTTATGCACTTACGGCAGAAGTTGTGGCCGCAGAGCAGAGTGACCGGTTCCCGGTACAGCTCCAGGCAGATGACACAGTCCAGCTCCTCCTCCAGCCCCAGAGAAGCCATTCTTTCGCCTGGGCCAGGGGAGAAGCTCCAGGGCTGAGGAAGGGAAGTCCAGAGGGTGTAGCTAAGAGCCAACAGGTTTCTTGACGTGGGGAAGGGGGAGCGCAGCCGGCCTCCTTTCCCAGGATCTTTCCTTCCTTTGGGCCTTAGGCCTCGGAGATGACTCGGAACTTTTCCGACCCGCTCTCTCCTCCCACTTAGGGCTGGCTGGGCTGGGCTAGGCTGGGCTAGGGGGCGGGGTCTGAGGGTGGGGATCCGGAGCCTTGTGTGGTTTCCGAGGCCACCACCCAGCGCTCCAGACCAGACCTGGAGTCTGACCAAAACTTTTCCCTTGGGCTTGGAGCTTCGAACCTTTCCCTGTTCCCCACCCACTTCCTGTCTGTCTCTTCTTGCTTTGCTCAGGCTCTGCCTAGGCCGGGTCATGCTCCTGCTTCACGTCCCTCCTTCCCTCCCTGGTTTTCTTGTTCTGTGCCATTCTCTTCTGCCGGGCCTTGACTGGGTGCTTTGCCGGGCCTTGACTGGGTGCTTTCCCAGGCCTGGTGACAAATGGTGGCTATTCCCGGCCTTGCTCTTCCTGCAGCCATTTATTAAGCTCTTAGCACGTGCCTAGCACTGAAGATCCAAGAGCAAAACAAACCACTGCCTGCCTGCCTGCTTCCTGCCTACAAAGAGCAAGAGCGTGCATTCAAACTGGCGAGCCAGGGCGCAGATACAAAACCATATGAAAGGGTCCCGTGTGAGAGACAGAGACGGAAACAAGAGTCAGAAACAGAAACAAAGACAGAGGGACAGAAACAAAGACAGAGTGACAGATTGACAGAAACAGACAGAAGCAGAGACAGAAACAGATTGACAGAAAGAAACAAGGACAGAAACAGAGAAAGAGAAAGAAACAAAGAGATAGAGACAGAAAGAGATAGAGAGAGGCAAAAACAGAGAGACAGAAACAGAGGCAGACCCAGAGAGAGAAACACGGAGAGAAACAGAGACAGAAAGAAACAAAGAGACATAGAAACAGAGACAGAGAAAGAAACAGAGACAGAGACAGCGACAGAGAGACAGAAACAGATTGTCTCTGTCTGAAACAGAAAAAGTTTGTCTCTTGTTTCTGAGTGAAACAGAGAGACAGTCAGAAACAGAGACAGATAGAAATAGAGACACAGAGAAAGAGAAAGCCAAACCTTGGTGGACCCAGAGTCCTTATGCAAAAAATAAAGCTTGAATTTTGAAATCAACCAGGAAGTCCAAGAGCCAGAGAAGGAAATACATTCCATGTATAAGAGATAGAGAATATATCCAGAAAAGTTTTCTAACAAATTACATGCAACTAAATAACAAAGCAGATATATATATATATACATATATATATAATATCCTTTACATTTATAAAATAATTTTAATGCTATAAAGTGATAATCACAGTGATACTATTATTATTAGTGCAATGGCCAAGGAATGGCTACATGGCTAATTTCATATATGTAGGGAACTCCGGGGATAAAAAAACTACCTCTAGTAATAATAAAGGTCAGTATCTTCTTGCAACTTATATTCTCAGAGAGTTGTCTGGAGCTTAGGTGTTGAACATTTGTGGAGCCTTGTGGGTGCAACAGTTACAAAATTAAAGTGTAATTGGAAAATGTTGAATAAAATAAATTAAGATATCATAAAACAAAGGTAGTACTAATATGTGATTTTCTAAGTCAATCTGTGGACAATGGGGAACCTTATTTTTTACCCTGGGCAAGTCACTGAACCCCAATTGCTAGTGCTTCTGCTTCTACTTGGAATGGATACTAGTATTGGTTCTAAAACAGAGGGTAAGAGTTTAAAAAAAAAAAAAGATTACATAGCCAAGGTCACATAGCTAGTATGTGTCAGAGGCAGGAGACATGTTTTCATTGTTCCAAGGCCCCTGCTAATTTATCCACTAAACCAGTGATGGGCAAACTTTTTAAAGAGGGGGGACAAAGTAAAGGAAAAGCTCATCTGTCAGTCTGTTTCTAAGGCAACTCTTTTGAAGTTTCATCATATTGTATCCTATGTTATAAAGAAATAGGGATACTCTACTCCTAGGGGATATATGGATACTGGTGAGAGAAGCTGTGTCTCTGTATTCCCCTAGGTTGCTGGTGACTGGGGAACACCAACCCCAATCACCTTTGCTTAATGTTATAATTCCCCTTCTAAATAACAATGCCCAGGAAGGACCCTGAGTGGCCAGGTAGATGGGTAACCCTTTCAGGTCTCACCTGGGGTTGGATCAATTATTAATATTGGGCTCTGATTAGTCTTGGATCATGTTCACCTGATTGTGTTTGCTCCCTCCCCAAGGGTTGATATAATGACCACTCAGGAATGTACTTGTTAAATACTTTACCTATGATCTTAATTAGGGAAAGGATAATCGGGTTATGGATTGGGGATTGGAGACCCTGTCAAACTAATATCTATAGTCCCTCAGGACTGGAGGCTATTGATTCAGTAGAGCTAGAGCTATTGTTCTTCACAACCCTCTCTGATGGGTTGGCCATTGCCAAACCAGAGAGAGTCTGCTCTGTGGATGCAGCTGTATTGATGATTTCTTCTCAGCTTTCTTATCAGTTTGCGAAGTGTTAGCCTTCATAGCCTTCAGGAAGTAACAACCCTTAAAACCACCCTCTTTTTCTTAGACTTCCTTCCTCCTGATCACCACCTAGGCCCAGATACCTAAATAGCTATGATGATTCAGATGCCTAAAGATCTAGGAAGATTCAGAGAGAACCAATGACCAAGGGTCAGAGACTCACAGATCAATGGTCAAAGACCAAGACCCCAAAGATCAATAGTCAAAGGCCCCTCCCAGATGGCTGTTCGGGTATTTATACTCTCAGGCCAACTGACTTTTGCCCCTGACTCATGGCATCTGGGAATATTCGGATGTCTCCAACTGTCTCCTGTCCGGGTCCAGCCGGACACAACCGAGGGGTCCGGGGAAACGGCAACCTAATTACCCATAGGGGAAGAAGAGGGGAGACCTCGCGCGCAAGACAGACAGAGTTGTGTTGGTGGAAGCAAGGCTCGTTTATTGTAGATCTATGACAAGAATATATACACTGAGGACAGAAGGGGGTTGGCCGATACTAAGGGGGAAAGGAACGCGGAAAGGGAGCATAGAAAATCTCTGGTGGCGTTTTACTGTCTCCAAGCATGGCTGGGCCTATGATCAATATCTTATCTTAGAAGAGTGAATGATATCTATTCTTAGAAGAGTGACTATCTTTTCTTAAAGTCTTGGTCCCTAACAGTCTCCCCTATCAATCAAGGTGAGACCAATATTTCCCAGAGTTTGGACATAACACCTACTCATTGTATTCATCAGATTAGGAATAATGTTGCCTGGCTGGATAAAACATTTCAGGGGGCCACATCTGGCCCGTGGATGGTAGTTTGCCCATCACTGCACTAAATCAAATAATAGATGTTTGTTTTTCTATGAAGTTTCTCAGTTGTGATGCCATTGCTATTGCTACTTGAAATTCTTTTTCAAATATTTATCAAGATTTATGTTTTGTATTTACAACAGCTATTGCAGAAAATTCTATTTTAGATCATATTAGGGGGAGTAACATTTTTATTGCTTTGATAAACCAGTATTAATGAGTAGTTAACACATGAGAAAATCTTCAAATTCAAACCTTTTTTTTAAATTTAGACCCTTACCTTCCATCTTAGAATCAATACTGTGTATTGGTTCCAAGGCAGAAGAGCAGTAAGAGCTACACAATGGGGGTTAATTGCCCAAGGTCACATAGCTAGGAAGTATCTGAACCCAAGACCTCCCATCTCTAAGCCTGGCTCTCAATCCACTGAGTCACCCAGCTGCCCCCTTAAAGCTTTTTGAATATACAAGTATTGGCTCTTTTTGTTCAAATGAAATAAGACTAACTGTATCATATTTGTTTCTGGCAAATGGGTTCTTTATTGATTCACATGTGAGATATATATATTGCCCATGTGGGTTTTGTGAATGTCCACGTGGGTTTCTCTAAATTCAGTTCATAGACTTATCCCCGAAGGAGACTTTGATACCTTCTGGAGGAGAAGAGAAGACACCCAAAAGCTAGCTAGCTCTGTTTTTATCAAAGAGGATTCCGGGATAAAATAACAATCTATTTTTTCTCTCTATTCCTGCTTAAATATTTCTAAATCTAGGAGAAATTATCTTTTAGGTTCAAGTGGGGTTTTTTTGGCTGTTGTTATGCCTTAAGAGAGGAATTTAAAGAATGATTTAAAGAATTTTTTTTTACTAATTATATATAATAACTATTCCTTAAGAGAGGAAGGAGTACTTCAAGCTATATCCAAAGTCTTGATTGCTTTCCTTCCAATGCTAGTTATACAAAGACTATGAAAAATAGTGAATGGTGAGTAAATCCATTTGTCCACCCTGAAAACAATTGGAAATCAGAGAAGTTATACAAACTAGAATATATCTGATAACTGATTGAGCCCGGGCCTTTCTCTTAAGTGGCCCCTTAGTGCCTAGAGCGCTCCACCTGGAGTCAGGAAGCCCTGAGTTTGATCTCAGATATTAGCTGGGTGAATATGGCAAATCACTTAACTATCTGCCTCAGTTTCCTCAACTTTAAAATGAGGATCATAAAAATAGCATCTACTTTTCAGGATTGTTGTATGAAGATCAAATGAGATAATATTTGTAAAAAGGGCTTAGCATAGTGTCTGACACACAGCAGTCACTTAATAAATGCATATTTCTTTCTCTTTCTCATCCACTGGGAGCAAGATCTCCCAACTTTACCTAAAGGGAAATTATTTAAAGTCTCTAGCACCTGAAAATCGGGGACATTTTGAAGCACTGACTCTTCTAAATCTGTTTTCCCCCCAAATCTTTCTCTTCCTCTATAGGTCTCTTTCTGCACAGAGCTAGAACCTCATGTTATCGTCTTTCGAAGTCAGAGCAAGAAAAAATTCTCTTAAGTTCCTGCATCAATTTTGCCTTTACAGGCAGACAGAGTTAAGTAATTATCTCTCCAGCAATGTGGAAAATCTTATGCAAATGAACCAGCCTTAAACCTTGGGTTACATATAAGAAATATCTGAGTCTTTAAAAAATATTTAAATTACTCTTATAGACCTCTCATAAGGTCTTTACTTTCTCTTCTTTAATTTTCAGGGTCTTTGTTGAATTGGGTAACATCTAAAATATTGTTTTTGTTCATTTGTGATCCATAGCTCCAACTTTTCAAAAAATGCAGTCACTTTATTCTTCTGAATCAGAATAGGAATTTGAGGATCTTACATTGATTTTATATGCAAATACCTAACCAAAAATGCAAATTTAAAAAGGCAATTTTTTCCATAAAATGAATTTGCTTCATCTTCATTATTTTTTTAAACCCTTACCTTCCACTTTAGAATCAACACTGTGTATTAGTTCCAAGGCATAAGACTGGTAAAGGCTAGGCAATGGGGGTTGTGATTTGCCCAGGGTCATACAGCTAGGAAGAATCTGAGGTTAGATTTGAATCTAGGACCTCAACTCTCTGGGCCTGACTCTCAATCCACTGAGCTACCCAGCTGCCCCCTTCATCTTCATGATTATCAGTAAAAAATGCATTTCTTCTTTTAGGTAAAAACATGTGTTATGGGAAGGAATTTTTAAAAAATTTAATTATTTAGTATTTATTATTATTGAGGCAGGGACTCAAAGCTATCCTCACAACTATGAAAAAGGAAGACTATTTTACATTATTTAGATAGAAGCCAAAAGGAATTTTCAACTTCCCAAAGTGATATAGTTATCTGAGGAAGAATCCTAACTGAAGCATATGCCTTGGTTATCTTGGTGAAATGTAAATCCCTTCCCCTCAGTCTGTACATTGTGAACCTTCTAAATGTAACTTAATCTGGAATCTGATTCCTTAGGGAATGTATGAGATTGTGAGTCTGCTTAACTAAATTTGTTTAAGACTTATGACATTGAAGAAAGCATGGGTTTATCTGTCTTTTTTATCTTTTATGGCCTAAGAGAATGTATGAGATCGTATTATGTGAAATAATCCTCTCTGTCTTTGATGTAATTTTGTCTGTAAAAATCCATTAGAATCCTAATCTTTGTTCAAGGTTATTTTGGGGGGTTTTGAATCCTGAATCTGAGCAGGTTTTACCTCTATCATTTCTGTATTCTGGTAACCTACTCTGTGAATTCCAAGAAGAGATATTTCTGCCATAGCACATCCTTTGTCATGCTTTGGCACAAGAAAGCTGGAGTGTTTTACAATTGTAGTGCCAAGGAGATATGTATCCTGGAGATGAATAGCTGCTGTCAAGGACAGAAATCCCCATGTTGTTTCTTTCCTCAACCTTCTTGAAGTGAATCCTCACATGGACTGACAAGAGCAGGCTTTTCACTGGGTTCAAATGTGACCTCAGATACTTTGTAGCTATGTGACCCTGGGCAAGTCACTTGACCCCAATTGCCTAGCTATGGCTACTCTTCTGTCTTAGAATTCATACTAAGATAGAAAGTAAGGTTTAAAAAAAAAAAAAAAAAGAGCAGGCTGTGATTGATCAGTGAGACTTTTTCTGCTAAGGGAAAAGGAAATAGGCCCAGTTCTGGGGTCACATAGGGGATTGGGTGGGCAAATCCTGGAAAAAAACTAGAGCAGAAGGTACCTCTGGAAGCTGTATTAAGAGAACAGGAAAACCTGATGTTCATCATCAGAGAAACGAAAGCAAAGCAATACTAGCAAGAATTTTCAATTCCCAGGTCCTGAGAAATGCTTAGGCGGATCTTATTTTGCTGAGCTTCCTCAAAGGGAAAGCCCCAAGTCTTGTGATTTCTCCTTCTCTGCCTGAGGAGGAAGGCAGAAGCATAGAAAGAAGCAAGTTTCTCAATGTTCTTTTCTTAAGAATTTGCTTTTGACAACCTTGTTTTATGAAACCCCAAATTTACCTTTGTCCCATGGGAACTTGCCTTCAAGAAATTCAAGACTGAACAATGGGCCATCTAGCACCCTGGATAGGAGTAGTAGAGGAAGTCAAGTACTTTTTTGTTTCCTTAGTTTCTCTTATTACATTTAGGCTTCTCCCAGGTATGCAAGCCGCTAACTACAACCTTCTTCCCAAGCCCCTACCCAGTCAGTTGTTTCCTCTTTGATGATATTCCTTAAGATATAACTAGAACCCTAAGTTCTTTAGTAAGATGGAAATTCCCGTTCTTGGTGTTTTTCCCAGAGACAGTGTTCCCAGAATCTCAGAGCTTGGCTCTGAGGCATTTGTGTGCATGTATGATGCTGTGTGGTGGTCAAAAGAGCATTCATTGTCTCCCTTGTCCTGATTAAAGGTGTTTTCTTTGTAACTGTCTTGGTGGTTCTGTGTTTTTTCAGGTTGACACTTTATTTTCTGTTTTGGCCATTTATCTGAAAATGTCATGATTAAAATGACCTCGAGACTGATTTTGGGGTAAGAATATAAGTTGATTATATCAGGTATTTTGGTTAAGCCACCATCATAACTGATAAAGTGAGATAGATCTCCATGGCTCTCTCAAAACAAGGGGACAATCTGAGCTGAGTCGGGTTGTCTAATAAACAGGTTTTGAGGAGCTCATTATTCAGCTCCTTGCTTAACCATTCCAAAATGTCTTTTATTGGTGATAGCTAATTAAAACAAAAACAAAAACAACTCTTACCTTCAGTCTTGGAATCAGTACTAAGGCAGAAGAGTAGTAAGGGCTAGGCAATGGGGGTTAAATGACTTGCCCAAGGTCACACGACTAGGAAGTGTCTGTGGTCCTCTCTTCTCTAGGTCTGGTTTTCAATCCACTGAGCCACCTAGCTACCCCCATACACTTCTAAAAGCATTTACAACCTCACTGCTAGCTAATATGAAAAAAATGCCTACCTTTTGCTTCCACAGGGTCAGACTAGACACAGCTCCCATTTCTGAACTGTCTTTTTTTCTCAACTGCTCAAATGCCTTTTTCTTTAAAATGTTTTAATCTGGGGGCAGCTGGGTAGCTCAGTGGATTGAGAGTCGGGCCTAGAGACAGGAGGTCCTAAGTTCAAATCTGGCCTCAGACACTTCCCAGCTATATGACCCTGGGCAAGTCACTTGACCCCCATTGCCCACCCTTACCACTCTTCCACCTAGGAGCCAATACACAGAAGTTAAGGGTTTAAAAAAAAACCAACAAAAAATAAAATGTTTTAATCTTATTTTTCTCAATTACAATTAATAACACTTTTTAACTTTTTTTTTTTTTTTTTTACAATTTCTTAGTTCCAAATTCCCTCTTTCTTCTCCTCCCCTTTCCTTGAAAAGGAAAATACTTTACTACAAATTAAAATGTTCAGCCATGGAAAACACATTTCCATACTAGCCATCTTGCAAAAAAGAACATAGACTACACCACTCCTCCACCTCCCCAGAATCAAAGTCAAAACCAATAACAATAAAGAAAAATTTTAAAGTATGTTTTGCTTTGTATTCAGACTCCGTTAGTTTTTTTTTCTGAAAGCAGAGAGCATTTTCTTGTATTATTCCAACTTTTTTTTTTAATACTCATCTTCTTTAGAATCAATACCAGCTATCAAGAGTGGTAAGGACTAGGCAATTGGAGTTAGGTGACTTGCCCAAGATCACACAGATAGGAAGTGTTTGAGGTCAGATTTGAAACCAGGACTGGCTAGATTCTACAGGTCTGGCTCTCTATTCAATGAGCCACTTTGATGCCCTTTTCAGTTGTCTTTTAAGAACTAACCAGAGGCATGGCCAACCATTATTCAGCGCCAGGCCCTAACTCTGACAAGGAATTTATTACTACTTTAAAAAGGAATATCAGACATTTTAGTTAATTTAATCATTATTGGGCCTGTTTTCTGTGCTTAGATCCTGATGGAAAAGTCAGTTAGTTTCCCTATATATGCACTAACAAATATTTTAAACATAAAGCATTTTTTAGTACTGCTGAGCAAGTATCTCATTTTCTCTTCTTCCTATGCAATTCACAAATCCAGATCTCCCGGCAATCAAAGGCTTTAGCTTTTTGGCAACAGAATCTTCCTAGTGAGGTGCTCTTCTTCTTTAAGAAGCATTGCAGTTGTAGAAATCACCTCCTTCTGTCAGTAGCTGACTCTGAAATTTTTAAACTTGAGCTCACTAGGTAGCTGCTAGATTATGACATGCCCTTCTTAGGATCACTCTTGTTTATTTTTTTTTTTAAACCCTTAACTTCTGTGTATTGACTTATAGGTGGAAGAGTGGTAAGGGTGGGCAATGGGGGTCAAGTGACTTGCCCAGGGTCACACAGCTGGGAAGTGTCTGAGGCCAGATTTGAACCTCCTATCTCTAGGCCTGACTCTCAATCCACTGAGCTACTCAGCTGCCCCACTCTTGTTTATTTTAAACCATATTTTCTGTCCTAGTAACAACTCTAAGACAGAAGGGCAAGGGCTAGGCAAATGGGGTTAAGTGACTTGCCCAGGGATTGTCTGAAGCTAGATTTGAACCCAGGTCTTCCTGATTTGAAGCTTGGCCCTCTGTGCTACCTACATACCCCAGGATCACTTTTCAGTTACCTGTGTTTATAGAAATACAAAAGAGATAGTCAGGGATTTGAGGTGCAGGTTAGGCTTTACTAAGTAAGCCCACATTCCTGCTGCCCTAAGCATGTAGCTGCCACAGAGAGAACTTGTAAATGATATATATATAAACTAGTATCACTGATGAATATTGATGCAAAAAAAATTTTTTTTAACTTATTTGAAGCATTTAACTTTCTTTGGAAAAAACTCCTTTTCTTGTCAATTTTCCAGGCAAAGAGAAAGAGGCTCTTTTCCTTCTCTTTAGAATTTGCCTCTGTTGTAAACTGAACAATCACACTCATGATATCCTTTTTTGGTTTACCTTTGGCACAATCTACTTATAAAGCTAAAGGTTACTATTATAAGAATATAATTTGAAGGAAGGGTTCACTAGGCTCACTGAAAATCTAAACCACTGTGGGGCAGGTAGATGGCTCAATGGACTGAGTGCCAGACCTAGGGAGGGGAGTTCAAATCTGACCTAAGAAACTTCCTAGCTGTGTGATTCTAGGCAAGTCAGTTAACCCCATTTGCCTGGCCCTTGCCCTTTTGTCTTAGAATTGTTATTAGGACAAAAGGTAAGGTTTTTCTTAAAGGAAAAGTACCTATATATACAATATTTACTGCTGCTCTTTTTTGTGGTGGCAAAGAACTGGAAATTGAGGGGATGTTCATCCATTGGGGAATGGCTGAACAAGTTATAATATATGATTGTGATGAATTACTATTGTGTGACAAGAAATGACAAGCAAGAGGGTTTCAGAAAAACCTGGGATGATTTATGTGAACTGATGCAGTGATGTGAGCAGAACCAGAACTTATACACAGTTAGCAGCAATATTGCATGATGATCAAGACAATTCCAAAGGACTCATGACAAAAAATGCTATTCACCTCCAGAGAAAGAACCAATGGAATTTTTTTTTTTTTTTTTAAACCCTTGTACTTCGGTGTATTGTCTCATAGGTGGAAGGTTGGTAAGGGTGGGCAATGGGGGTCAAGTGACTTGCCCAGGGTCACACAGCTGGGAAGTGGCTGAGGCCGGGTTTGAACCTAGGACCTCCTATCTCTAGGCCTGACTCTCACTCCACTGAGCTACCCAGCTGCCCCTGGAATTCTAAATACAGATTGAAGCAGAGTTAAAAAATTTTTTTTCTTGTTTGTTTTTTGATGTGTTTTCCTTAGCAACATGGACAATATGGAAATATTTTGCATTACTCCACATGTATAATCTATATAAAATGGCTTGTCTTCACTAGAAGGGAGGAGGAAGAGAATTTGGAATTTAAAAAAAAAAAAAAAAAGGTTTGGGGCAGCTAGGTAGCTTAGTGGATTGAGAGCCAGGCCTAGAGATGGGAGGTCCTGGGTTCAAATCTAATCTCAGACTCTTTCTAGCTGTGTGACCCTGGACAAGTACTTAACCCCACTGCCTAGCCTTTACCAATCTTTTGCCTTAGAACCAATACACAGTATTGATTCTAAGATGGGAGGTAAAGGTTTAAAATAAAAGGTTAAAAAATTTTACATGTAATTGAGAAATATTTAATGAAATAAATAAAAATATACGGGGACAAAAAGAGTATGTTCTGGAACACTGAGAAGCTAGCATCACACATCCAGTGCATGGGACTTGAATCATATCCTGACTTTAAGGTCAGCTATCTATTATACCATGTTGCATATCTGAAATCACCTTGACTCACATTCTCTGATCTTGATACCCTTCTTGCTCCCAAACCATGTGGATAGAAATCCACTGGCAGAATAATAGCCTCAGGGAAGAGCTTCCAGGGAGTGGATGTCTGGGAGCCTCTAACCTATTATTGTTCTTGAAAGATGAATTGGACGGGCCAGGGTAGCTCTAAGGGGATATCTCAGCTCTGTTGCTAGTCCCCTTCGGGTACCCTGTACACTTTGGGTGACCCAATCCTTCAGTAGATGCCATAGCTGGGTTCATGGCTGTCTCGGTATCGATCCAAATATCGCAGTGGTTGCCCATGAGGGAACTTCTTTTGTATGGGATGGTAAGGGGGTGGGCGTACAAACTCAAACACTGGCTCCCGCATGTCTGCAAAATGAATGAAGAGGCTCAGGTGAATGCTTTCCCCAAGTCCTAAGCTTCCCCAGAGAAAGCATCCTACCACACATCCAGATTTCCTCCTAGTTCCTACTGTGATAATGAGATTAAATCTACCTTGCCCCAAATCTAATCACCAAAAGTGTAAACAACTCCACTTAACTCACAAGTTGGGTGGTCTGTAACCCACCTGTGCTACAGTGAGTGACAAATCAGAATTTACTGACTGCCTCCTGAGCAGACCTAAGAAAAGCGCCTGTTGTGATTGGACACGTAAACTAAGAGGAAGGCACAGGAAGTGACACAAAAGAAGCCCCTTTAAAAGAAAGTTGAGTGAGCTCAGTGTGGCTCTTCTGGTTTGTGGCTGGGACTTGGATGAGCTCTGGAGCTGGGACCCTGAGACTTGATAAGACTATTCTAAAATCTTTTCTTTGGAATTCCATATGGTGAGTGTAAAGACTGAATCTTCCTGAACTTGTCTTAAGGAACTTCCCTTTCAAAGAACTCTGTGACTGAAGCTTTTGCTTCATTCACCTCTGGGGCCCTCCGGGCCTCTGACTTTCCGGCCTTGAGCTCAAGGCCACATCTTTCTTGACTGAGGGTTAATTAGATCCATCTGGGTTAAACTAGGGGATGGGAGCAAATTACCTAGTGTGTTAGATTACTTATCCTATCTTATCCTGTCTTTTATTTCCTTATTTCTTCTTCCTCTCCTCATTTGTAAATAAACTTCCATAAAAGTTATTTTGACTTGAGATTATTCCTTAATTGGGGATTGATAATTATTCAATTCCCTGGTGACCAACCTTTTAATATTCACCCAATTAAAACCCCTTTTTACTTCTTACACTACTATGTGATGACAGGGCTCAGAATAGAGGTCATGGGCTTGCTTGTGTAAGCTAGATAGCCATATGGTCCCCAATGGCCCTTCCAATGGACAGAGAAAGCCTTGACTCCACCCTGTCCCACTTACTGAGCAGGTGGTGATAGATGTGGGTGACAGAGTCATCCCAGCGGCACTGGAAGAAGGCTAGACCAGTTGGGGTCATGGAATCCTGGTGCTTCTTATAGAAGTCAAATGTGCGGAATGTTCTCATAGCAAGATGGTAACTATAGAGAGAAGATGAAAAGGTATGAGTGGCCTCAAAGATGCCTCATCCTTTCCCAGAATCTACTCTAGAAAAATTTTGCAGTTTTGTCCAGCACATTCCCCATTCCTCCAATCACAAGTCAAATTTCAGAAAACTCAGAGCTCCTTAAGAACAAGGTTCAACCATTCTGCAGACACCCAGGGTGAAGCCTTTGAGGAGAAATTACCAAGGTGTGGGACGGGCATCTCTAGAAAAGTCAATAGGATGGTGCTGCTTGAACAGGAGGAAAGTAAAACGGTGAAAACCAGTCCCTTTGGATGGGAACGGTGGGAGGTAGTGGCACATCTCTTGTCCTGCAGACACATCATTGCCTGGGATGTTGGTCCTGGTTGGGAAGGAAATTATGTTGTTTAAATGTAACCCCTCCCCAATGCTACAACTGTAGGAGGTGGCATATCACCCCATCTTTATGCCACCTTCTTCCAGACTACCTGCAGGAACAGAGGTGTGAGGCACGTGCATATGCCCCTTATTTTCCCCAAAGTAACTACATCCATGGCCTGGACACTGACTTACCCTTCTATAGAAGTTTACTTACCAAGCTGGATTTTCCCCTGCATTCTTTCTTGGAGTCAATACTATGCACCGATTCCAAGGCAGAAGAATGATAAGAGTTAGGTAATGGGGGCTAAATGATTTGCCCAGGGTCACATAGCTAGAAAGTGTCTGAGGCCATATTTGAACCCAGGATCTCCCATCTCTAAGCTTGGATCTCTATCCATTGAGCCACCTAGCCCCACAACCCCCTTGATTCAGAATCCTGCTGAAATTTCCCTCCCTCTACCATACCCTTCTTTCCCCATCTCTCTTCAATGCCTCCCAAACCCTGCCCACTTATACTTACACCAGCCAGTGGATGTATTCAGCATCCTGTTCCTGTAAGTGTCCATCTGCATACAAAAAGAACCCATTTACCATGGGGCAGAGAATGGATATGGGGTCTGATGCTCTGTAAGAGTGGACCTTCCAGCCTGCACAATTCCAGGTGTTAGACTGTCTCTCCTTCACTTCTTAGGCTTTGGTTTGCAGGGTAGTTCAATGATACGAGAAGCCCAGGAAAGAAAGGAAGGACAAGAGGCCGTCTTGCCAAAGGCACATACCCAAGTTGGTGAGCAGCAAAGTCCACAGGGAGCCCTTTTCTGCTTCATATGTCACCTCTGGGGGATTAGCAGCCTGACAAAGAGAGAAGGCAGAAAGAGGCTACAGTTGGACCCAAGAATAAAGGCAGCCCAGAGCAAAAACTATAGCTCTATAGGAACCAATCTATCACAGAGAGGCAAGAAGAAACCAAAGAGGTGAATTATAAGTCAGAATTATAAGATTTTTTTTTTATGCCCTTACTTTCTATCTTAAAATCAATATTAAGTATCAGTTCCAAGGCAGAAGAGCGGTAAGAGCTAGGCAATTGGGATTAAGTGACTTACTCAGGGTCACAGAGCTAGGAAGGGTCTGAGGCCAGATTTAAACCCAGGTCCTTCTGTCTCCAGGCCTGGCTCTGTATCTACCCAGCCACCTTATTGCCCTTTGTGCTGGGACTTAAACAGGACATAGGAAAGGCATATGTGTATATGGGAGGGTGACAGGTTACCTCAGTTGGGGTAACCTCATTCCCCTGGAACACAGGCATCATCAGTTCTTCTCCCAGATTGTAGGCAACATTCAATGGGACCCAGGGCACAAATGTGGCACCCACGAACAAGTCTTGGTAGAGGCCATAGTACTCAGCCAGGCGCTTCTTGTGGTAAGGGCCAGCGGTCTTTTCCCAATCAGCTTTAACTTCCTCCAGTGGGATAGAAACTGTATAAATCAGAGAAGTACATGAATAGGCCATCCCAGACAGCTGGGCTCATCTTGCCCTATATTATCCCCAATATCTGCAATCACACTCACTGTCATGGAAGTGGGCACTCTTCTCCATCCTAGCCCGGTTCTCCTGAAGGATTTTCTTTCTTTCAAGGACCTGTTGTTGCCTTTGGGTTGTCTTTTGGAGAGGAAATCCAATGTCTATTTTGTCTTCGGGATCTGGGTGGAAGGTAGGTCCATGAGAGTCTAGATTAGATCAAGCCTGGCACAATTTCAAATCTTTTTGGATTAAAATGTTTTTACACATGATTGAAAAATAATGTTAAAGTCTTAAAAGTATTTTGATGGTTTCAGAAAAACCTGAGAAGACTTAGTTGAATGATTCCAATGGAAGTGAGCAGAACCAGAACACTATATATAATAATGATACTGTCAGTATTCAACTGTCAAAGTCCTGCCACTTTGAATAAGACAATGGTCTAAGACAATTCCATAGGACCCATGATGAAAAATGCTATTCACTTCCTATCCACCTCTAAGAAAGAACTGATGAACTCTGAGGGCAGGCTAAAGCATAATTTTATAACTTTATTTTTCTTGTATGTGCTTCTAAATGAGAGTGATCTTCAAGATTATCTAGCCCAACTCTATCATTTTACTGAAGCCTAGGGAGGGGGCTTGCTCAAAATTTAAAGTCAGTTACTGTTAATGGGTCTGGCCTAGATTAAACAATTTACTTCTCTGTAAAATGAGGGTGTTGGACTAGATGAGTTCCTAGAGTTGACCCAGTTCTGATCTCCTTTGTTTGTTACAATAAAGATGTTGGCAGAGGTTGTGCAACCCAAGCAGGGACATAAGAAGAAATTATATGGGAGTTGTGTATGAATGAAAATGACAGACAACATTTCCAGCAAAGGGGCTATCTTTCCTTAAATGGTGGAAATGAGGAAGCAGTATGGGTAAAGTAGAAAAGACAATGCCCCCCAAAAGTTGATGAAAAACACAAGATATCTTTCAATTTTTAGATAAATAATTACAACAGCACTTATTGGAGCAGTAAAGAACAGAAAGAAATGGGTATGCTCCCAGACAAGGGAATGGCTGAATAAGCTGTGAAGCCTAGGGGAAGAAGACTGAAGTAGACCCAAGACAGAGAATGACTATTCCCATGCCATCATCACTAGAGCTGCTCTCATCTACTGCTACTGTGCCTGAACTCTTCCCCTATTGCTGGCAGCAAACTCCTAGGCCTTTTTACTTTCCTAAAGCCAGTGTTCTGAATTGTTGACTCCCTGAGAATAAACTACCCCAGCAGACAGCCTTTATCATCACCTCTCTCAACCTCATCTATCTCAAGCCAACCCACCATCCACTCTAGTCCCTTTCATTGGACCTTTTGGAATTCCCATTCCCTTCATGTGCACAGAACAGATTTGAACCTAAGTCTTCCTGATTTCAAATTTAGGATCTCCTCTACTCCTCTTCCTTTCATATTTCCTCTATTTTCTTAAAAATTTTTTTTCTTTTTATAAACAAGTGCTTATATATGTACATATATATGTACATATATACATATGTATATGCCCTTATACTGCTCCACAACTGAAAAACAGAAAAAAAAAAGAAAAAAAGAAAAAGAAATCCCCTTCCATGACAAATATGCATAGTCCTAGAAAACAAATACCCACACTGGCTATGTTTAATAATGTATATTTCATTTAGCATTTTAAATCCTTCTAATTTCTAATTGACACTGCATCTCTGGCCATTTTTTTCCAATAGTGTTTCTACAGTTATCCCTTCCAAATCACAATTTTCTCCATTGTGGTATATATATATATATATAAAATCAGCATAAGAAATTAAATGGGAATTTTGGGGAGTTTTGAGGAAGCTGAAGATGATACACAAAGGCCAGCAGATAACACAGAAAAAGTTTGGAAACTCAGAAATGAAAACTTAACCTAAAATTTACAATAAGGTACTGTCAAAACCCCATAAAATAAAAAGAAAAAAATTCACTTTTTCTGTGGTATGAAGGAAGGGCCAAAATTTTTTCATTGTCTTTTCAGGACTGAGGGCTCCATGCTCTTAACTCCTGTGATGTGGAAGGGATACCTGTATTTCTATTGCCTCTTCCCCCAGCACTCAACAACTTTTTCCCCTTTGAAGTTCACTTTATCCAAGCCAGATCTTGGGGGTTTGTCACCTTCCGTTATTTTCCCTTCTTTCCTCATGAGTTCCACAGCCTGCTCACTCTCTTCACCAACTCCTGACCTCATACTAGGAGACATCATCATGTATGGTGTTCTCTCAAGCATCCTAACTTCTGGTTCTTCAATCTACTCAATGCCCATCAACCTATCTCTGCCTCACAGGGAGGGTCATATGCTTAGTGTTTCTGTAACCCAGTTCCATTTGGACCAATTCCATCATGCTGAAACTGCTTTATCTGACCATTATCACTCCATCTCTCTCTACACTTTATATCTCCTAAATCTCTACTTCCTTCTCACCACACTCTCAAATCTGTCAACACATCAGTATGTTCCCAGGCCTTTAGAATGTGAGGGATTTGCCCCACTTTACTTAGCCCTGCACTCTGTACTGTCATAGGGACCTCCAAACCCTCCACTTTTTAGACCTGTTCTAGGCAAGCTATCACTCCCTTCCTTCTCAATCCTATTATTTATTCTCTTCTCAATCCTATTAATTAATTAATTCAATTCTGTTTTATTTTCTCTCAAATTCTTTGCTCCCAGATTTTCTGGCCAACCCACATCTTACCAAGCCCCACCCCTGGGGGATCACTCCCACTCTGTTTCCTCGGTTCTTACTTGCTAGAAAAACTATGGTGGGTTCACTAACACTCAATGTTATCTAGGATATTCCACTCGGAGTAAAGCAGTACAAAAATTCTCCCCATTTTACAAAAGGAGAAACTGAGGCTCAGAGAAACAAAATGATTTGTTTAGAATCATAGCTAGGAAAGAGCAAGAAACTTTGGTTCCTACATTTATCATTATATCCAAGAGTAGTTATAATAAGTATAAGTAGAACAGTAGGAAATGAAATTGATAACAGTGCTTTGAGGTGTGTAGCATGCTTTACATTCACTCATTTGATTTTCACATCCTTGATTTGGGTACTCCCTCTGACAATACACGTCATTTAACCCCTGTTAAGTCTGTGAGGAATTGAAGGTGTTTAGCACAGGACCTAGGACAAAGTGAGCGCTATATAAATAGTAGCTTTGATACTTATTATCATCCCCATTTTGCAGATAAGGAAACTGAGAGGCCAGAGGGATGAGATAAGATTATCATCTCCATTTTTTTTTTTCAGGAAAAATAACACTATCTGGGTACCCTAGCGAGAATCCTTTCACCTTTCCAGGAAGGGCTCAAGTTTCCACCTAAGTAAAATGAGGCGGGGCTGGAAACCATAATATCCAGCTCTCCATTTAGGGTTGAGGGACAGGGGACAGGGTGAGGGCGGGGCCCGGTCCAGTCTCGCGAGGATAGAGAGAAGATCCCGAGGCGCTGTCGCGCACCTGAGGGCTTCCGGAAGTAGTCACGGTAGCTCTTCCACCAGTGTGGACCCTTCGCCTCGTTCTCTGCGCGGCGCTGGTAGCGGTCGAAGCTGCGATACTTCTCCAGGCTCTCCAGCGAGCTCACATCGATGTCCTCGTTGGGCATGGGTCCCAGCGGGGCTGACCGGCGACTCAGGACGGCTGCGGGCGAGGAGAACCAGGAAGTCATTGGCAGAAGGACTAGCTCCAGCCCAGTGGACGCGACTCCGACCCCCAACCCTGGCGTTGTCACGTTCCCTCCCTTCCCTGCCCTAGCCCCTCACCCGCGGTGCTGAAGCCGCGGCTGCTCCGCGTTCCATACAGTGCTACTCTCCACCAGGGCGCCGCCATCTTCCCTAGAGCTACAGCGTTAGCGCCGCCGTCAGGACCCCAAAGAGGCAGCTTTTGCACTGCCTGAGCCGAGTAGGCTGCCTAGCCACGCCCCCAGACCGCCTACGTAACCGGGGCGGGCCGGAATGGTCTTGACCTGGATGTCTGGGAGAGGAAAAACTTTGAGGTTTGATTGCTGGTAATGTCAGCCCTCTCACCGACTTCATTCCTTCTTAGGGACCCAGGTTTCCTCATTGACTTCTCAACCCCCAAATGTTGAAGTCCAATTAGATCCAATTAGATTAGATTATAAGCATTCATTAAGCATTTACTATATGTTAGGCAGATACTAAGCAGTTAGTTATCTTGCATGCCTACTGTGTGCCAGGCTCTGTGCCATGCACTCTGAGATACACAGAAAGACAAAAAAAATCCCTTCTCCCAAGGGAGTTCACAGTTCGCCGTCTAATTGTACAGACTATGCAAACAACCATATGTAAGCTATATATATTATATATTAATATATATGATACATATATAAATATATATATGACAGGTTACATCAGAGGGAAAGCATTAGCCCTTAGGGGGTATATGGAAAGGCTTCTCATAATTGAGACTTGAGGAAGGCCAGGAGGCAGAGACAAGGTACAAGGTACGAGAGAATGCCACTCATGGGGAACTATCAGTAAAATTGCCCAGGAGAGTATCCTATGGGAGAAACAGCAAGGGGTCAGTGTCACAGGATGTGGAGGGGAATTTGCTTAAGAGGACTAGAAAGGTAGGAGATGGCCACATTTATGAAGGGCTTTAAGGTCCAAACAAGGTTTTATATTTGATCTTAGAAGTATTAGGGAGTCAAGATGGAGTTTATTAAACAGAAGGAAGGAAGGAAGTTAATGATACTGTCATCCTTTCACCTTAGGAAGATCTATTTGATTCCAAAGTTGGAGGGTGGACCGAAGTGGGAGAAATGAGACAAGGGAGACCAATGCAGAGACAATTTTAGTAGCCAAACTTGAGATGGTGAAGGCTTGCATCAGGATGGTGGCTGTGTCAGAAGAGGGAAGGTGGCTATATAGGAGAGGTGTTATGAATTAATTACTTGGAAGGAACATATACATTAAATTTAGTCAATAATGCAATAAACCTTGTAAGCAATTTTTTTTTTAACCCTTACCTTCCATCTTGGAGTCAATACTGTGTATTGGCTCCAAGGCAGAAGAGTGATAAAGGCTAGGCAGTGGGTGTCAAATGACTTGCCCAGGGTCACACAGCTGGGAAGTGTCTGAGGCCAGATTTGAACCTAGGACCTCCCATCTCTAGGCCTGGCTCTCAATCCATTGACCTACCCAGCTGCCTCCTGTAAGCAATTTAATTCAGGTTATACATATGCAGACATGACATTAACTTTTTTTTAAACCCTTTATACTTTGTATTAGTTCCAATTCAGAAAAGTGGGAAGGACTAGGCGATGGGAGTTAAGTGATCATTAACTCTTGAACATAAAACATTTACGAAATGATAAGGCAAAAGTAATATTAAACATAACTTTTCCTTACTATAAAATAAGAACAGGAATAATCAAAATGTAAAAGCCCATCCCAAATCTCCAATAAGAATAGTTTGTAGGCAAGAATTGGCATACACTTCAGAAACCTTGAAGGAAAATACTCAAAAGTACATACCCCCTATACCTGGAGCAATCTGGGACTAGACAGCTGGCCTTGATGCCTTGGATCTTTTTAGAGAAGAGTCTATAATGTAAATCATTTCTTGGGCAGAATTAGAATTTTCTGCTAATCTTGGACAAACTCTTTTAGTACACATAGCAGTCCTTATAGCAGTCCTTAGAAGGTACTTGGAAAGTGTTATGCTCTTTCAGTGAAAAGTATTTCCCTTGAGCAGAACTGTCAAGCTCCTTTGGTTTTTTTTCTAGGACTCTGAGCAAAGTTTCTCCTATTCAAGCCATAGACATTGTGGCCCATCAGCTCATTTGCATGTGACTAGTTTTTTATAGTTCTAAAGGTTATGACCTCAAAATCATAAAACCACATAACTTTTTGGAGACTATGGTAAGATTATGTAAAGACTACTGGGGTTATTTGCTTATGCAGTATCATGGATTGAAGGCATTAGGAGTTTAGAGAAGAAACTAGAAGGAAGAAGCAGTAAAAGGAAAGCAGAAAAAGAAGAGGAAGCTGGGCCTAGGAGTTGAAGTTACAAAGCATGGGTGAATGTGAGAAAAATGAATGACTACAGAATGCCAACCTTTTCAGGAACTAAGCCAAACAACAAGGCTTTGCAACAGTCCTACCGGGGAGTCACATTGTTTGCAAGATGGGAATTCCTTTACTTGGAGCAGATTGTCTCATTGGAGACTTGAATCTAGCATGGTGATGGCAAACCTATGACATGTGTCAGCACTGACATGCAGCCATTTTCAATGACACGTGACTGCATGCGGCCGCATACAGAAAAGTATGGGGCTGCATGCCAAGGATGAAACATTTGCTGTAGTGTAGTATAGTGTAGACATTCTGTGCACTGTGTAAATAGAATTAGCCAGATCCCATTAATAGTCAAAAATCTACTCAACCCAGGCATGCTAATGATGTCACTCCCACCTCCCTTAGTGGGGAGGGGAGATGAGTTACCCACAGGTGACAATAAGTAACAAATCAAGAATAAGGGACTGCCCTTTGGGCAGTCCAAATCAATATAGAAACTGCCATTTGTCCATTTGAATTAGAGGTGGACCACAGGAAGTGATGAAAGACACGATCTCTTTAAGTAAGGAGTGAACTTCCTGTGGGGGCAGTTGCCCTCTCCAACTGGAAGAAGAAGCATCTCCTGAGACCACAGACAGCTTACACTCTGTATTGTCACGTGGGTAAGTTAGGCTGGCTTCCTTGGCCTAGCTGGGCCAATTCTAAACTCTGCCTATCTGGCTGTTGGGCCTTGTGGCTTACAGCTTCATTTATTTAGACTTCTAACCTCCCTCTTCTCTTTATTCCTACCCTTACCTACCTGATTGTAAATAAACTCCTCAACCTGATGCTGACTTGGGTCTGATTTAATTACGGAATCAACCTGAATTGTTGATTCCTGGCGGCCACATAAATTTAATATATAGCTATAATAAGTAAAAATTTTAATTCTTACAGCACTATAGATGACAATTCTACCTATATTTACCTATTTTGGTTTATTAAATATAGTTATATATTACAACCATACATTTTTGTTATTTAAACTATAAATATCATGAAATTATGTTTTTTTTTTCTTGAAGTGACACACCACCAGTGTTATGCTCAGGTTTTTGGCGAATTTTGACACACCAAGCTCAAAAGGTAAGGGAGACAGCAGCTAGGTGGCTGGGCCTGGAGTTTAAATGTGACCTCAGATGCTAGCAAGTCATTTAACTCTGCCTTAGTTTCCTCATCTGTAAAATGAGCTGGAGAAGGAAATGGCAAATCACCCCATTGTCTGCCAAGAAAACCCCAAATGGGGACAGAGAACTAGAGAAAGGTTGCATCCAGGAAGCTGAATGCCAATTCACCACCAGAGAGCAGCAACATCATAGGAAAGTCCAAAAAAGTTTGGATTCACCTGACCAATTGTCTAATTTTGAGACAAAGGTGGCACATGAAATTTTTTGACTGGCCTTGGCCAAATTACATAGCAAGTGGATGCTTTTGGGAGGAGCGGTTTCCCATTTCTCCTTAAGTGGGACCACTTTCTTCACTCATGGTGGCATGACAACACCCTCCCCCATTTTTGCTCAACTGTCAATAGCTAAAGTATTTACTAGTGTTAATGATTTAAACAGCACAGCTCCCTAGACTGATGTGTCTCGAGCACCACCCTTTGAATGTTGAGTATGAGCTCCCTGGCCACTTCCAAGGAAATGTACTCAGTTCCAAATGGGTAGTGTCTATGTTGGTGATGGCAAACCTATGATATGTGTGCCAGCACTGATGCGCGTAGCCATTTTCGATGACACGCGGCCGCATACAGAGAAGTATGGGGCTGCATGCCAAGGATGAAACATTTGCTGTAGTGTAGTGTAGACACTCTGTGCTCTATAAATGACAAAATAATTTACCTATTTTGGTTTATTAAATACAGTTATATATTACAATGATACATTTTTGTTATTTAGACTATAAATGTCACAAAATTATGGTTTTTTCTCGAAGTGACACACCACCCGAGTTATGCTTTTTTTTTGGCAAATTTTGACACACCAAGCTCAAAAGGTTGCCCATCACTGGCCTAGGTAGTGCAAGATTCCCTATCTCTGCTTCATGACTCGGGGTAGGGGCTAGGGAAGCTGCATTCAAGAGCAATGGCAACTGAGCCAGGAAGAGCTAGCTATTCAGTAGTCTTTTTTTTTAATTCTATTTTTATTGTCATGTCATGCAAAACACACTTCCATATTGGTCACTGTTGTAAGAGCAAACTCATACATAACTAAAACCCCCAAATAAAACCATAAATACACTGAGGTGAAAGATGACTCCAACAGTTCTTTCCCTGGAGGTAGAGAGCATTCCCAGTCATAAGTCTTTTAGGACTGTCCCAGATCATTGCATTGCTGAGAGAAGCCAAGTTTTCACAGATAATCATCATCCCATATTGCTGTTATCGTGTACAATGTTCTCCCAGGTCTGCTTATTTCGCTCTGCATCAGTTCCCTCAGACCTTTTCAGCTTTTTCTGAAATCTCTTGCTCATCACTTCTTAGAGCACAATAGTATTCCATTACCATTATATCCCACAATGTTCAGACATTCCCCAATTGATGGACATCCCCTCAACTTCCAATTCTTTGCCTCAACAGACTTCAAAAGAGTGACTATGACCTCTGGTGTTCTTTTCCTTTCTGTCTCCAAGATGTGGTTCATATAACCCTTTCACTCTACCAGAAATGGACACCATTCACATGGTTCACATTGACATCTAGGGCAGGGCCTTAGCTAGATGAACTCAAGTCTAGGTTTGCGATTGCTTCTTTGACTTCCTGTTTCTTTCCGAAGCATGGGTAATTTATCAGTGATCCCAGAGACAGATGTTTCCTGCACTGGAGGCAATCTTCTGAGTTTGAGAGGTCAGGAGCACCTAATTACAGGCATGGTCAGTTGTTTGTCCCCTAGAGTTGCTACAGCACTTCTTCAAGGAGATGGCCACTGACAGGAGGAGCCTAGGCCCCTGGGCTCAATGTGCTAGAAGATAGGAACCTTTAGGAAGAGGACAGGAGGACTTTTATGCCCTAATCCACATTGAACTCACTCCTTCCTAATCCCCACCACTACCACCACCAAACAAATAAAATAAAAAATGGTTTTTGCTCTATGTAAAACAATTGTCATTAGCTCTGAGCTAGAATGACTAGAGGAAGGCAGGGGATAGTGAAAAGTCCTAATGTCTGCATAAGAATGGTTGAAGGAAATCGATGTATTTAGAAGCAAAAATGTAGGGGAGGGACATGAGGCAGAATTTAAACATATGGCCTCTAATTCCAGAATTTTCATTCTTTTCATTATATAACTACCTCCTCTTAATTAATCTTTCTATGCTTATTTCTTCAACAGTAAAATGGGAGTAAAACAGGATGTCCCAAAAGTCTTGGTGGAGTTTTAAACTGAAGACCAGGATATCCTATGTTCAGTTATAAACCATATAGAATTGTTGCAAGGATCAGATGAAATAATGTTTATGTAACTCCTCCATACATGCCCATGTGGGCTGGGCAGTTCCTTGGAGAACAGTCCTGTTGTTTGTTTTTTCTTTCAAAAAAGATCATGACATTATGAGGTGATGTCTTGACTTCTATGTAAACTGAATTTAAGTGAGGCAGAGTTGTATAAAGTCATCAGCCTCACTTTCTCTTCCAGAGCCATGAGAGTCCAGTAACAAGACAAATGTTAAGACAACTAGTTAAGACAACAATGCAGTGGATGATTATGGTGTCTTTGATGTCTGACCAAGCTCCAAGCCTTCCACAGTGCCGCATTAGCCTCCTTTATGGCTGTTGGAACACATTGTTCTCATCTGCCCATTCTTCCAGAGGAAGGCTTCATACCCTTCAGGTAGACATCCCTGTCTCACTGAATGGTTTGAGACCAATTGGTTACTCTCAATCTGGTTTAGCTCTTATGCCAAAATGGTTTTTCTAGGTTGTGGCTGCTATAGCTTCTTGGAGCCACAAGTAAAGCCTGAAAGGGGCTTGGCAGGCTCTTGCACTAGTTCTCCTGGAACATCCCATATGCCCTGTGACACAGAGAGTGCTCTGCTTCCTTTGTGGGAAGGAATGTGACCCCCAATTATGAGATTCTTGACCCTGTGAAGGGACTTCAGGGAAGAGTTTGAGAGAGGTGGTTGAAAGAAATAAGCATGAAGGAAGGACTGGAGATCTTAGAGCCTCAAGCATGGGGAGTTAACCTCCACTATGTTCCTTGATTCACAGAACCTGTAACCCTAAACACTGCTAAGAGCACTCTCCTCAGTGAGCTCGTTCTATTTTTCCTTGTTTGATTGGAAATCTTAACCTCACTCTTAGTCAGAGAGCTCATTTACTCTTAAATATTTTATCTTCTACTCTATCAACTTCTCCAATTTCTGTTTGCTGATTATAATACTTTAATGAAGAAGCTTACTAATTATTCAGTGTAGTCTTTTGTGCAATGAGAATTTAGTAGAAGGGAATAGTTATCATTACTTTTTGAATGATCAGGAACAGTACCTTTTATTCTGAATCCCTGGTGATAACCCCAGGCTACAGATGTTTGATATGGAATAGAAATAATTCTAGCCCAATTTCCCTCTTGGAGACTCAGAACCAGCAGCCATGGATCCTGTCTCACTAACCCTGCAATAGGCAGTAGGCAGAGATGGTATGGCCCTTCTACTTTCCATAAAGATGAAAATTGTAGTCTCTCTATGTCTACTGGGTAGGCTAGATTTCATATCATATATGTCTATCCATGTCACATGAGAGCCAGTTATATTTTTATATTACATTGCCCAAACATATAACCTACATATATAAAGTGCTTTCCGAACTTTGGAGTGGTATATAAATTATGTCAAGTATTATCATAGCTCCAGAAAAGACCCTTTATGTTACCTTGTCCAACCACCTTATTTTATTTATTAAAAAAAAAAAAGTTTACCTTCCATCTTAGAATCAATACTGTTTATTGCTTCCAAGGCAGAAGAATGGTAAGGCCTGAGTTAAGCTAGGAAGTGTCTGAGGCCAGAATTGAACCCACAACCTCCTGTTTTTGGGGTCTGGTTTTCAGTCCCCTGAATCCATGTAGCTGCCCCTGAAAGACCAAGTTAACCACTTAATTTTATACAAAAAAAGAAACTGAAACCCTGAAAATTTAAATGGCTCACTCAAGGTACCACAAATAATACATGCATCTCTGCCTCAGCTCATGAACTATTCCTAACTTCCCAATTACCCTTTTTCCCTACCAAGGAATTGATAAAATCTCGTTATACTCATATTGATCTGTGAAGTAGGCGCTATAGCTACTCCTCCCATTTTACTGGTGATTTGCCCATGGAAACACATTTCAATTAGAGGTGAGACTTGAACTCACATTTTTCTAAGTACATTCATTGGCATGGGGGCTGGACTATCTATTTAGGAGCAGGAAGAATTCCTTTTTATGTAGCTTCTGCTTGTTTTTCTATATGTCATCCCTTCCTATATCTTCTGTTCTCTTGCTTGTTCCCAATCCTTTTTCCAATCTCTCCCTTCCCCTCCATCTTAAATAACTTCTTGCCCTGCTATATGGAAACAAAAATTTCTCCTGATGTCTGAATTTGTACACATCCATATTTGTGTGACTAGTTTTGAAATTTTCCTATCTATCCTTCTGGAAACCTCTTGGGAGCAGGGACTGCCTTTGAATTTAGCTTCAAAGAATACCCAACAGCCAAGGTGCTTTGTGGAGCAGTAACCTCTTAAGAGATTTCATTATCCTAACATGCTTAAACTTGAAAGGATGTTGGGGACTATCTAGTGTAAACCCCTTATTTTCTCAGAGAGATGACTTGCCTGAGAACCATAGCTCATGGGTGACAACCAAGAAGAGAACACAGATCTACCTCTTGGATTCAGTAGTTTTCCTGTCTAACTAAGCTGTCATTCATAGTGGAACAAAAGAAGACACAAAGGTCTCAGGAATCAGGGCCTGGAGAACCAGTCTGCCCAAACTGACATTTTGTAATGCTTCATACACAATAATTAGTATTTTTGTCTCACAGCACCCTATGAGGTAGGCCCTTGTGGTCATTACATTCCCATTTTACAGATGAGGAAATTGCGGCCAGGAGAGGGTTAAGTGACTTGCTCTGTGGTCACACCACTAAGTAGTCAGAGGCAGGATTTGTGCCAACAGTGCTCCTGAATCCAATCTCAGATTCTGTCTTTTATAACAGAAGTGTCAAATACATGATGGCTCACATGCAGCCAGATTCAGATTAAATGTAAGTAGGAAATATTTAGCAAAACAAATATACAATAAAACATAGTATTGATCTGTGTTTTTTGAGGTTAATATGTGACTGGTTTAGTGGCCCCCCCATTTCATTCTGAATTTGATTCCATTCCCTATATCCTGCTGCCTCAGAGTAAAGGGTTACTGTGGATCTTCCTCATACCAGGCAACCAAGAGAGCCTTCTCAATGCCCAGGTTATTTTGTTGCTTTCCTTGATGTTAGTTTGGGTATCGACCCAGAGGGCATTTCTAAGGATTTAGACATCCCGCCTTTTGTTGAGGCTTTTGTGGAGCTGCTATAGAGCAGGTGTTTAGCATTCAGAAGGGTCTGAGTCCTTCATGTTCTTTGGAACTAATTTCAAAGCATGCAACTGATTATTAAGCATATTTGAAAAACAAGGAGAAATTGGGTGAGATGCTCTGTAAATTGCAGGAATTCAGTAATTAGTAACACTGAAAATGTAACTGATCTATTCAACGAAAACCATAGGAACAGGGAAATAAGAGGTCTTTGTGCAGTGTTAGGAAGGCAGCAGCAGCTACATTCTAGCTGGGAGTAGCCCAGGAGAATGTTTCATCTCTGCCTGTTCCCTTTGTTGATGTTTTCAAGATGTAGAAGCAGCTTTAGAACTGAGATTCTACCTACGTCATGCTGCCTGCCTTTTTGGGGTGGGGGGAAGGGTTGGAGAGAGGGAGAAAACACAGACTGCAAGATGTCAGAAAATGATTATTAAGAATTGTATCAATATGCAATCTGGGAAAAAGAAAATTTAAAAAAAAAAAGAATAGAGTAGAAATGAGATTTTATTTGAAGAGCTATATTGAACTTGGTTCTTCAGGGAACAATTACTATTACCCCAGTCCTCCCTTTCCCCTACCATCTTCCTGGCCAGTCTTGGCACATCACTCACATGCTAGAAAATTGAAAAGGCAGAAGAAGCCTGGACATAATAGACTCCATTAGCTGCTCTCTGAAGCTGAAGCAGAATGGAGCTGACATCTGGTGCTGTCTGTCTTCATTTTCCCCATGGCCTTGGCTCCATAAGAGGTGACACAAACGGGCAACATTCCTTCCCTAGCTCCCTGGTCCCCCGGCACATATGAAAGAATCTGATGAACGAGCTGCAGGACTGAGTGCTCAAGTTGAATGAGCCAATTAGCTGGTCAGGGTTAGGGAACAAAGAGAATGAATGGACTTGTGTGCACAAGTGGCACACCTGGGGAAATCAGGAGTTCACTTAAATTCCAGGAGAAATCATACAGAAAAGAGGTCTGCTTGGTTCCATTCTGCCTGCTCCAACCCATCCCAGTGCCAGGTATCTAAAAGATTTGGGGAAGGGCCTTGTTTTCTATCAGGCAGGATACCTTGTGTCAACTGTTAGCCGTTCCTCAGTTCTCTGAGGTACAAGGCTCTGTGGGCTGCTTTCCTGGCCAACCCAAGTCATTTTTGGCGACTCTAACTACTGTGGGAACATTAGGACTCTGAGCCTTGACATTAGCCCCAATTTCCCTCAGCTGGGTATGGGCTGGTACTGCTCATTCAGATGGTATCTGAGGGACCTTAAATGGAAATCTACTGAGGGTTCTATTCTCTGAACCCTCTAAAGTGTTTTGTGTTATTGTGTGATCAAGAAATATTTATCCTGTTCTAGCCCAGAGGCAGGACATGACTCTGGCAGGAAGGGAGGCCAACCAAGATTTGGCCAGCAACAAGGAGCTCCCAGTGTTGAGATGGATCATAGCCATGATGGTAATGGAAGAAAACTGTTCCCTGCTCTTCTTCCCTCATCGAAGCAGATGCCATGCCTGGATAATGCACAATGAACGAGGGGATCGGGAACACATGTTTTTGCTTGGGACAAATGGGTGTAAATAGTCCAAAGGGTGCCTCAGAGGCAAAGGGAGGAGCCCAGCATGGTTTGTGGTGGTGCCATCTCTGCTGATGCCATGAGATGAGAAGTAGTAGACAAGCTGGCAGAGTATAGTAGGTGAAGATTCCAGTATCTGAGCTCTCCCAGCTGGAAGGCCAGAGTGGCACTCAGGCTGTGTGGGGTGTCATGCTATAGGAAGTCTTCTTCAGTGTCTCCAAGAAGAATTTCTCATCCTCTAGAAAGTCCCGGTCCTGCAGGAAGGGGCATGTATGAAAGAAATCAAGAGTGTAGAGAGCAGCCACAATGCTACGGCCTTCTCTCCTTGAGAAGGGAGAGACCATCCCTGGAATGAATGACTGGCCAATTCCCACCTGCTACATTTCCCTCCTGCCTGCCTGGCTCTACCTCAGAGAGGGTGAAGGAGGCAGAATTCATTAATTCCTGGGTCAGAGCTTCCACTCTTCCAGCCTCACCTCTGCACCTTTATCCTTCAGAAAATCACAGCAAATGGACTCTCTGTAGCTTGATGGGAACGAGGCCAGAGCTGATTGCCCAAAAGATAGCTGCCCAAGAACACTCACTTACCTTCTCAGCCATGTGTTTCAGCAGCACCAGTTTGGCATGTAAATGGGAAGAGCCCAGGCTTGCTGGAGGCTGGCTGTGTCGGGAAATGGCAACAGCAGAAGAGGGAACAGCTGAAAGAGGCCCATGGAAAAGTATTAGTGGGGACAAGGTTCGCTTTAGGTCACAGAGCAGTGGGATGATTGGGAAGGAACAGGAGGGCTCTGTATATTCTTGCTAAAAGTCAAGGAAACTAAATGGACCCAAGTCTTCTTCCTTATCAAGCTAGCTAGGGATTGCCTAGCAGCTATTTCCCCCATATTTACTCTCCCACAGACCAAGTGAGCAGGTGTCCCTCACTCTTGGGGCCAACTCACGATTCAGGCTGGAAGAATTAAGGACCTGGATCCCATGGTCTAGCCCCATAACAGGAGAGGGAAGATTCAGGTGAAGATGATCCAGCTGCCGTCTCTTTTGAGCCAAATTCAGATGCTCCTGTTTCCATCCCCCGCCCCCCCAGAAAGAGAAAGAAAGGAGTCATGAGGGTGCAGAACATCTCATGTAATGAAGGCAGGGGAGAACAAGGAGATGTAGATGGGAGGCTATTTTGGCAGGAGAAGTGTGGGACTAACTGGTGGGAAATGCTGCCTGCGCTGATGGATGTCACCCTCATGTCAGAGGTTTTGCTTAACTCAGAGGGGTTTGGGGGATCTCAGGAAAGGTAGAGACACTGATGAACATGATGCACAAACAAAAAGCACCAATAAGATTTCCACAAAGAGAGGAGGGAGGAGAGTGTGCAGAAATAAGGGAGAAGAGAAGATGCCTGCCTGATGCAGTTGCTGCTCTTGCTGTCGGAGTCGTTCTTGCTGTTGCTGCACAACCTGGAGCCGAGCCTGGTGCTCTGACTGCAGCTTGTGAGCCTCCAGAAGTGTCCGCTCTCCCTCCTCATACTTCTGAGAGGCCACCTGAAGACGGGTCGATAGGAGGGTCTGAGAACCCTTCATCCTCCAACAGTCCCTGATGCTGACCTGCCTTCCCAGTGTCCTCTGGGGGCCCAGGAGGCATCTCCAGCTTCCTCACCTTGCTCATGTTCTCCAGTTCCTCGGCCCGGAGTTTGATGCGCAGGGCAGCTGCGTTGACCTTCTCCTTCTCCAGCCTTAGTTCTTGCCGCTCACGCTCCAGAGTCTCCTGCTCTCCTGCCAACTGTTCCTCCCGGAGTCGTAGCTCATTTGCTCTGATTTTCAGCTCTGCTTGTTCCTGCAAAGAGAACATCTTTTGTCTTCTCCTCTCAAAGCTTCAGACCCGTTTCTGGGGAGAGAGGGCCACCCCAGGCAAACTCCTTGTGCTGTTTGTCCAAACTGGTCCATCCTTAGAAAGCAATGACTTGTGTATCATACTAATGATATTTAGCAGACAGCTAAACTCCTCTGCCTGCAGCTACTGATGGGGAATGCATTGGCACAAGGAAGGGCAGTCAATTGAGAACAAGGCCTGGATTAGACAGAAGGGGGCATACCTTGGCCAGACTGACGATAGTCCCTTCCCTCTTTGAGTCCACCTGCAGCATGCGCTCGGCCTCACGCTCTGCCCGTTCTTTACTTAGCTTTTGCTGGGCATGGAAGTCGGCCCACTCTGTGGCCAGCCGCCGTCCCTCCTCTGCACACTTATGCATGATTGATTTCTGCTCCTCCAGTAAAGCACTCTGGGAAACAAGAAGGAGTAAGAGAAGGAGGAGGCCATCAGGAGCTCCTTGGCTCAGATGGTCCCGAGTTACTGGGTCTCAAGCTCTTGCTCACCTTGGCCCTCTCCAACTCCTCCCTCTCCATGCTGAGCTGCTGGTTCATGACCCTTCTCTGCTCCTCCAGTGAACGTTGTGTGGATTCTGCTTTGGACTGCTCAGCACTCACTCTCCAGCGTTCCTGTATGACCCCCAGTGTTGAGGTTTAAGGTGAGTGGGTCTCTCCCTGGAATAGGATCTGACCTCTCTCCAGGTACTAATAAGTCAGGTCACCCCTTACTTCTGTGACTCATCACAAGCATTCTTTCGGAAGGCTTGCTAATGAATGGGAAGATGACTGGATGGGGATTCCTGTGGGCCAATTCCCATGGAGATGTTGGAGTAAAGGAGGGGAAATTTTTATTTCTGGCCTGACCTTCATGTCTCCGACTGTAGTCTTGACTTGAGATTCACTTCCACATAAGTTGTGATGTATGAATTCTTTTGGAAATGCATTAGGCTAAGGATACCTGAAGACCTGCACTATCCCTGTTCCTGCCCTTTCCCATTTTAATCCTATCTTTCTGGGCTTAGTTGATTCTCCATTAATCAAACAAAAGCACTGTTGGTTGTTAGGTGCTTTATGGTACACAGAGAAATAGGCTTTGTGGAAACAATTCTAATACATATAGGAGAAACAAGAAGGGAATGCTATGGAGCTATGTGATTAAATGTGAAATTTGTGGTGATAAATCTAAGTTTTGATTCAGAGAACAGAGAAATCGACGAGAGCTGAGAAGACTTGGGAAAATATTATAGGATGGACAGACTTTGGATAGAAAGAGAGGAGAGAGGCCAGTTTAGTTTAAGAAAATGATATGAATGAAGAACAGACATCAGAACAAACATGGCATATTTGTGAAAGGAACAGAGGTCAGTTTGACATATAGAGAATAGGTTGGAGAGATAAATAGGAAATAAAGCTAGATCTAAAAGGGAGTGGACCTTGATTATAGAGGGCCTTGAAAAGTAGGCAGAGGTTAGATTTTATATAGATAAAGTACTGGAGTATATGAAGTCACTGAAGGTTATCAAGCAGAGAAATGACATGATGAAAATCATTTTTATGGTTGATTTGCTACCTATGTACAAATAAATTGGAGTAGGGACTAGAGTTAGGAAAGCCAGGTAGGAGGCTGGCAATATCCAGGCATGAGGTAGTGAAGGCTTCAATTAGAGAGGTAACAGCGAGAGGGGAGAGCCAGAGGTGGACACGAGAGATCTAGAGACTCACCTGCTCTAGGAGACGGCTCTGCTCACTTAGTCGGGCCTCCATCTTCCCAATGATCTCATGTAGCCTGTTCCTCTCATCCTCCATGTCCCGCTGTTGCAGAGTCAACCTTTCCTGCAGGGCTGTAGGCAATGCCTGAGACAGTTACTGCCAGATACTGATTCCAAGATTGACCCATGGCACATCTATTTTATTTCCAGGTATTTAGAGCCAGTTGTGATGGTATGTGGAAACAGAAGGAGAAAAGAGAGAAGATAGTAGAGTACCTTGGAGCTGCTTATCACGCTGACGGGCTCCTAGCTCTAGTTCTTGGGAGTTGGTAAGGTGAGTGGCTTCCACACGGGATGAGAGCTCATTAAGGCTACAGGAAAACTTCTCCATTTGCTCAATGACCCCATTGAGGGACCTGGGAGAATGAGGCATAGATTTAAGCCACACAATCACAGATAGCCAATGCTTCTAGCACTGCTCTTCTTGATGCTCTACTGGCAGGAGAGGGCCATAGGGCTTACCGGGTATGGGAGGTAGCACTGGTAACAGCATCAATTTCTCGGTCCTTCAGCCGCTTCAATCTCTGTAGCTGCTCCTCGTGGTCTTTACGTATCTCTAGGATGGATGCCCTGAATGCCAAGGAAAAAACCATGAGGGCAAGGGAAGGGAAAGCTCTTGGCTTTACTGCCCTAGGATCCATGTAAAAGTAACAGTGAAAATGGTAGCTTGCCATATGCCTCAGGGTCAGACACTTGCATTTATGTAGCTTTTTAGCAAAGATTACATTGCATAGAAGTGAAAAACTAGTTGAAGAGGGATGAAAGGAGAGGATGCTGTCAAGGATGACAGGAAGATAATGGTGCACCCCTATGCCCTATTTGTTACCAAGGCCTGTTGATTTTGCCTTTGCACATTTCTCCAAAATGCTTCCCTCTCTCTTTTGACACTGCCCCCATACTAGTGTGGGTCCTTATCACCTCACACCTGCAGTAGCCTGCTGGTGGGTCTGCCTGCTTCAAGTCCACTCCAGTCTATTGTCCATTTGGCCATCAATGATTTTCTTAAAGTGAAGGTCTGATCATGTCATCCCTTTACTCAATGAACTCCATTAGCTTCCTATTGCCTCCAGAAGCAAATATAAAAAGCTGTTTGGCATTCAAAGCCCTTCATAACCTAGCCCCCTACCTTTCCAGTCTTCTTATACCTTCTTACACTTCCAACACATATTCTTCCATCCTGTGACACTGACACTCCCATCTCTTGGCTCTGGGCATTCTCTTTGGCTGTCCCCTGTCCCTGGAACACTCTATCTCCTCCTCTCTGACTACTGATCTCCCTGGCTTCCTTCAAGTTCCAATTAAAATTTTATCTCCTTTTAATTATTTCCTATTCATTCTGGAGATAGCCTGCTTTGTGTATGTTTGCATGGTATTTTCCCCATTAGATTATAAGCTCCAGGTAGGTCTCCTGCCTCTTTTTGAATCTCTAGCATTTAGTGACACACAGTAATCACTTAATAAATGCTTACTAATTGTTTATGTTTGCAAAACTGAATGTTCTTAAATGGCCATGTCAAGCCCTCTATTTCTTTCTCATTAAAAAAAAACAACAGCATTGTGCAGTGACCCAGGACAATGCTGAGGAATTTATGAGAAAGAACACTATCCACATGCAGAGAGAGAACTGTGGGAGTAGAAATGCAGAAGAAAAACATTTGATCAATAACATGGTTCCATGGGGATATATGATTGGGGTTTTGGCATTAAAAGATCACTCTATTGCAAATAGGAATAACAGGGAAATAGGTTTGGAACAATGATACAATGTATAACCCAGCGGATTTGCTTGTCATCTTCAGGAGTGGGGAGGGAAGAAAGGAGGGAAAAATCATGAATCATGTAACCATGGAAAAATATTCTAAATAAATTAATAAAAAAAAAAGAAAAGAAAAACGACATTGCCACCATATAATGTATAAATAGGATAAATCCTTCTCAGTGTTCAGTGCTGGAATAGCTATGAGAACTGTGTACCTTCTAAGATTTGGTTCCTGGCCTTGTGCTACTCCTGAGATTCCTGAATCAGCATAGGGCTAGCACTATCTCAACAGGAGCACATCAGAAGGATAAAGGTTAGACTGTGAGCTCCTTTGCCCTTTATTTTTTTGTCATTAGCACTTAGTCTAGTGCCTGGCACTTTAAAAAAAATTTTCTTTGAACATTTATTGTTGGAGAAAAAAGAAAACAAAAGTTTTACATTTTTTGAAGAACACTTAATGAGGCTGTGAGGTGGCTCAGTGGATTGAGAGTCAGGCCCAGAGAGAGGAGGTCATGGGTTCAAGTTTGACCTCAGACACCTCTTAGTTGTGTTGTCCCGGGCAAGTCATTTAACCTCCATTGCCTAGCCCTTAATGCTCTTCTGCCTTGGAATCAATGTACAATATTGACTCTTGAGATGGAAGGTAAGGGTTATTTTTTTAAATCACCGGTTAATGATTTCTATATAAAACATCTACCACATTTGTCAGAATTGTAGCAAACAATTTTGTGTGTCATTTCTGGATTATTGCCCTGGTTTGAACTTTTGGCAAGTTGGCATAAAAGAAGTTGTAGTGAGTCTCCGAAACCCCAAGAAATAAATAAGGGTAACTTTTCTTAACTGAAAAAAAAATCAGTAAATCAAAATTAAAGACTAAGGGGATATTGTAATAAGAAAACTTAGCTTTCTTTTTTTAGGACTCAATTAAAAATTATTTCTTCCTAGTTACTAAAAGAAGGGTTTCTCCTTTGTTACCCACTTCTCAGTACTCTTCAAAGATGGAAAGCCACATGTTACCATGAGCTTCAAAAGGTGCTTATTGACTGAGTAGGAATGTAGTTACACTACTCTTCAGAAGCTGTCTACCTTGGGCTTCCTTTATGAGGAAGCAGTTTTCCTAGGAGCAAAGGCAGAAGAATGCTATAGCTTACACTTGAATTTTCCCTTAAGGTGAGTGGGGCCAATCTTCCCTAAATTCCACATCCTGGGCCTATCCCTTACCGCTGTAAATTCTGGAGCCTCTCAATCTCCTGATCCTTCTCTTGCTCAGCAGCAGCAAGACGACGCTGGTGTTGTGCCAGGAGCTCAGCTCGGGCATGCTCTGCCTCCTGGCAGTGAGACAAATACTGAGCTGTAAGATCCTCGTTTTCCCTCTGCAGTCGCTCTTCCCGCTGCTGGTATGATGTCTCTAGCACTTTGATCCTACTCCTGCAAAAAAGCATATAGATTGCTGGACTTGGGGAGGAAATTTATTAAGTGTCTACTGTGGAAAATACTTTATTATATTGTTTGGGAAAATATTAAATTTAATTAATTTAACATTAATTAATAAATTTAATTTAATGAAATATTATTGTGCTATTTAAATATATCTTTATAGGACTAGAGATTATTTAAACACAGAATATCACCCTGACCTCAATAACTGTCCAAGAATGTTAGAGATATTACAAAGAATATTTTGGATTCCCTAGGTCCTGGATCCACCCAAAACAATCTGTTCACCTAGGTTTTGTTTTGGGTTCCAAATGAAAGCTTATATTTTGGGTTTCTGTTGTGTTTTGGCTTTGCCCAATTTTTATTGAATGTTTATACTTACAGATATCCATCACAATAGACCTTACTTTCAAGCTGCCTTCTTTGCAAAAGTGCTTAACTTCATAAGTGCAGTTCATGTGCTGGTACCCTTTTCTGAAGCCTATATAATATAAACCTCCAGGAGCTTGGATGAGAGATAGCTAACTCCTTTCTAGCTTGTTCTCCCTTGCCAAATGACCAAATATATTTCTAAAACTTTTTCGGTTTTGGGGGGTTTTTTCTTGGATGATATTACTATTTGTCAGGCACTATGCTAAGTGCTGGAGTACAAAGAAAGGCCTTTAGGCTTAAAGTTCCTGTCCTTAAAAAGCTTATAGTCTAATGGGAGAGACAACCTGTAAACAACTAGGTAAAAATAAGACAAATATAGGATAAATTAAAGATAATCTTAGAGGGGAGGCACCAGCATTAAGTGGGCCTGGGAAAAGTTTCTTGTAGAAGATGGGATTTTAGCTGAGATTTGAAGAAAATCCAGGGACAGGGACCAAAAGGGAGAGCATTCCAGGCATGGAAGGATCTCTAGAATTTCCCTCAACACCATTGGTTTGGTCTATTGGTAGGTGATGGTGAACTTTTTGGGGGGAGCAGTGGGAAATGTGAGCTTTTTCCCATTTCTCCATGAAATGTGATAAATGTCCTTAGGCGCGTGTGGAGATGGGGAGGGGAGCAGCCCGGACTATGTCCCTCTGGCTTTCTAGTAACGAACTATGGTGAACTCTATACTGGGGCATTAGCACACATGCCCACAGAGAAGGCTCTAAGTGCCCCCTCTGGCATGTGTACCATTGGTTTGCCACCATGGGTCTATAGGACTGATGCTAAGATTCATTCAAAAACTGAGGCTGGGATTTCATCTGGGGGAACCTAAAGAAATCTAGCTAGGCCTCTCAGGTTTATAGTATGATGAAGGTAGGCAGGGGTACTTAGATACCTGTGTGCATTCTCAATGAGCTCCAAGTCTGCCTGGTGCCGCTGCTGCAAACTCTCTAGCAGGATACGTTGCTGAGTTCTCTCTAGTTCTAACTTCCGAACCTGGAGGATGTTGGAGTGGGCAGGAGGAAGGAGAGGAGAAATGTCTCTTAGACCTTTACTTCTCCTTTAGGCTTTCTATTTGTTTTTCCCTTGGTGTTTGTTTCTCTCTGACCTGCCCACTAAGATCCTTGCCCGAAATGTCCCCTTTTCTTGGCTCCCCAGAGCTCCCTTCACCTGGGTCTCCAGCTCTGCCTGTCGGGCCTGACTTTTTAATAGTTCCTCGTGGAGTTCTGCTGTGCCACATTGTAGCTGGGCCTGTGCAGCCAGGATCCTCTTCTGATACTCTCCTCCTGGGAGCAAACTCAGGGCTAGGCTCTCTGGGAAGAGGCCCTGCATGAGTTAGAAGAATCCAACAATAGGTTAGATGTGAAATAATGGAGAAAAGCTCAGCCAGACATAATTTCACTCTGGCTCTTAGGCAGTTGGATAGCCACCCCTGACTTGATCTGTTTCTGATGGATAGGGTACTATTTATCAAATTAGAGAGACCCTAAGACTTGCAGACACTGCTTCTTAGCAGCTCAACTAGCCTGGTTTGAAAAAGGAATCATTGTCTTTCACTGTACAAAATGGGAGGCTTTAGTTTCCTTCCTCTTTTATCCTCAGTAAAATGATTGAGATCTCTGCATAAATCGTCAAATTTTAGGGTCAGGATGAAACTTCATAACATTGAACCCTTCTATTGAGGCTCTTAGAACCCATAAACCCCTTAACCTGGAATTTGTAAACTTGAATGGGAAAAAATTAAGTATTTATTTTACTAACCTTTGGTTTTCTTTGTAATCCTAAGATTTCACTTTCTTGTATTTACAAATATGATTCTGAGTATATGAAGGGGTCCAGGAGCTTCACTAGATTGCCAAAGGGTCTGTGACACAAGAAAAGCTAAGAATCTCTTGCCTTAGGTCAAAGGCTGCTAATTCTTTGAGATCCTGGAAGCTCTCCTCCTATCATAAGAGATGACTCTAAGCACATGTTGTTTTGAGTCCTCTGCAGTGTATGGCCACCTCCTGTCCAAAGGCTCCAGCCAGAACCAGAGGTTCTAGACTGATTTAGAATCTGACACTAGGATTGTAGAAGGGTGGTGGAAGGTCTGAGGATGGAAGGATAATTTCAAAAGTGAACTAGTAGAATAACTGTACCCTCACTTTATAGTTGGTCTTTCTAACTGCTCCCATCTAGATGGTAATTGTGTCTCCCCTACAAACTTTAGCTCCAAGCTAGTGTCTAAAATGGGATTTCTAGAAAAAACAAGTGTGGGTATCAGGTGATAGATATCTCTTTCTTAGAAGATTTTGAAGGAAAATGTTAGTCTCTGAGGTAGGATGCATTTCCATAGAAGAAAAAGACTTGAGGGCTCTAGGTACCTGTTTGCTCACTCCTTCCTACCTGCAGAGGCACGGAAGTCCCTGTTAATTCTTGGGATCTCCGGAAACAAGCTGCAAAGTATGAAAATGCAAGAAATGAAAAATAAATAGTAGCGGAAAAAAAGAGCTCAGAGGTGTAGAGACGGGTAGATGCTTAAGGGAGAACCTAGTTTTAGGGAAGATTCATCAGGGGCCAGGAACCATTACAACAAAGGTACTATGACTAACACCCAAACACTTAGTAGCAGTCCATGGTTCAGCTGCCCTTCAGGAGAGAAAACCTACCAGTACTGGGAACTTCTCCAGGAAAAGTGTCTCTTTTTGCTTCAGCTGCAGGATGTACAGGGGCAGCTGGTGTCCAGGAGTGGGCATCGGTCTGAGGAACTCTAAATATAGAGATTGGGGGTTGATGGGAAGGCAAGTTGGAACAGTACCTCCTCTGGGCAAAGGGAAAGAAAAGGAATCACTCCTTTAAGGAAAAAGGTGAAGTGGAAGAGAAAGGAGCTTCTTGGAAAGCCCCAAGAACCTAGAGTGACAAGCATATGAGACAGGATATGTCACTGGATTGGGGGAAGAGAAGAATGTGGCTCTGGAGCTTATCCCTTATGTTCTCCAGCTCACTTGAAAGTCTAGATGGTTCCTGGAGTCAATGTAATATATTCTGGTCCAGAACCAAAGTTACAAAGAAGTAATTGAGACTCTGGCCCAGTCCCTCATCTCCCTGCCCCATAAATGAAAGACTTGGCATAGCTATATGCCAACCTTTTGCTGAAGATGTGGTCCCCCAACCCCCCAAAACCCCAGCTATAGGTATACCCATTGCCCTCGGGGCATGCAGGTTCAGTTTCTTGTGCTGTCCCTGAGGTTCCTCTGGCAGCTGTTTGCTCAGGCCTTTTGGTACTGACAACAGGTTGGCTGAAAAAGGCCAAATCATAAGGTAAGGACCACTGAAGTTTCAGGTCTGACCATAGAAGGCTCCCTGGTGATTTTCTCTGTCCAGTGGATGGCTTTCCATTTCCCCTCCCCACATCACCATTAGTTCCTTCAAGATTGTATCTTTATGGTTCATGATCTTTCCTCTTTCACCTCTGTGTGTTGGCATTCACAGGGGTCAGTGGAAAGCAAGCAAACTATTAATAGGAAGGAATATAGTGATACATAGTATATATAGAATAGGCAAGTCATAAGTATTTTTTCAGTCTCATAATTCAGTTGCAGCTGGTGGGTAGAGTCAGGAAGACCTATATTCAAATCCAGCCCCAGATACTGACTGACTGGCTGTATGATCCTGGGGAACTTATTTAACCTCTGTTTGCCTCAGCTTCCTCAGTTGTAAAATGAGGATAGTGTCAACTACTATGCAGGGTTATTGTGAAGATCAAATGAGATAATAATTGTAAAGCACTTAGCATAGTGCCTGGCACACAGTAGGTGCTATATAAATGTTATTATAATTATTATTTTAAAATTCTTACCTCCTATCTTAGAATACTAAATAGAAGGGCTTAGGCATTTGGGGTTAAGTAACTTGCCCAGGGTCATGAACAGCTAGGAAGTGTCTGAGGCCAGATGTGAACCCAGGTCCTCTGGATTCTAGGCCTGGCTCTCTAGACATTGAGCAACCTAGCTGCCCCAGTATTATTTACAACATTGCTCATATTCTTCTTCTTCTTTTTTTTTTTAACCCTCAGGTAGGCTGATGTTTCCAACAGTGTGATTCTTTGAGTCACTTTTCTTTCTCTGATGGTTCACCTCCCAACTTTTCTCCACTTAATCCAAGGCCAAAGATATTACTCTTATCTCAAGCCTGAAAGATACAGGTTCCTTTTAATTTGGTCCTCAGCTTCCGGCCAAAATGACTTTCTTTGAAGATACCTAATCCTATTGTGTGATAATGTCCTTGGGCCATTCACAAAATTTCCATGAATTTTCATTTTTTTTTTCCAAGGGTAACAGCACCCTCCAGAGTAGCCTCAGTTCATCATTCCTTCCTGCCTTCACAAACTCTCCCTTCTAGCATCTCTACCAGGGCTCCTTCCTTAAGTCCAACTCCTTCAGGCAACCCCCTGGCCTTTGTCCTAAAATAAACATTTATACTTTAAGTGAACACATCTACAACTCAACTGTATTTTATTTACAGCTTTGGCTAGTCTGAGTTTATTCCCTAATCTATTCAGATTCTAGGAGAGGTAATTTTCATGATACCCCAAGGGAGTTTAGGTAGGAGTTTCTCTCAGGAACTCAGCCTGTTGCCAAGATAGAGAACTCTGAGTATTTCTCTTCACATCTAGGAATAGAGGTTTTATAGTGGCTCATTTCCCCCTGATTTCTCTGCCTAGATAAAACTCTAAAGATGAAGGTCTTTTTTTTTTTTTTTTTTAATTTTTCCCAAGGTTCTACCTGTAGGCTTCCAAAAAAGGCACAGTTCAATGCTCATGTTCCTGAGATTTCCTATAGTCCCTGCCCTGGTGACTTATCCCCAGAAATAATTAGCTTGCTGTGTGTCAGCCCAGTTCCCTAAAAGGCAATGCATAGAATTCATGTGTATACCTGACCAAGGGAAGATCTGATGTTTCAGTGAGGCTCAGGCCCTTAGAAGTCCCAGGCTGCTCTTCCTTAGCTAAATTCTGAGACTTTTTCCGAGACAAGGCATGGCTTAGCCAATCGTCCTCTTTGTCTTCCTCTGATGTTCCCAGATTAGGAGCCAGGTTGGGTTTGTGAAGGTCAGCTGTAGCATTGGGAGGTGCCTTCATCCCTGACACTGGCAGTCTGGCTGGAGCAGAGTGCCTGGCTGGAGCAGAGTGCCGGGGTGAAGGATTAGTTCCTGAAGGTGTAGCCATTGCTGAGCCAACCTTGCTGGAATCTTTGGTGGGAGATGGAGGGAGCAGGTCAAAGTCTTCATCCTTGAGGCCCAACCAGTCAGCTCCTCCCTTTGCAGTATGAGCAGGGCTGGCTGTGACAGGTGTACTCTGTTTGGAGCACTGCTCTCCCTTAGGATTGGTGAGACTCTCTGCTGAGAATCTGCTTCAAGATAGAAACATAAGTAAGGCAAAGGAAAGAGGTCTATCCCACTGCTGGCTCTGTTAACCTTTGCTAAATGGGGCCCAGGTTCAAGTATCCAAAATATATAGTGATGCATGAGTGTAGGTCCCTTGACCACCAGGCCAGTGCTCATCCCATTATGCTATGCTACATCTATAGGACAATGGTTTTATTATCTCAATCTTCCATAAATCTTTAAAGAATATAATATAATATACTGCTGGGCTTCCTAATCTTTTTTGGGGCATAGACCCCTTTGGTAGGCCAGTGAAACCTATGGACCCATTCCCAGAAGGAGGTCTTTAAAGACATAAAATCAAATACACAGGAATATGCATGAAATACAGTTGTCAAAATATTCAGAAAACAGGTTCCTAGGCTCAAGATCATCAGCTCCTGGTACAGTGCACACACATCAAAGCTGGCTGAAATTGATAGGAGTAGGAAAGGACATGGGAAAGATTATTTGTCAGGGAGTACAATGTTCCAGGGGCTGGACAGGCCCCTCCCTACCTGACAGACTGTCTGCGGGACTGTCGGCTCTCAGAGGAGGCCACTGTGGGCTGGTAGGCTCCAAAGGCAAAGTCATCATCTCCCCAGGGGTCTTCTTTATCTGTGAAACAAGGAGCCTATGGCCATGTCTGGGATAACCCTCCCTTTCTAAGTGTACATTGCTGTGGGGTCCACTCACCAGGCTGCTTCTGGTACTTCTTATCCAACCTGAACTCCCGGAGCTCCCCAGTGCCTGGTCGCTCCAGAAGCTTGGAGGCAGTCCCTCGTCCCAGCAGCTCATCCAGTTTAGAGCGAGCAGGGCGGGGGCCATCCCTGACAAGGCAGAGGACAGAGGGATGGGGGCCACAACAACATGGGTGATCTCAGATAACCATGCCCACCCTCTACACCCCACCCCTGTGATCTCCTTCCCAACAAAGGAAGCCATGCTGTTCAGATGCCAGAGGACGCCTCTCAGTTTGGAAGACAGCCTTACTGGTCTCCCTTTTCATGCTTCCGCTCTGCCATAGGACTGTCTCCAAACCCAAGGGTGGCCATGAAGTCATCCCCATCATCAAACTTCAACTCCTCCTTCTTTAGGGCAGGGGTGTCAACAGGAGCTAAAGGAAGAGAAGGGCCTAGAAATAAGAACTCTGGGTCAATAATAACAAAGGCAGCCCCTGTTGGATCACAGAAGTGTGACTGACAATGAATGAATGCTATAGTTCAGAGAAGCGAGACCACCACAGGCCAAAAGCTGGGCTTCATTGAAGGTGGGAGATAAAACCTAAGCTGGGTCTTAAAGAAAGGATGTGACTTAGATAAGGGGAAAGGAAGGGAGGGCATTAAAGGCAGAGCCAAGAATATGTTCAAAGACTGAGAGGTGATGATATGAGACAATCTGCATTTTGTGTTTAGAAAACAAATAGAATAGGTCATCTGGAATGGACAGATTTCCAAAAAGATGGTCCCCTAAATTACAGTCAGAGAATTCTCAGGAAGCCATGGAGTTACCACAAGATGTCCCTAAAACCATTATGTCTACCAAGTGATGTCATTCTGAACTAAATTTGGCCCCAACAAAATAGGCAGCATGATTCAGTATAAGAAACAAATCAAGCTATCTTCTGTACACTGATTAAATTAATCTTTCATATTATATTTTTCAAATGTATGAATATTATTCAAGAACTTCATAGATATAACTACAAAACTCTTTAAAGAAATAAAGAACAACTTCAATAATTACAGGTATATTCAGTGATTATGACTGGGCCACGAAACTATAATTAAAAAGGCAAAACTAATTAAATTAATTTACATATTTGCCACTATACCAGCTAAATGCTTAAGAAGATACTTCATAGAACTAGAAAAAATAATATTTTGATGAATTTTGATTCAATTGGAGGGCCAAAGGTTAGAAACTCAAGGGAAATAATGAAAGTAAAGAAGGAATGAAAGGGCAAAAGCTTCAAGTTATATTGCAAAACAATAATCATCAAAATTATTTGTACTGACTGAAAAATAAAAAAGGTCAGTGGAATGGTCTAGATGAGAATAAACTAAAACAAGTGAACTCAATAAGTTCATTAAATGTGAGAATCTAAATTACTTGGGGGAAGAACTCCATATTTGACAAAAACTAGTGGGAAAATTCCTAAGAAATTTGGCAGAAATAAAGTTTAGAGCAATATATCACTCTTTAAGTCACAATAAGGCTAAATTGAACATACATGACCTGAATGTTAAAGATCCTATCATAAAAAATGTACAATAGAACCAGATCAGACACTTTTCCATGCCTGGGGTGAGGTGGAGAATTCTTAAGTGAATGAGGGTGAAATACAAACATAAAAGATAAAATAGATAATTTCAATTATGCAAAATTAAAAAGCTTTTACAAAGCTGACACAACTAGGGAAACTGCTGACTGGAGGAAAAAAAAACCTTTGCATGAAACATTTCTCATAAGGGCCTGCTATTCAAAATATGTAGTGAACACTGGTACAGAAGAATAAAAGCTGTTCTAATGGGTTAGTGGTCAAGGATATGAACACATGTATATAAAATACAACTTTGTTAAAAAGCAAAAGAAGGGGGCAGCTGGGTAGCTCAGTGGACTGAGAACCAGGCCTAGAGATAGGAGGTCCTAGGTTCAAATTTGACTTCAGACACTTCCCAGCTGTGTGATCCTGGGCAAGTCACTTGACCCCCATTGCCCACCCTTACCACTCTTCTGCCTTGGAGCCAATGCACAGTATTGACTACAAGATGGAAGGTAAGGGTTTATTAAAAAAAAAAAAAAAAAAAAAAAGCAAAAATCCTAAAAGAACTCAGAAGTTGATGCTTAAAAGTTTCTTGCTATAATCAAAGTAGCTTTAGAGAGGTATAGGCTCATTGGATTAGTTTCTGCCCCTCAGCTCTGGGTGGTTTCCTTCTAAGGCAAAAAAAACCTATATTACTCCAGTCCTAACTTTCTGATTGGATATAGAGGTAAAGGCAAAATGGCAAGATGCTAAATTCATCTCTTATTCTGTTCTTCAGGAACTCTCACAGTCCTATGCTCACATGCCCCATGTTCCTATCTTCCATGTTCTGAAAAGGACATCACCTATCCCTTCTGGCCAGGTGCACTATGCCTTTGTAAATCATGTGTCCTTTATCTTTGCCTTGCCTTAGAGTTCTGCTTGGATGGCTCCCTTCCCCTGAGTTGAGCTATTTCTTTAGTATGGTGATTGGCCTGACATATTCTGCTGCCAGCTAAATGACTCACCCAATGAGAACACATCATCTATTCTCCTCTCCTCTTACCTGGATTTTTTTTTTAGCTTAAAATTTTTAATTAATTAATTAAGAATATTTTTCCAGAGTTACATGATTCATGTTCTTTCTCTCCCCTCCTGTTGCCAACATGCAATTCCACTGGGTTTTACACATCTCTTACCTTGATTTTTAAGTATGGTAGGATTCTTTTCAGGAACTGTTTTAGTCTCTTTCATATGCAGCTTCTTAGCAATTCCTTCCTCTTCATCAGACAGAAGTCCTGCCAAAGGGTCCTCTAAATCTTTCAACCAGAAAAGAAAGATGAGATCTAGTTAAAGGGAAATTTATGATAAACATGCCTTAATTGTGGAGTCATGCCCTCAGACTACTTTCCCTTAAGGTAAGATTTCCAGATGCTTAACAAAAACAATCAAACTCCCTCCAAATCCCAGCACAATATTGTTAAGAGGAACTCTAAATAAAGATGGGGAGTGAGGTGGTCCCCTAGTCCCTACTCTAATATAAATACACTACAGTCTGCAATATACAGTATCTATAACTTAAAAGAATACACTCACAGTTCAGGTGACAGGACACAAATGTATCATGAAGGGAAAGATGACTTTTCTAATGCTTTATAGACATTGATAGCTTGACTTGAAGTTCCAAAATCCATGATCTAGTTTTATAACTAAGAACCTAAAATTTACCACCCATACAAAAATTTGATTATCTGTCTCCCTTTTGTTTCATGGGAATGAATATTGCCCTTTATTCTTCATCATCTGGTATATATTGTGACTTGCTTCGGGAAGATAGTCAAATGTCTATTTCTAAGTCTGCCATATTCTCAAAACTAAGGGGGCCTTAGGAGCAATATAATATAGAGAGTTGTGGTACCATCAAAGGAAAACTTCTTGTATGGGCGTCCAGTGCTCCCAGTGGAAGGCACAGGCTTCTTAGTAGTATCTTCTGCAAGAAAATAAATGGTAAATATAGTCATGCAGTCTGTGTTGATTCTCATGGTCTCCCATATATCTCATGTCACCTAAATAAATCATCTTCTGGAAGATGGGATATGAAAACGATCATCCCTAAGGTGACTTATGGTCTGTGGGAAGTAGACTCTCCTTCATCCAACTGTAACACAGGCTTCTCTAGAATAATGTACAGTCTAGGAGCAAATTCATTACTCTAGAGAAAAGTATCTCTAGATGAACTAAGGACTCAGAAGAAATTCCATAATATAATGTTCCAATTTATCTAATTGGATTTTCTAGGCCTTGCCCAGCTAGGGATTAGGAGGTATCAGAGTAGTCCTGAGCTCACAAATATTCTTGGCTTTTTATTTAGTCTCATGATCCTAGAATAGAGAAAGAAATTAAGAGAACAACAGACTCCCCTAAAAGCTTCTTCACAAAATATGTATTCCAGACAAAATCCAGGATCACTGGAACAAAGATTTAGCCCTGGAATGGATCTCAAGAAGTCATTTATTTTACAGATGAGGAACCTCTGAGGTACAGAAAGGGTAGTGATTTGTTCAAAGCCATACAAATAGTTAAGTGGCAGTTAGGATTTGAACCCAAGACCAATGAATCCAAATTCAACACCTGCTTCATTGTACTAGCTTCCTTCCTAGCTGTTCTCTTCTTGCCCTTGGATATTATATGGTGCCTAATGTTTACTGGATTATTTATTGAACTGAATTGAGTGTATGAGGGCAAAGAAGCTTTAGTCCAAACTTTGTCCAAATTTCCCTTTACAATGAATTCATGGAGTTACCTCCTACTCACCTTTCTCATTGGCTATTGGTTTTCCTGTAGGTCTAGAGAAGTCACCAGGAAACTCCTCTTTTGCAGAACCTTTTGTAGCTGTTTTATTACTGGCCTGATTCGATTTCTTCAGGCCTAAGAGGTCAGCATCCATGTCATCCATATCCTAGAAAATCAGGAGGATAGGTAGGGATCCCCACTGGAGTGCTGTTGGTTTTCATTAGGAAAATCAATCAATTCATTTGATATTCTTTACAATAGCTTTGGAAGTTGTTATTGCCTTCATTTTTCTTTTCCTTCTTTCTTTTTTTAATCCTTACCATCTGTCTTGTAATCAATACTAAATATATAGTCTAAGGCAGAAGAGTAGCAAGGACTAGGCAATGGGGTGGGGGGTGGGCAAAGTGACTTGCCCAGGGTCATATAGCTAGTAAGTATCTGAAGCCAGATTTGAACCACAGCCCTCTCATCATTAGGCCTGGCTATCTATCCATTGAGCCACCTAGGTGCCCCTTACCTTCATTTTTCAAATGGGGAAAAAAAGACTTCAATTAGGAGAATGACCTTATTTATATATCAAAAGATGTTTCTAAAACTTTTAAAATTTTCCTGTCCTCTTTCTTAGGATTGAGAGTCCCCATTTGGTACTTCCTAGATTCTGTTGGTCAACTTTGTGGTTGGCTACTGAATAGGAAGAACTATACACCTGTTTTCACCGACTAAAGGGGACTGGCTCATAGCTTATTCTAAAACTCTCCATTTGCAGTGCAAATAGGAATGGAAATAAGTGTTTCATGAGCAAATGAGAAGAAAATCCTGAACAAATTAAGGCTCTAAAATAGACCCCACAAGTCAGAATGCAGACAAAAGCATATGATTTTTCAATTGTTTATTTGGATTTATGTTTTGGGGTTTTGGTTTTATGAGATTACTCACTTAAAAAATGAACAATATTGAAAAATAAACAAATTACAATGGACCCTTCAATGAAGAGGTGCTGCTTACAGTACCAGGGAGAGGTAAAATCAAAAGTTACAGTGGACTTTGGGATATTTGCTTGGCAGAGGTAGAGTATATTGGAAGGTAGTTAAAAGGAAGATATGTTCTTGTTTTAATAATGTCTTCCTGGAGGATCCAGTGCCTAGATGACAAGGGATATATATACTAGTTCTTCTTTGAGAGGGAAGGATCCATCACTAAGAGAATTAGAATTCCAGACTGATTCATGTAGGTTATTGTCCTCAGGGACAAAATTGTGCCTAAACAATGGGAGCTAGAGAATTTTTTTCAAAGACTAAGACAGGAAAAGAAGAGAGAACCCAATATGTGATTAGAGACTCAGTTCCAAATTTAAGAGAAAGGATAATATCAAAATTCCAAAGAATAGAACTCAGGGGACATCAACTGAAATGGCAGGTTAAATGGCTGCCACAGGAGTAGTTTTTATCTGAAGGCAAGAGAGTAAGCCTAAGTATAAGATTTGAAAATATCTAAACTCCAAAGGCCTAGGGAACTGAAGGCTTACCCTGGCTCTGAGTGTGGACAACACACACAAGGATTGGGGATATAGAAGGGGGCTTGAGGAAATAAAGGAAAGTGAAAACAAGGAACATAAAATGAACTTCTTGAATGCTTTGTATATGGGCCAAGATTAGTTGAGTGATACCAGATTATAAACTTGTAATTAACCTTAATCCTATAGTTTAGGCTTAAAGATTCTCTTAAACTGGTAGAACAGACTTGTGTACTTGAATAGACAATGAACCACACACACATCACAGTGGGCAAGGGGTGGGATACTAATGAACATGGGGAAACGCCATGAACCCAGGGGCACAGTCTTTGGAGGAAACATTCTCTCCCACTTTGTTTCCTGGATGGTAGTAGTGAAGAGTTAACAAAGGCAAATGGTATAGCTGGTAGTCTTTTTTTTTTTAACCTTTACCTTCTGTCTTAGAATTGATACTGTTGGTTCTAAGGCAGAAAAGCAGTAAGGGCTAGGCAATGGGGGTTAGGTGATGTGCCCAGGGAAGTGTCTGAGGCCAGATTTGAACTTGAATCCAGCTCTTGCAGACTCTAGGCCTGGTTTTCTATGACTGTGCCACCTAGCTAGCTACCCCTAGCAGTCTTTTACTTTGGGATTACACCATCTAATCATAAGCTAATAATTGCTTTTTGGTGCTCTTGTCATTACCAAAGACCTGATCACTGTAGCTACTAGATTTCTGGTAACCTTTATTGTACAAAAAGGTCCTGGCCTCTCCACACCAAGAAGGCCAATTTATACCAAAAGGTATAAATTATAGACATATATAAAATTTATAACTAAAGGTATAAAATATCTAAAGGGTCAGGCTCAATAGAGTCCTATTTTGATTTATACAAAAAAAACCCCCAGAAAAACAAGTAAAAATGAAGAAATATTGAGAAAAATGGAGAGCCCCCCAAATTAGTTCAGATTCAATTTACTTTCCTCCCAAGACTAAGAGAAAGATGGAAATAATTCATTACCTTCAGAGACTGTAGCAAAGCCTGTGGGTCTGCATCTGAGATATCAGAAAACTGAGTTCCCAGGGAAAGAAATATATAGAAGCATACAAATTAATATATATAAAAAGTAATGCAGGGGGCAGCTGGGTAGCTCAGTGGATTGAGAACCAGGCCTAGAGACAGGAGGTCCTAGGTTCAAATCCGGCCTCAGACACTTCCCAGCTGTGTGACCCTGGGCAAGTCACTTGACCCCCATTGCCTACCCTTACCAATCTTCCACCTATAAGTCAATACACAGAAGTTAAGGGTTTAAAATTTAAAAAAAAAAAAAAAGTAATGCATCAACTCTAGAGTAATATCACTTTCCTCCTGCCAGGGAAGATGGTCCATGGAGGGCCAAATAGCCAACTGAGATACAAATAGGTCCTCTCTTGTCTGTATCACTTGGGGCTTAGCCACTATGACTCAAGGAATCTGGAGACAATTCTTCCCGTCTAGCATAGGACTTTGGGATACAAGAACCCAGTAGTCTCTATGCCTTCCTAATTCTTTCCAGGTGGGAAGTTAGTTCCAACCACAAGCACTCAGAGGCTCTGCCAACTCTCACCTCCAAGGCTGGCCATGATTCTAAATACCCATGGCAAGCATGAAGGAGGAACAAAATCCAAGTGAACAATAGATTCATGGAGTTCTAGTGATTAGTTGAACTTTCAGGGAAAAGGAAAGTTCTTGGCTTTAGCTAAAGTTCATTAAGCAAGTTTAGAGTATTTATTTTATTTTTTATTTTATTTTATTATTATTTTTTAAATTTTAAACCCTTAACTTCTGTGTATTGATTCATAGGTGGAAGAGTGGTAAGGTTAGGCAATGAGGGTCAAGTGACTTGCCCAGGGTCACACAGCTGGGAAGTGTCTGAGGCCGGATTTGAACCTAGGACCTCCTGTCTCTAGGCCTGGCTCTCAATCCACTGAGCTACCCAGCTGCCCCCTTAAAAGTATTTATTTTAAACATAAAGTAGGCCCTATAGTTTAAAAGCTTTCTATAGTCATAACTTAGGTCATACTCTCCATCACACACTGCCCTCCCTGCCCAACAAGTACAGAAGAACAAATGGAAATGACTTGGGCCTTTCTCACCTCAGCATCTGCACCTGCCTGGGCTGCCATGGTGCTGAAGAAGTCATCTTCTAGAATGGACCTGGCAAGAGAGTTGGAGAATTACAAATAGCTTAATTCCCTAATTGGAGTTCACAATTGCAAGAAAGACAGAGAAGGTGGAGGTACAAAATTTTAGAGCTTTGGAGGTTTTAGAGATTATCTAATCCAATTCTTAACATTTTTTTTTATTATGGACCACTCTTGTAGAATAAGGAAGCCAATGAACACCTCAGAATGATGTTTTTAAATGTACAAAATACATAGGACTACAAAGAAAACTACTTCTATTGAAATACAGTTCCCAAAATTAAAAAAACAAAAACAAAAACAACCAAGTTCATTGACCTGAGGTAAACTCCTAATCTAATCCAATACCTTTTTCTGATAAAGCACTCCAGGTCTAGAGAGGGTAAATGATTTTTCTGGAGCTAGTTCATTAGTGGCAGAAGCCAAATAAGAGTTTGGGCATCCTTATTAATATCATGATTCTTCAATGAGCTAATAAGTACAATTGGCAGGGGATGGGATGGTGGGCCAGAAGCAAAGCAAAGAGTAAGGGAGAGGGAAGGAAGGTCAAGCTGCCAGCAAAAAATGGTTGGGAAAAATGGATGTTCAGAAATCCATATTGACTCATTCTCACTTTTTTCTGGCCTTTGAAGGAAAGCCTTGAGATGATCCTAAGCTGGGATTTGCAGCTGGCTGGAAAGGCTTCTCGGGTGGCATGGCTAAAAATAAAAGATCAGAAAACAAATCACGCAGCTGCCCCATGAAAAGGGCCCAGGGTCAAGAGAGTGGAAATTTCTATCACCCTTATACAAACCTGCTGTGGAAAGACTATTTTAGTACATGACTATGGCCACTAAAGGCATATTCTGAGAATGGAATGACTACATCCTTCAAGTGGTGAATTTGTGTATGGGGAAGGAAGGAGGCACTATACAAAGAATTCCAACACTAGTCACCTAAGAGCTAAGGTATATGGAGTTGGGAGAATCTCATCACTCACCTGACCTCACCCTGAGGAAATGGAGTATCTACAGAAGCTCTAAGTAGTAATTTCCTCTAAGTTGTGTGGGTCAAATGAGAACTCCTTTTCCCTGTTGGGCTGAGTGGCATGAGAGTCACAGATCTGCTTCTATGTGCCCAGGAAATCTTATTTGAATTGGAAGGCCTAGAATGTATTTCTTCTCCTAATGAACTTGGATTTGGGCTTCTGGTGACTGTATCTGAAATCCTTTCAGTCCCTCTGGTCAAATTCAGACATATCACCAATTGATTAGAAATTCATGAAATAATTCTGAATTGATTGACCAGGCTCTAAAGAGAAATGTAAGGAAGACTAACTTTTAGGGGATATACCAAGCCCAACCTAATCCCAAAGAAAATCCAAGAAAGGAAAATTTACTGTCATCCAAGAGGTCACCAAGCACATCATCAATTGAGCCTGGAGAAGAAAAGAGAACATCATGAACTCAGAAGAACATTGAGGAAAATCTTTCTTACAGGAATCAAATCCAATACATCCTGAGATCGAGGTAGTTCAGGACCTGAAGTTTAGCCCTCTTCCCCTTCATTTCCCATAATCTTGCTGTCTAACAGTTAGAACACCAAATGGAGAACTCAAAATTGAATTCTCAGAGGATTTGGGAAATTAATGTCAGTATGGACCTGTCTAATTTGGTTCATTACTGCATGTCCCACAGTTGCAGTTTCAAATTTTTTCTTTCCTAGGCCTCTTACAGTACTTCCGTAATAGAGGATTTTGACTCATATTTTGATGAGGAAAAAGAGGCCATTTTTTATTATGAGCTTCCCTACTCTAGACCTCAAAAGCCCTTAGCATCATCTATTCTCTCCTCAATTCTAGTCTCTAAGGAAGAAGTCATCTTTCAACTTGTTAAGGCCAATATTCATATACTTGACCCCATTCTGTTCCAAATCTTCTGGTATATAACTCCTTCTCATTGTATATCCTCCTATCTGCCCCAAACATTCTCTCTTTTTCTAATCTTGGATTTTTTTGCCTATGAACAGACCTAGATCTCCGTCGTCCTTATAAAACTTTGCCATAATATCACATTTCTTTCACATTCAAACAGTTGGAAAAAGTTATTTATACTTGATGCCAGCATTTTCTTTCCTTTCACTCCTCAAACCCTTCCAATCTGGCTTCTGATTTCATTATTCAACTAAAACTGTTCTTTCCAAAGTTACCAATAATCAGTGATCTCTTAATTGCCAATTCTGTCTTTTTTTTTTTTTTGCAATCCTCATCCCTCTTGATTTATCTAGAGCAGTGGTTCCCAAACTTTTTTGGCCTACCGCCCCCTTTTCAGAAAAAATATTACTTAGCGCCCCCTGTCACATACTATCACCACCCCCTTACAGTTATCCACTGCCCCAAAATGTACCTGTGGCCATCACTGTTCCCCTGTATCGCTGCAGCGCCCACCAGGGGATGGTGGTGCCCACTTTGGGAATCACTGGTCTAGAGCATTTGAAACTGTTGACTTCCTGCTGTATACTCTTTTTTTCTAGGTTTTCATGGCCCTATTATTTTGGTATTCTTCCTGATTGATCCTCTCAAGTCTCCTTTGAGGTTAATCCATGATATTCTACCCCACCTTGTGAGTTTTCCCCAAGGTTGATCTCTTCTCAGTATATTCTCTCTTGGTGACTTTGTCAACTCCCCTAGATTCAATTTTCATCTTTACACAGATGCTATCTAGCTCATCTTCTGAGCTCTAGAACTACATCATCAACTGTTATTAGATATTGTTCACTACATGTCCCATCTTAACCTCATTAGTCTAAAATTAAACTTAATATGTTTTCTCCTAAACTCACCTCTTTTTCGAACTTCTCTATTTGTTAAAGGTTTAATCAATAACTGAGGTACACAACTCTAAAATCATCCTCAACTTACTTTTCTTCATAATAATAACAATAATAGCTAACATTCCCATAGCTCGCTAAAGTTTATACGATACCTTATAAATATTATCTTATTTTATCCTCACAATAACCTGGGGAGGTAGGTGCTATTGTTAGCACCCCCATTTTACAGATGAGGAAAAAATGAGGCAAATAGAAGTTAAGAGACTCCTTAGGTCAAGGTCACACAGCTATTTAGTTGGAATCTGAACACAAGTCCTCCTGACTCTAGGCCCAGTGCTTTCTCCACTTCATCACCTAGTTCATATTCAAAGAGATGCCAACTCTTGATTCAATCTCTACATTTTTCTTTCCATTCACAGGGAACCCCAATTCTTTATGAGGGAACACATCATTTTAGGGATAGACAAGATACCTTTACATCAATCACCTTTTACCTTTCAATCCCAAATTTCCTTAGCCCTTTAAACATAGGGAAAAGTATTTGCTCTAAAAAGGTTTTCCTATGGTGGCCTACCTCCCCCACCCATATCCCTGTGGGTCACTCTCAACTTTGGATTTCCTCAAAAATGCTCACTACCCCATTTGTTATTTAAACATGAAGGCTAATGAAGCAGAATGAGGGGCTGTATTTCTAACAATATCCTGACTTCTGCTAGCTCTATAGCTCTATGGCAAAGGCATCAAGATGCCAAGATTACTAAACAGATATCCTTTTTGTGATTTGTAGGGACTCACTTTTCAGGCCTTTCTTCATTTTTGTGGCCTAAATGAAAAAGAAAAGTCTTATTAAAAAAATTAAGTAATAAACAGATGTTGCAATTTAGGAGACAAGTAATTGAGACTAATTTTTCTGAGCTGAAACTGCAGGAAAGGGATAACTAGAACTCTCTTCAACATATTTATCTTTTTTTTTGTATAACTAGAGAGCAAGGAGGCAACAGTGACATTAATTACAAAGGACCCTATAAGATTGGCTAGGTTGACAAATGAGGAAAATGACAAATGCTGGAGGGGCGGTGGGAAACTGACTCAAGCATTCTGGAAAGCAATTTGGGGTTATGCCCAAAAGACTATTAAACTTGTATATATCCTTTACCACAGTGATACCACTATTAGGCCCCCCAAAGAATCAAAGAAAGAGAAAGGGACCCATATGCCCCCCAAAACATTTATAAAACCTTTTGTGGAAACTGGGGGGATATCCATCAATTGGGGAATGGCTGAACAAGTCATAGTACATGGCTGTGATAGAATACTATTGTGCTGAAAGAAACTATGAAGGGAGTGCCTTCAGAAAAACCTGGGAAGACATGTGAACTGATACAAAGTGAAGTGAGCAGAACGGCACAGTTTGTTTATACAATATTAACAATATTGTAAAGACAAACAACTTTGAAAGTCTTAGGAAATTTGATCAATATAACCAAAGATTCAAAAGGACTCATGATGGAACACAGTATCTACCTCCAGATAGTAATCTGATGAATCTGGAGTGCAGGTTGAAACTTTTTCTTTTTTTTTGGTGACATGACTAATACTAGACACACATACATATGTGTGTATGTATGTATGTATGTATGTATGTATATCTTAACTGATGTTTTCTTGCCTTTTCAGAACAGGGGAAGGGTAGAGAGGAAGAGAATTTGTAATTGAAAACAAAATTGAATAAAAAAACAGAGAATCCTTTATTATAAAGCTTTCTTACTTAGTGTCCTAGGATAGCCACATTCTGCTAAAAATAATTCAGTATTTACTAGCCAACAAAGAACATTATGGGAAATCAAGAGTCTTTACTATTTATTCCTTTCTAACAACCAAATCTACTAACATCCCAAGCAAGTATTTTTCCCCTAGTATCTTGGAGCCTATAGCATGCAATTGTATTTCTACCCCATGGAACAAGGGAAAATGCTTTCAACTGGACAATTAAAAGGCTCAGAAATCTTTGCATGTTGCTTAATCAGAAATAACAATGTCCACCTCCCATGATCCCGAACACAATGGTTCTACTTTTGGCACAGTTCTGATTCCCTTTCATCCAGTACCCTTACCTCTATCAAATTACAGAAGATTATTCTACCTACCATTTCAGGGGTGCTGGGACTCCTGTCAACAGGGTCTTTTCTTTACACAGTTCAGCTGGTTAGGTCTGTGCCCATATTATGTTTAATCCCCACTAGTGAAGGAAATTGATGTCAGTACAAAAAATGTCCAGAGTTCAACTAAAGACTCCTCCCTAATTTTCAAATAAACTGTTTATATGAATATCTCCCCTTCTAGGGTAGAGTGGGGGTGGGGGGATGCAGTTTAAAACCAGTATGTCAATAACTGGTTGGGGAGTAATTTCCGAGGGCAGAGAGCTAGCTGATTTCTAAAATACAGAGTACAAATGTTTTATCTAACATTAGTGAGAAAGGAAAGCACAGAAGAGCAGGTACCTACAAGAAGGGGGAGGATGTTTGGTATCAGAGACCATATCCCTTTTTGGACGTTACTTCTGTAGCCTTCCTGTGTGAAAGCCTTGAGCATGAGGATGAGATGATAACTTTAGCAATTTTTTATATCTCTCTTAAAAAATACATTTTGCTGATGACTTTTTGGATTTACATTAGTGATTCCTGGAAAGGGAGGGGATACTTCCTCTCCTGATTGAACCTTCCTTTAAGGCAAAGAAAAAAAAAAAGATTAAGAACCCTCCCCCTATCAAATATAGACCACTTCTGACAATGTGTAGGTCATTTACTTCTAGATGTCCCTACCTCTATGTTGAGTAGAGGGAAGTATATTTCATTATCTTTTGTCTGTGACCTTCCACATCTCTTCTCCCATCAGACTTGGCTGCTTGGGGTCATCTGTGTATCTTTAGGAATTGGTCTGTCTGCCTTAATTACTTATTCATTCATTTATTCCTTATTTCAACAACTCAGAATAACAGATAGGCAGCTTGACTTGCAAAAAGGCTTAAGAGAAAAGCCTCTAGCTTGCTGGGAGAATCATTTTTTGGACTAGAATGGCATGAGGTGTAAGAGGGGGTGGCTATCTGCCCCGCTGGAGGGACTACCCACATCGATGACATCACAGCTCCATTGGCTTCCGGGCTGAGAATTCTGCTGGGCACCGGTAGGCGGGATAGGGTCACCGCGGTCATCGGGACACCTCCTTGTCTCCCACCCCCAGGCGGCACTCAGTCTCAAGGTGCACCACCTCACCTACTACCGCGTCCGGAGCCTCAACCTACAAGCCTGAACTTCCCCTCCCCCGCCCCCACCACCCGGTCAGCCTGCCCGCCATCCCCGCGGTCACTCACCGGTCCCCAGCGACCCTGCCCTCCCCAATTTGCGCCACCCCGTAGTGACCGCCTCTTCCCCCCCAGTCCAATAAAGCAAGCTCCCCGTTTCTTCCGTCCCTACCCCCACCCTAACAGGCGGCCCTTCGGAGGGACTGGGCCTCTTTCGCGACCGCCCAGCTCCTGGGTAGCTAACCTCCGCTCTTGGCCTGGCACCGCTTCCCCAAGGCACCCTGGGAAATAGAATCCAAACGCCACCTTAAGTCAGGATACAGGGAGCGGGAACAAAACTACAAATCCCAGGAAGCCGCGCGACACGACCGTTAGTGGGCGTGGGAAAGGACCTGGAAGGAGAGACTAGGTTCTCAGGCCGCCCTTCATCCCTTTCTCCCTTGGGGCTAATTGCCTACACCTGGAGGAAAGGGGGCATAAGGGAGATTTTTAGGAGGGCGTCAAGCTGGCATTTAAATAGTTACCCCAAATCGCTAATGGAGAGGACAGTGAACCCCACAACCGTCCAGACAATGCCTCGAAACCAGAGGACCGTCAGGCGCCAAATAAACGACGCTGTTCCTTATTTGTACTAATTATAGACTTTTATTAACGTTATACATTCTCACAAAACCCAAAAGACAGTAGGTGGGCTGGATTCGCAGCCCAAACGTTAAGAAGTGGGTCTAGGCAGGCTGATGTTCGGGGCCCGCGCTTCTCCCCCGCAGGCGCTGCCATGGCCGGGGACGACGCTTCCAGGGAGCCTCACCCAGGAGCCAAGAAACTAGCCTCCAAACCGCATCCAAGGGCAGGGTAGTTTGGAAGGATTACAGATACTCGGAAAGGCGCCTGCGCACAACTCTTAAAAGCTCAGAACCTGTTATAAGGAAGGCCCAGTGGAATGAAACGACACGTCCAGGTTCTAGAGTTAGTGGCATTGGTGGAACTAGAATCCAAGGCTTCCTTACCGAGTTACAAACCATTTCAGTGATTCTGTAGCCTTAGGTTTGACGTATGATTGTATGCATTTGATGAGGCATGAAGTATTCAAGGATTATTCACCCAGATAACATCCCATACTTGATTTGTGAAATAGAATAGTAATGAAAAGCAAGCACACAGCAAAAAAAATAACTTTTGTAATATAGTCCAGAATATTTAAAACCATCCAGCTCCATTCCCTAAACTTTCCCCCACTATCTTCACATAATATTAAATGACAATTAATTGTCTCACTGGAGTCTAGGATTTGCATTTCACTTGTTAAGAGTCCATACCACCTGTCCTTACCACAAAGCTTTAGTTACTGGTATTTACAGACTTCATTCTAGGAAATGGTACAGACAACTTGAATACAAATTTGGCTAGATTAGGACTGAAAATAAACCTTAGTAGAAATGTTGTCATTTTAAGTCCTTTTTGCAAGGTGATTTGGTTCAATGCTCTAAAAATGAAGTCCTATTTGATTATACAAGAAGACAAGTTTGATCATAAAACAAAACCAGATTTGAGAGTTCAAGTCTTCAAACTCAAGCTCCCTCAGGTTCCCTGCCATTCCAGTCCAGTCCCACACTTCAGAACCCTGTCATTAAAAAGATGTTTTTAGACTGGATTTGAGACTTCAAAAAGTATTATTGCCCTGTATTAAACAGAAGTGTAAAAGCCTAGTAACATCAAACTGACTGAGGCTCTTGGATATAAACAGAAAAACTGAAATACTGTAAGGCAAGGGCTTTTGGAGTTAATTGGGAAACAAACCAAATTATTTTCAGGAAGTTTCATCCCTAAATGCAAAGTTATCATGACTGCACTTAAGATTTGTTTGTTTTTTTTTTAAATAAAATAAAATCCTTACACCTTCTGTTCTGGAGTCAATGGCTCCAGGGCAGAAAGAGTGTTAAGGGCTAGGCAATAGGGGTTAAGTGACTTGTCCAGGGTCACACAGCTAGGAAGTGTCTGAGGCCAGATTTGAACCTAGGACCTCCCATCTCAAGGCCTGGCTCTTAATCCACTGAGCCACCCAGCTGCCCCCTGAATTTAAGAGTTCTGAAAAAAAAAATCAAGGTATAATTTCATAATTATTAACATTCAAAGGGACAGGTGCTTTTAGGTATGTGACGAACTCAAATTTATGGCAGGAGGGCACCTGATTAAAGTTGTTGTGAAGAATCTAAATTTAGTCACTGTCATACAAACAAGTACATTATCTATGAAGATAAGGTGATATTTAACAAAACTACCTAAAAGTAGGGTAGGGGCTTTGGACACAGCCCTCCGAGAAGAATATTCAAGTTTAAAATAAATACTGACTGCTACTTAGTAAACAGGGCATTGCAGAACAACACAGAATCCAGGTATTTAAAATACCGAAGGGAGAGATAAATCTGTGAATCAAAAAAAGCCTTAATAGGTACTATAACATTGTTATCTGAATTAAACTGACAAACATTTAGTTTTAAATTTTGTATACTGATGAAGAGAAAGTATTTCTCCAAAAGTTTGCACATCAACATCTAACAAAAGCTAGTTAAATACAATTTCATTCAGAACAGTGATTCTGTATTTGACCATTTAAAGGATCTGAAATTTATGTTCCCATATAAGTTTAAAATTTATGTTTGTACTAAGATCTTACTAATATAATCAGCAAATGAATAACAAACTAGACTGAAGGGATTTTGAAAAGTTTGGCTTACTTAAGGAAGCAAATAGTTTAAAGTACTTTTAGAACATATGTTTGCATAAAACATTAAAAAAAAACAAACCCTTACCTTCTGACTTAGAATGGATATTAAGTAGAAGAGCCACAAGGATGAGAATATTGGGGTTAAATTACTTGCCCAGGGTCACACAGCTAGGAAGTGTCTGAGGCCAAATTTGAACTCCAGGTCTGGCTCTATCCACTGAGATATCTAGCTGCCCCACATAAAATTACCGATGTAAATTTTAAATGATTCTTATTTTTAAAAGTAGGTTCCACTTTATTTACCCTTGGTACTATTTACACTTGAGGAAAACTGAACTCTTAAGTTTTTATAAAATTTCATTTTTTACTAATTGAGACAGATTACAAAATTCATTCTTAATTTTAAGAGGCTCTACTTGCATTGGTTAAATTGGTGCAAAGCATCTGAATCTTAATGAATTGAACAGAACAAAAAGTCCTGCCTGAGTTAGGGAAGTGAAACTTGAAACCCTAGATTTTTAGGGTCCTTCTGATATTTGCAATCTCCTCAAACTTGTTTATCATGATCACAAGTCTGTAGTGCAATGTTTACAAAGTGAGCCTTATTTCAATCCACATAATATAATCACTAACAGAGTCACATCTTAGCAGAATACATAGAAGCATTATCACTGAAATAATGGTTCTAAATAGCAATAAGAATAACATTAAACACCTTCATTCTTTCCTTCTTCCCGTCTCCCATAAAATCAGCAATTAGATCACATTCCTGATTGACAATAGAATAGTATTGCTACCTAACTAGAACTTAATAAGAGGTCACACTTAAAAAATATGGTTAATTACCTTCCAGGAAAGACTAAAGTTTGAATCAATGTATAGTAATGATTTTTTTAGCTTGAGATTCTTATATTAGCAGTTTTATCTGGGTAAATTTTCATTAGTGTTGTTCCTTTAGTTTACAAAGATGACTTAACATATTCCAAAGATTTCTTATTTTTCATACAATCCTATAGTCCTGTCAAGTAAAATTCTAGGACAAGTAGATTTCACCAGGCAGTGTTATAGAAAGAGGTATAAATTAAGTGACTTCTGTTGTTTCTATTACATTGATTTCAATGAAATCACAAAGTTCAATTAAAAGTGACATTTTAAAATCTTTTCTAACAATTGTGCAAATGAGACTTTAATAGAAAGGGACTTTTTAGCATTTCAGATAAAATTCCTTAAAGAGCACAAAGAAACCAAAAACCACATGAGTAGCTAACCTGTGTAGGCCTCCATTTCCATTTTTCCCCCCTTCCACAGTGACTCAGGAGAGCTGCTCTCTGTTTTCCATTCAGAAAAAATTTTCTCCCCATGCACTTCTGGCAGAGACCAAATATCAACCACTACTGTGTTTAGGGGTAACATTTAGTCAATTTAACTCTGAAGTGCTAGCTTAACTCAGTCCTCACAGAGGTTAACACTGCTTCTCATTGGGAAGGATTTAAATAGAAAAGCAGCTATAGTGCTCTTTTAGTGAAGTCTAAGGGGATAGGGGTCAATGAGTCAATTTCTAATCTTATCAGGAAGGTGCTGGCTGCCAAAGAATACTTGGACTGGAAAATGTTATTGAGGTGTGAGATGTTTATGTCCATAGTATTTATTTGTCAAAGGAGAAAATGGATAGAAGGGGAAAGAAGGCATTAGCCATACAAAAATTTTAGATGTGCCTCCCTTCTGTAATCTAGTTCCTCAGGTCATAGTTTTTGAGACAGTCTCAGTAGTAGAAGGATTACAAGAGTTGTGGGATATCTGGAAGTAACTGCAAATTGAGGTTCTTCTATACCTCCAAATAAACCTTTTCCCCATAACATTTATTTTGCACTTAAAATATATCCAGTGATTAGCAGTTATAACTTGAAAAGTCAACTACTTAGTAGTAAAAAACTGCTAATTATGGCAAAGGTCAGAGACCACAGAAATTAGCAGCCCTGTGAAAAGAAGCCATACTATATTTTTACAAAGCTTTTCTGAATGCTTAAAAAGTCTCTCTCACTAGTAATTGCACTTAAGACATATCCATTTTCCATTCAATCTCCCCAATGATGAGTGGCCAATTTATATTTGCTCTAAGACTATCAAAATTTGATAAAGATTCCATTCAGGATATATGCATCCAGTGTAAGGGAAGGCAAAGTATCTATGCTTTCTGGAACTGATGAGGCTGCTCATCAGAATAGATTTCAGAGTTTAGACTGCAGTGACTTGAGGTGTTTGTGGTAAGATTCATGGACCTGTAGAGAAAATGAAGAGAAAAAAATTACTGACACATAACCTGCTAGTTTTAAATTCTTTACTCACTTTCAAGAGAAAAGTGCTGCTTATGAACATGTTTCTACATATTGGTCCTTTCTCTCTTCTTTTTAACTTTTTTTGGATATGAGCCTAGTAGTGATATTCCTGGTCAAAAGGTATAAGCACAGTTTTAGTAATTTCCAGAATAGCTGGACCACTTCACAGCTCCTACACTATGTCTCTTTTCTCACAAATGATACAACACCCGAAATAATAAGCTAACACTTATAGACTACTTTTAACATTTACAAAGGGCTTTACATATATTATTCCAATTGATCCTCAATAATTTTGTGAAACATCATTATTTTCATTTTATAGATGTGGAAACTGATTCAGTGATACAGGCTCTCTGAGGCAGTATTTGAACTCAAATTTTTATGACTTTAAATCTAGCCTCCAAGGGGCAGCTGGGTAGCTCAGTGGATTGAGAGTCAGGCCTAGAGTCGGGAGGTCCTAGGTTCAAATCCAGCCTCAGACACTTCCCAGCTGTGTGACCCTGGGCAAGTCACTTGACCCCCATTGCCCACCCTTAACACTCTTCTGCCTTGGAGCCAATACACAGAAGTTAAGGGTTAAAAAAATAAAATAAAAATAAATCTAGCCTCCAAATTGTCCATTTTAGCCTGTCTGGTTCTTTCAATCTTTTTGGTTAAGAATTCTTCTACTAGAATCAGGAGAACATTGTACACAGTTGCAGCAATATTGTACAATGATCAATTGCGAATGACTTGGCTACTCTCAGAAATGCAATGATCCAGAATCTGAAGGACTTATGACAGGGAATGCTATCCACCTCCAGAGAAAGAACTGTTGGAAGATGGAATGCAGATCAAAGCATACTAATTTTCACATTAGTTTATTTTATGTTTTTATTGTGGGGAGTATTCTCTTGCAGCAATGACCAATATGAAAGTATGTTTTGCATGATAATATATGTATAACCCAGTTCAAGTAGTTTGCCACCTTCAGGATGAGGGAGGGAAGAGAGGGAGATAGATGATTTGGATATTATAATTTTGGAAAGTATATGTTGAAAATTGTTAGTATATGTAATTGGGAAAATAAAATATCTTTGAATTAAAGAAAATATGAATTCTGCTATCCAAAGTCCCTTTTTTTACACCTTACCTTCTGTCTTAGAATTGATACTAAGTATCAGTTCCAAGGAAAAAGAACAGTAAGGACTAGGCAATGGAGGTTAAGTGACTTGTCCAGGGTCATATGGCTAGGAAGTGTCTGAGGCCATACTTGAATTCAGGACCTCCTATTATCATGTCTGGCATAACCACTGAGCCACTTAGCTGCCCCATAATTTGTTTCTGATGTGACTTTTTCTATTTGGGCTGTGTATTCTTTTAGAGCTTATTGTGATATATAGCATATAGTATGTTGCTCTAAACCTAATTTCTGCCAGACTACTTTCAAGTTTCTCCAGAAATTTTGTCATATAGTGATCTTTCCCCTAGTAGTGGGAAGCTTTGAGCTTATCTACCATTATTCTGCTATGTCTGTTTGCCTCTCAGACACTTCCAAGTTATGTGACCTTGGTACTAACTCATTTGTCTCAGTTAACTCAACTGTAAAATGGGGACAATAGTATTTATATTCCAGGGTTGTTGTGGGGATCAAATGAGACATTTGTAAAATAGCATGGTGGCTGGCCCATAAGATGCTTAATAAATCAATCCATCCATCCATCTATCTATCCTCCTTCTCTCCTTGTTTCCCTTTCTCTGAGTCCTGTGTACCTAATCTATCTGTACCATTGTTCAACTTTATTTTTAATCAGTATTAGATTTGATGATCACTGCTCTGTTTGAGAAAGAAAACTGCTGTTTGAGCTAAGAAAGCCCCTTTTATTCTCATAATTTTTCATTATTACTCTTGAAATTCTTTTTTAAAAAATGAACTTGTTTGCCGATTCCATTAAAATTCCCAGGTATCTCCCTCTCTCCCTATCTTCCCCACACTAGAGTACTATAGGAGAACTGCTTTACCAAAAAAAAAAAAAAAGTATATATAAAGTGTGTCTTTCATGTTTCTATTTATCAGTTCTTTCTTTGGAAGCTGACATTCACAAATTATTCTTCAAACATTAATTCTGTAGATGTATATAATGTTCTCTTGCTTCTACTTAATTCACTTTTCATAATTTCATATAGGTCTTTCCATGTTGTTATTGCTGCTGTTTTTTTAGTTAATGTCTTCATCACTTACAGCTCAGTAGTATTCCATTAACATCACTTGTTAAACCATTCCCCAAATTATGGATACCTCTTCTATTTCCAGTTCTTTGCCGCCATAAAGAGAGCTGCTATGAATATTTTGGAACACGTAGGTTCTTTTCCTTTTACCCTGATCACATTGGGATACGGATTCAATTGTGATATTGTTATGTCTAAGGGCATGTGTAGTTTTATCAACTCTTGTAATGCAATCCTGCATTATACTCTCTGGGCATAATTTCAGATTGCTCTCTAAAATGGTTGGATCAGTTCAGTGTCCCACCAACCAGTATACTGATGTCTTTTTTTTTCTCAAATCTCCTCCAACATCCTTGAGATTCTTGATATTTTATTCTAGATCAATTTTGTTTTTAGAAATTAATACTGCAAAGTAAAATATAAATAGAGCCAGGAAAAAAATGAGAGAACAATGTAATCATTTACATGGAAAGAAGGACTAGAACAAAACATCTGAAACTGAAAGTTTCATAATTATTAAGAATAAGTTTGGTCCCAAAGGAGAGAGAGTATAAGACCTTTTTTCCTTTTCTTCTGCTCAGAGGTTGGGGGTCCATAGCTGTGGTACATTGCATATAGTGATGGGTTATCTTTCTAATGAGTTAATAAATGGTTTTGCCAAAATTTCCCTCTTCTCTTAAAATTATTTGTTACAAAGAACGAGTCTTTGGGAACAACTGGGAAGAGGAACACACACAGAAATCTAGGTGATATAAAAATGAAAACTTTTAAAATCTCTTTAAACTAATTCTGTTCTTGCCAGTCCTTTATTTTAACTCTATTATTAACATACTATTTATTTCAAGTGTATTTCTTGTAAATAGCATATTACTAGATTCTTTTTTATCATCTATTAACCTTTTCTGTTTTATGGGGGAAGGTCATTCATTCAGGTTCACAACTAAAATTAGTGTGTATTATTTCCATTATGTCCTCTTTGCCTCTTTCCCCTCCTCTTTCTGAGAAAGAATTTGATCAATACCACTTATTAATTTGAAATTTCAAATTTTGTAATTAAGAATTTTTATTATTAAATTTATAATTAAAAAATGCTCCAGTTCTACTGGATTCTCTTTCTCTAGATCAGATCCTGATAACTGATACTTATACATCTAATACTCTTAATGATCAACCCTCTCTTCTTGATTCTATTCTTCTTGTTGCTTCATGAAGTCACTGATTCCTACTTGGTCCATTCTAATTTTCAAAGAGTTTGCTACCTAAACTTCTTGTCTGTCTTAACCAAGAAACACTTTTCACAATTATTTCTTTTTATCTCCAATAAAAAAAGTACACAGAAATGTAGATCCATAATGGAAAAGCATATTGATCATAATTCAATGGTGAAAACAAAGTTAGTGAACAAAGGGGAATTCTTACCTGTGTTTTATTCAGTGGGGATTTCTTGGCCCATTCAAACATATTTTCATAAACATTGCCATCATAGCGGCCAAGCACAGAGCCAAGTGAAACATCTTTAAAGTCAAATGCATCCACCAAAGCAGCAGCATCAGGGCGGATTACTGTCAGGAGCTCCTTCACACGCTGGTTCACTTGAGTGAGTTGGGAATCTGTTAAGATGCCCCCCTGAAAGGGGCAAAAATAATTCCATTACCACTGATAGAATTTTACATATGACTTACAAGAAACAGAAAAGAATGGCTATAAATTTGGCCATGGATATTCTCCTGCTGAAGTTTGGCACTTAGGCTTAAAAATTACTAACCTGTAGAAAGTCCCCAGATTTCTGACTGATTCCATACAAGGCATATAAGAGACATAGATTCTTCAGGACTGCTTGAATGGGTTTGTCTTCAATTTTGGAGAGATTTCCAGAAAAAAGTTTTACTACCACATAATGGCAATGAGCCTAGATTAAAAAGAAAGCAAACAAAGTCACAAAACGGTGAGTAACTTAAATAAGAGGAGAGGGTATTTAATAACTTAAAAAAAAGGATTAAGATGCTTTTGACCTTTTACCGATAAATAACTGACCTCACTTGCTCTGACGAGGTCCACAGAGGTTAAGTTCCATGCTATCTCTTTGCTTTTCCTGTGCTTCATTTCGGTTTGAAGGTTCTTTGCAGCAGCTTCTACTAATCTATTATGAGAAAAAAAAAGTGATTTACCAGAAATAGATACTATTGATTATTAGCTTCTTCAATTTGTTGGCTCCTGTGCCCACATAAACTTTGTTATAATGATTATTAAACTGTTACAATGATGGAGGGAGAGAGAAGCCCAAGGTGTGTTTGGGTGATAGACAGATGTATGTGTATCTGTCTAGTAGAGTTCATCCTCCCCCTTAGTTTGAAGGTTTTCAGAGGGGTATCCCTGTGATGATGTTGTGACCAGGGATGGATAGGAACCAGTGTTCAAAAAAGGGATTGAGGTATAGATAGTTTCCCAGGACTTAACTTAATGCCTGGATTCCAAGAAACCCTTTTTGAACCCAGCCCTGCCGGGGTAAGACTGAATGACAGACAGCCCTGGGTTTGGCGTAACCAGTGCTTATTAGACAGTCTCTCCCAATTCTCTCTTCTACTTTCTTCTTCTACTGTATCTTCAGAAGAAATTCTTATCTGACTGCTTGTTTTAACAGCTGGTTTATTTTAACAAATGAACAATGATAGGTGAGAAGAGTGGGGTAGGTAACCCTAACCTGCCACTATGTGTATAGGTCCCTTTGGCTAGGTCAAGCCAATGGCTTTGGCCCAAATGCTCTATCCTCCTTCCTCTAGTCCAGGGGTCGGCAAAGTGTGGCTCCACCTCCCGACCGGCCAGTCCGGGCAGAGCCCCAGGATGTGCCCCAGGGGGCCCTTCAGCCCCCACCCCATATTCCAGCGCCTTCCGCCTCCATCCTCCTCCTTCTGTAGGCATTTATGGCTCTCATGGCCAAAAAGGTTGCCGACCGTTGCTCTAGTCTATCGTCTTTAATCTACAGACAGGGAAGTAAAGGTCTCTCTCAGTTGGCACAGAGTTGGGGCAGGAAGCTTCAAGCTGGTTCAGCTCCCCTCCCAGGTCAAGGACCCCTTCAGCTGCTGTAATGACTGAACAGCCTCTTTGGTGTTGTTCAGGGAATATAGGAGAAACAGGATCACGTTTAGGACCTCCAGGCACCAAGGGATAAGCCGGGAAAGCCTCAGGTATTCAAATGCTAAATCCTGAGATCAGGAAGGTCCTCTGTCTCCCACCGAGTCTAGGGACGAAAGGTCCTCCTCCTCCCAGTTCTATCTCCCACATGCCTCTGCTGCTCCTCCAACTGTCGTTCCTGCTCTTCAAGCATCCTTGCTTGCAACATTCCAAAAGCAAAATCTCCTTTCTGTGCCAACTTTTCCTACAACTTGTAGAAGAACCTTTTTAATCTTTTTTTTTTTTTTAAACAAGCATTTAGTATCTCTCCATCCAATGGAACAAGTGAAAAAAGAAAAAAAAATCCTCAAAACACATAGTCTAGCAAATTTCCACATTGGCTGTATTCAAAATGGCATATCTCCTTCATGATTTTAAGTCTATCACTTTTCTGGGGAGAAGTAGGTGCCATGATTCATCCTTAGTTCTCTGGACTCATGGATTATGTCCTTAAAGGTTTTTTTTTATGATGATGTTGTCATTATGTAAATAGTTCTCTTGGTTCTGCATCAGTTCAAAGGTCTTCCTAATTTCACCTGAAACTATCCATTTCATAATTTCTCACAGCATGACAATAATATTCCACTATATCAATTCCCAAATGAATTTAGCCATTCCCAAATAGGAGGACATCTCCTTAAGTTTTCAGTTTATATGTACAAACAAGTCTTTTCCTTTTTGTTTAATCTCTAGGAATTCTTTGTGGAGTCAAAGGGTATGGGAAGTTTCTTAATTTGGGACGCATAGCCCAAATTGCTTTTCAGAATAGCTGGACTAATCTACAGCTTCACCAACAATGCATTAATGTGCCTATTTTTTCCATAGCTCCTCCAACATTTATTTTCTTCTTTTACTACTTCTGCCAATCTGATGTGCATGAGTTGCTTTAATTTATTTCTCTAATTATTAATGATTTTGAGCATTTTTCCATATGGTTACCCATAGCTAGGATATCTTTTGAAAACTACATACATACATACATACATACATACATACATACATACATACATATCCTCTTACCATTTATCTATTGGGTATGACTCTCAGGCTTATAATCCTTATTTATTTTGGATATAAAATGTTTTTCAGTAACACCTACTACAAAGATTTTTCTCAGTTGCCTTTTTTCCTTCTAATTTTAATGACACTATATTTGTGTAAAAACTTTTCAGCTTAATTGAAACTGTCCATTTTTTTGCGACTGACTCCTTCGTAAATGGTTCCTAAAGACATGAACTCTTCCTCTAGAGACCTAGATGTTTGAAAAGTAATTTCCTCTTTTCTCTTATTTGGTTATGATGTCACCACCTTGACTTCTCTATAGAATCTGACATTGTAGATCATTCTTTTCTCTTTGATATTCTTCTCTCCCTAGGTTTTCATGACCCTACTTTCTCTGGGTTCTTTTGCTCTCTGTTTGGCCCTCTTCCTTTGTCCCTTTGGGTGGATTTTCATCTGGGTCATACTCTCTAACCATGGCTCTGTCTTAGGCCCTCTATTTCTTCTTCCCACTTTTTGCTTGATTTAATTGCCTATTAGATATCTCAAAATGGATGTCCCACAGACATCATAAATTCAACAAGTCCAAAACAACTCATTCTCTTTCTCCCCAAACTCTTCTCTTCTCCCCCTAACCTTTCCTATTGCTATTGAGGGCATCACTATTCTCCCAGGTCCCCTGGGTCCCTAACCTAGGTGTCATCCATCTTCTAAGTCACGTATACAGCCCCTTCTCTCCACTGACACTGCTACCACCCTGGGACAGGCTTCCTTTCCATTATTCCTAGATTACTGCAATAGCCTGTTGCTTGCCTTCCTGCTTCAAGTCTCTCTACTCTAGTTTATCTTCCACTCAGCTGTCAAAGTGATCTTCCTTTAAAATCCCCAAAACCCTTTACCTTCTGAATTAGTACCAGTTCTAAGAAGGAAGAGGTAGGCATCGGGGGTGAAGAGATTTGCCTATGATCACACAGGTAGGAAATATCAGAGGCCTTATTTGAACCCAGGACCTCCTGACTTCAGGCCTGGGCACTTTAACCACTTTAACCATTTATCCAAATGCCCCTCAAAAACTGATCTTCTGAAGCATAGGTTTCCCCTGCTTTTTTTTTCAGGAGCCTTTTTTCCTTTTTTATTGACCAGCAGACAAGTCAAGAGGCACTGCTGTGTTTCTTACAGAGGAGAAGAATCAGGGCCACAATGACTGAGGCAAGAACCAGAATAGCCATTGGACAGGTCTATGTCACAGACTCTCTCCCTCCTTCAATAAATTCTAATGGCTTCCTGCTATGGTCAAATATAAAATTCTATTTGCCTTTCAAAGTTCTTTATGATCCCTTCCTTCTTTTCCAGTCTTCTTACATCTTACTTTCCTTCAAATACACTATGATCTGATGACACTGGCCTCCTTGCACATGATATTCCAAATCTCCTGATTTCTGGCATTTTCACAGGCCTGGGTTCTCTTAGCCATCTTTACCTCCTGACTTCCCTCAAGTAGATAGGAGAAAAATGGTTGCTGTCTGGTTCAAACAGAGGTTTGTCTCCCCCCCTCCTTCCCCCCCCCACTCCCGGGATTATTTAGGTACTTTACCTAAACCACTGTCTGATAGAGGGGAGATAGAGTCTATGTGGTGAGTCTCTCTTCCAGCTCTCCCCTAGGGCCAAATATACACTGGGAGACTTTAAGGGGGTGTAACCCTGAAACTGGGTGACCTGGATGGCTGCCCCACAGGAGTTGGGGGCGAGGCTTCCCTATAAGACTAGATATGTGGTACCCCAATCCGATCCTGAATAAGGACGGGGTTTACATAAACTTCTCCCCGGATCAGTTAAATTCACAGTGGGTGGTCTGGCTTCAAGATGAAGGCAGCCAGACCAAGCTGTGGTTCTCCTCTCCCTCCTAGTCTCTCAGGCACTCTGGAATGCTATCTGATGGATGAATGGCTATTATTCGCAATTCAGGGAATAGGGAAAGGGGCGAAGGGCAGAGGGATTTTGGTGTGCCCTCTTTGCTATTCCTATGGGGTCTGTCACTTAGGTGGGAAACCCAATGGTTCCCATTTCTAAGGTTCTCCCCTTGCCTCTTCTCCTTCTGTTTCTATTTCTATTTCTATCCTTTCCTATAATTGTAAGTTTTGACTGAAAGGGGGTCTCTCAGCAAGGCTGGGTAATGGGTGAAGGAGACTAAGAGATCGTTCCCAAAATGGAGTCCAAAAACTTAGCTAACTCGATGATTAAAGTCTTGATGGTTGAGATACAATGAATGGCTTTGACCAGGGAATCAGGTTTCAATTTCCAAAGAAAGATCCTCAGGAAGCCCTCAGGACTGGATCCGAGCTGGGATGTCCTCTTCCTCTCTCCACACAGTCCTTCGCCAGAAGCTCTCTCTTCTTCTCCTCTCCCCCTCCAGAGAAATCTCTGGGTCTCAACTGTCACCAACTGTCAGCAACTCCTTCTCTGGCTCTTTCTGTCCCATCCCCCTTGCACAAATCCCATCCTTACGCTTGCACATAATATTCCAAATCTCCTGACATTTTCACAAGCCTGGAACTTTCTTAGCCATCTTTACCTCCTGGTTTCCTTCAAGTCTTAGTTTAATTCCCACTTTTTTGCAAGAAGCCTTTCCTAGTCTTTCTTAATCTTGGTGGTTTCCCTCTGAGACCACCTCCAGTTTGTCCTGTATGTAACTTATTGTACAGTTTTTTGCATGGTGCACTCATTAGACTGAGCTCCTTGAGGGCAGAGGTTGCTTTTTGCTCTTCCTTGTTTTACTAGTGCTTAGTAAAGTACCTGGGACACCAGAGGCACTTAATAAATGTTTATGTCCAAGTCATATATCCATTTGGAATTTAATCTTATCAGTAAGATACAACAGCACAGTTTGGCATTTAAACTCACCGGGCTGCTCGAAGTTTGTAGGCTTCTACTAGGCTGTCTGGGCTGTTGATATCCACCATTGCTGGCCAAGCTGCCACTTGATGTGGCTGGATGCGCTGACTAGGCAGGTCATTCAAGTAGGACACCATGCCGCCCACCAACTTTCCTGAATGCACTTGATCATAGCTTTTTATCAAAAACCTAAAGGTAAAAAACATGCGTGTATTGAATTATACTGTTTTCAAAGAGACAAAGGTGGAAAAAAAAAACTTAACTCACAGAACTCAGAACAGGAAGGGAGCTTGGAGATCATCTAGCTCAAACTCCTCATTCTACAGAGAAAGGAAAGAGGTCTGGCAGGTGAACAGATCTGTGGTCCAGGAATCTGAAGCCACTTTGGGCCAAGAAGGCTGACGGGTGGTGGTGGTGGTGTGTGTCTTAAGTGTCCACCATTAAATCATAGTACAATAGGGGCACACTCCTTCCTAAAGTCATACTCCAAAGTCTTCTTGTGTCATGTGTCGTGTGTCATGGAAGTGATGCTGGGCTCTCAAGGGTACTACAACAACCAAGCATAAGGCCTAACTCATCCCACACAGAGGGAAGGCTCAGGGATACAGTTCTGCACCCATACTACAAGAAACAGAAACTAATGGCTATAGATTTGGCCATGAATATCCTACCAAAATTTAGGATTCAAGCTTGAAAATTACTAACTTGTAGAAAAACCCCCATATCCATACAGAGCATAAACCAGACACGAACTCTTTATGGTGGCTTAAATGTGTTCACCTTCTAGTTTGGAAAGACTTTCTGAAAATGGCTTTAGTACCACATGGTGGCAATATGTAATTATTTTCATTCATTACTATTTCAAGACTAGCTCAAGTTCAAAGAAGCTTAACAAGCTGGTGAGATAATGAATCCCGTTGCTAAAATACCTTCTACTAAAGGGTTCTACTCTTCCATGGAGGAAGCCCACAAGTTAATGTGATGACAGATTATTTGAGGTACAAAAGCAGAACAAGGAAAAAAATGTTAACCCAGGCTAGCGGTCAGGATGGAAAATTATAGAAAGTGTCTTTTGGGGGCAAATATGTTTATCAAGAGATGTCAGCAATGAAAACACAAGTCCTTACCGAGCTGTCTGGAGCATCATCACTGTGTTTTCTCCTTCAAAGGTGCAGGTGGGGGTGAAATTGACATAGATGTTTGGGAGGCCACTGCAGTGGGAGTAGCCATGCCCACCACAAGCCATCCGGCAGGCTTCAATGCCAGAATTAGCTGTCCAAGAGGTGAAAGCCTTAAGCCCAGCAGTCAGCGCGTGAAGCTAAAGAGGAAAAACAGATATCCATAAGACTATATACAACAGATGAGAAATGTGTCCAGTGAGAAGAATCAAATATCCACACAAACAGCAATAAAAATGTACCACACTCCTGGGGTGATCTTCTAATTTCCAAGTATAATCATTCAGTGGACTTGAATTCAAAGTCTTTGTTGTCTCACCTAGTACTGACAACAACTCTTTATATTAGACTCCTTGATATTTCACAGTAGCCAAAGCCACTCACTTGTGCTCCCCCTTTGTTGAAGAATGAGTAATTGGGTACAAAACAGTTATGACACTAGCTTTAAAATAAACTTGCCATTGTGGAAACATCTAGCACTTGGGCTTCTTTTTGTCTTCTAAACTATTAAGAAATACTATTACATCAGTGTCCTGCTTTTGGAGTCCCTGATCCTAAGACTTTGTGGTGACCCAATTAGGGTCACCTCAATCTACTCAATTCCCAGGAGACTCCTCTCCATCCAACATTTAGCTATACTCAGAGGTAGTCAGAACCATGAACTTGCTATCCCTTCATATTTCTACTTTCACATTCACAAACCCCTAAATTCCTTTATTTGATCACAATCTTTTACCATTCTTTTCTTTGTCTTGACAGACAAGTCCTGTTTTTTGTCCTCGTGGTGCCCTCCAATCCCACTGCCTCAGTTGTCTTTTTCTTTCCTTTCACATAGACATCATCCTAGGGGAATTAAGTAATTAATCCACAGGACTTTAGATGGTTGAACATATGAGAAGTTAGGGAGTCTGATAGAGCATTGACATAAATATTCAAGACCTATAGTATAGTGACAGGAGTTGGGGAAGAGAAGTAATCCAAGTCTAGAATCCCTTCAGAAAAGATATATGGGGTTGGTCCACTCCAACTACTATAATTCTGACTGAGTGGAAAAAATTTTTTTGAGAAGACTTCAAAGGAGAAAGTAATAAGGAGCTACTGGAATTTATTGAATTAGGGGAGTTTAGATCATGCTTTTTAGAAAGATTTTGGCAATTGTGTAAGGAATATATTAGAATAGGAATCTATTCTATTGTTTTTAGGCTATTGTTTTTGTTGAATTCATGAAGTCTGTATAGGAGAGTTTCTTAGAAGTCTAGTCTAAAGCCATCCTCTTGGAAAGGGCCATGTAATTTAAAGTTAGAAGCTTAGGCACCTCTATTGACAAAGCCTTTTCTTTTTCACTCTGTGATAGAAGCAAGCCCAAACAGGTTGTTTCAGTTGTGTCTGACTCTTTGTGACCCCAATTGGAGTTTTCTTGACAAAGATACTAGAGTGGTATGCTATTTCCTTCTCTAGTTCATTTTACAGATGAGGAAATTGAAGCAAACAGGGTTAAGTGACTTATCCAGGGACATAAAGCTAGTAAGGCCAGATTTGAAATCAGGAAGATGAGTCTTCCTATCTCCAGGCCCAGAACTCTATCCACTGTGCTAACTAGCTGTCTCTTTTCTAGATGCCCCAATTTTTATCAAAAGCATCATCATTTTATTAATCTACCAAGCTTCTAATTTGGGACTTTATCTTGGACTCCTTGTTCTTCTTCAGTCCACATGTTCAATCAATTATCAAATCTTGCCTTCTACATTTACAACACCTCTTGTATCTTACCCATTTCTCTACTTGTAAGGCTATCACCTTAGTTCAGGCTCTCAATCACCTTTTGCCTAGATTACAGCAACAGCTTCCTGACTGGCCTCCATGTCTCAGGTCTCCCCACTTGAGTTCATCCTCTGCATTGCTGTGGAAGGAATTTTCCTTAAATGTAGAGCTGACTACCTGATCCCTTGGCTCAACAAACTTCAGGAGTATCCTGTTGCTTCTAGGATAAAACATAAACTCCTCCATTAAAAACGAGAAAAACAAACAAAAAAACTTACCTTCTTAGAATCACTACTAATTATCAGTTCCAAGGCAGAAGAATGTTAAGAGCTAGGCAACTGGGAGTAAGTGACTTGTCCAGGGTTACACAGCTAGGAAGGTCAGGACCTCCTATTCCTACACCTAAGACTCTAAACACTGAGCCACCTAACTGCATTCAACCTTCATTTAATTTTTAACGCCCTAAAATTTGCCCCCAACTTAGCTTCCCTGGCTCAATGGACATTACTGACCCCTCCTCTTCTCTTCCATCCAGAAAACTGTCTTTCCTTCTCTTCTTCAACTTGGACATCTCCATGCTTTTGCATGAACTGTTCACTTCATTCCTTGAAAATACTCCCTCCTGGGAAAGCTAGGTGGCTTAGTGGATAGAGTGCCAGACTTAGAGTCAGTAGAAACTGGGTCCAAATTTGACCTCAGACACTTCCTGGCTATGTGACTTTGGGCAAATCATTTAACCCTATTTGCCTAGCCCTTTCCCTTCTCTCTTAAGAACTATTACTGGAATGAAAGTAAAAGCTTAAAAAAAAAACCACCCAAAATCTAAATATTAGAGATGAAGATAACTATGAGTTTAGGTAGTGTAGAAGAAACTTTCTTAGAGAGCATATTGTATTTATTTAGCCAATGCCTGTCAGATTAATTCATTAATATTTGCAAGTACGTGGCTTGTAGGGAGAGTTAAGTAAGCAAGGTTTCCTCTGCTCTCAAGGGCAAACATGTACATAAATGGGTATATGGGCAGGATACACCCAGAACAGATGGAGGGAATCTAAAGGGGAAGGTTCCCCTGGAAGGGACAGGAAAGAATACTGAAGATGGTGTTTACATTTAGACTTGAAGAAAGCCAGAGATTCCATAAAGTGGAAATGATGAGAGGGATGCCTGTGTGGCATGAGAGAGGCAGCCAGCCAGTAAAACCCTGATGGTTAGTTTTAATCAGAAAAATGCCTTCTTTTGAGAAAGGGTCTGGAATTTATTTATGGTCTACCTTGAGTATTCAGTTTACCTTGAGTATTCAAAGAATTTCACTGTTGGAAGATACTTCAGAAGTTAACTAGCTCAATCTATACCTGCACATGAATTCCCGCTACATCATTTTTGACAAAATGTTCATCCAATTTCTACAACCTCCAGTGATGGGCCTCTTAATGGCCTCCTGAGTAGTTTGAAGGATTAGAAATGTCTTCCTTTATTGTAAAGGTAATCAACTATGAAAGACTTAACACTGGTCAACACAATGACCTACCATGGTTCTAAAGAACCCATGATAACAAATGCTATCTCTAGCTCCAGAAATGTTGGACTCAAGAGTACATATTAAAGCATATTTTTTTTCTCTTTATTTTTCTTTTTTGGAAATTTGTTTTGTGTGACTTCCTATTTGCAATGGGTTTTCTATTTCTCAATGATTAAGGAAAGAATGAGAGGGAGAGAGAGAGAGAATCTGGAAATGACAATAAAGTAATAATAAAGGTTTTCCTTATATTGAAATGTGCCTCTCTGAGGTTTCCCTCTATTGCTATAAATTCTGCCTTCTGAGCCAAGTATTCTGAATCTCTCTTCCACATAAGATTCCTTCAAATAACTGAAAAAACGATCATGGTCCCCTTTCCATGTTCCTTAAGAAAACACTAGACTTAGAGTATGGTTTTCAGTCCACTCACCATTCTCATCACCCTCTTTCTGGGCATGCTGCAGCTCATCAATGTCTTTCCTAAAATGCAGCTTCTAGAACTGAACATAATTCTATATAGTTTGACCAAGGCAGAATACAGTAAAACTATTATTTCTCTTTTCTGGACACTTTTTTCTATTAAAGCAATCTAAGATTACTATACATTCTTTTGGTTGTCATTTCACAATTGACATATTGAACTTACAAATCAATAAAATTCCTAGAGTTTTTCATTTAACTGTTGTCCAGTTACACCTCCATCATCCTGTACTTTAACCCAAGTATAAGTATAGCCAAAGTATATATAACAATAATCCTTTTTAAAATTTCATTTATTTAGGTGCTGTCCATCATTTTGGTGCACTAAGATCTTGTGTGGAACCTAATTCTGTCACTAGTATTAGTTGTCTCTCTTAGTTTCGTGTTTTTTCTAAATTTGATAAGGATGCCATCCAGATCCAAGCCATTGATGAAAATATTGAGTAGTGTAGGTTAAGGACAGAACCCTGGGGTACTGGGCTAAGGACATTAAGCTAAGACTGATTGCCTCTTTTTGGGGTTAGTGAACTTGTTCTGAATCCACCTATGAGAGAGAAAAACTCTATGCCTTTGTGTTACTGCTAAAGTCAGAGAAAACTTATTAACATACAAGCATCTGACTTGGGCAGAGGCTTAAAGTTATATATATAGTTATCGTGAAACAAAAGACAAAATTCCACAACAAAGTAAAACAAAGTATATAACTCAGGTTTAAGGTTTATGAGTTTTTTAAACAGAATAACATTAATGTCATTGTCAGCTTTTTTTTGGGGGGTATATATGCTATGCTTCTCTATATACAGATATCAAGACCAAGATGCTACCTTTTTTTTTTTTAAACATTGTATAAAACAACTAAGGTTTTTAGTTCTGCATGCTTCCATGCACTAAACTGTATTATTATCCAATCTTTGATGTTTTCGTATTGGAAAGGTTCACTAAATCATCAGTTATTAAAAGGTAAAACCCAGAAATATCTTAACCATTATTTGTAACAAACATCTTTAAGAGGGAAAAAAGGTCCTCCATTATAAAGTGCAGAGAGCTTTCACCAACAGGAGAGATAGCTTTTTAAAACCAATTATACTGTCTCTTTAATAATTTCCTTTAAGGGATTTCCCTTTCTGTATGATCAAATGTGAATGAGATACCTCTCTTGAGTGGGTTAAACAAGAAGTCACTACCACTTTTGTTCACAAAACTAAACCTTGGTTTTAGGGAATCAAGATCCCTCTCTGAACTCTGCAAGGAAGACTGATATGATATTTGACTCTTCGATGACTTCAGACCAGGATGCTGTCATTTTTTTTTTTAACATTTTTAAAAACAACTGAGATTTTAGTTCTGCATGCTTCCACATGCTAAACTATATTATCATCCAACCTATAACTCTCCCTCTTATCCACAAAGATAGTATGAGAGATTTTATCAAAGGCCTTCCTGAAATTTATGGTTAGTCATCCAGATCAAATATACCTCAGGCAGTTCACTCAGGTCTCCTTGGTTGATGTCCACATTAATACGATGGTAGGTTTCCTTCATGTAGGCTCCCACAAATTGAAAGGCATAAGCAGTGGCCAAGAGAGGAAAAAGTTTATATTGCTGGGTCTGAAAATCCAAGATCTGGGGTTCAGGATCACTATGGCAAAATGAGAATAAGGAAAATGTGTTTCACAGAAGCTGACAATTCTTCAAATGTTCAGTTCTAATTTTTCCATTAAGTTTCTTTTCTGTCTAAGTTAGGAGTTCATATGCTAGGGCAGCATGCAGGAAAATGACAATCAGCATCTATGGAAGATAGTTTTGGCAATGAGGTTTGTGGTTAAGTGATTAAATGAAGGATATTTGGATTGTGATTTTAAAAGGAGGAACTAGATACTTAATTTCAAAGGCTGACCACTGTTATTAAATGTTACTGACACTAACAGTCCATTCTTCTTTTAATAACTTCTTTTTTCAGGTAGGAAAGGGTCAGGAAGGAACTATGCCTACTGATGACAGAAGGAGGAGGTATGAACCACTATGTATCACTTATAAAAGTAAAGGACATTCAGGTTAAAGTTACTGTCTTTATCCAAAATCTCTAACTTCTGGCAATAAGAGGAATGTTCAAATTTTGCTCAGTACTTCTTCATCTAGAGAATAGAAGTTTTCTTGCCAGTTTTATCCTGCTTCCAAGGTAAAAAAGATGGGGTAATTCCCATTTTTTTGTTCAGGTATTTCAGTTGTGTCTGACCCTTTGTGACCCCATTGGGGTTTTCTTGGTAAAAATACCAGGGTGGTATGCCATTTCCTTCTCCAACTCATTTAACAGATGAGTTAATCGGGGTTAAGTGACTTGCCCAGGGTCACAAACAGCTAGTAAGTGTCTGAGGACAAATTTGTACTTGGGTCTTCTTGACTTCAGGCCCAGTGCTCTCCATCTACTGCTCCAACCAGCTGCCCTGAATTGTTGTAAAATTCCCATTTTAACAACAGAAGAAAATATAGGTCTAGATTACAGTAGTAAGAACAGAAGTATCATAATATAAATCTTGCATCTTCATGTGCTTTACGTATATGCAATATCTGGGAAGTTTACTATTTTGAATGGTTACACACAATTTTAGCAAACTCTATTTCTCAGACATCGATCACTCTTACCCTGGCTGAATTTCAGACTGGTGCCTTACTATACTGTAGCGGATGGCAATAGTGCAGGCTTTAGACAAAGATCGAGCTGCCTCTCCCACAAGGAAGGATCTGACAAACACCATGGTCCCATAAGTCAGTTTGTTACTCAAAGGTTTCACATATGTGCCATCAGGTTTGACCTACCCGGAAAAAAGATAAAATGAGTATATTGACTGCTTTTTCTTGTTGTTAAATCTGAACTGTAATTTGGGTAAAACAAAATATATTCCTTAAAAGCTGATTTGGTTTTTATTTTAAGGCAACAGAGTAGTAAAATTATGCTATTAACTATCAAAACAAAATTTTTCTATTCTAATGGCTACTCCCAACGAGAATTTCCAAGTCTACTACTGTTTCTATCTTTTGTGTTCTATAAATACCTGGGCATACTTCATCAGCATATTTTCCCGGGGAATTCGACAGTTGTCCATCTTTAGGTAACCATTGTCCATTTCATCATAGCCAAACTTGGGTCCAATGTCTCCAACAATAATGCCTGCCAAAGACGAAAATAAAGGGACAAGAAAAAATTGAGAAGTTGAAGTATAAACAAAATATTTTGTGGTAACCTCCCCTTTTAAAAATCATTTCCTCGTGGCAATATTTTTTGGGAATTGGGGAGCAAGGGAAAACACATCAAACTGAGAATACATGAAAATTATAAGCTCAATCATGTTAATGTATTTTAAAGTGAGATACAAGGCAACCCCATAGCACTATTCTAATTACAGGAGCTTTCCTTTTATTAGCAATGGCTCTAAGTATTATTCCTTGCTGGAAAACAATGATAATCTAATAGTTCCCACTAATGCTAATTACTTAGTCTTTAAAAGTTCACAAAGACTAAATAATCTATCTATAGTTGGTTTCTATCTCCATTTGGGTGTTTGAATGTAAAATGAAATAAGTGTCTTCAACAGCAGGAATGTTTTAGCAGAACAACCAAAGAGGTTAATTTCATCTCCCTCCATGCTACCAAACAAATAGAATTTTACCTGGTAAAGGTTTGTGTGTTCCTATCTCCCGAATGGGCACAATGAAGGCATGCAATCCATAGCATTCTCCTTTAGTGTAGAGCTGAGCCAGAACTATGGCATGATTTGAGGTTTTCCCAACTGCAACAATGAGATCAAAGAATAAATAAAATAATCAAGATTCTTAAAAAAAATTCACAACTACTTGACCTAATTATGGCTGTGTTCAAAGGTCTGAACTATGCTTTTGAGGCTATACTACAAGGTCCCAGAAACATTTTTCATTCTTTAAAAAAACAAACAAACCTGTAACTTTGGTCTTAGCATCAATTCTAAGACAGAAGAGCAGCAAGGGTTAGGCAACTGGGGTTAAGTGAGTTGCCTAGGGTCATACTGCTAGGACATGTCTGAGAGCAGACTTGACCCCAGATCTTCCCGACTCCAAGCCTGGAGCTCTATCTATGTACTACACCTCAATGCCCATCAGAAACATTTTTCAATGAGAATATCAACACCTAACATTCAAAAAGAGGATCTCCCTAAACTCAAGATTTTGCTAGCATCAATTCCATTTCCCAGGATATTTGGAATTTTAGCAAACGTATTCCATTTTCTAAAAGATAGCTTTATATGACTTTTCCTTCTGTTCTATAGAGAACACTTTCTATAGAGAAAACTTTGAGATACACAAAAGGAAATTCATTTAAAATTTTTTCAAAAGTTTTCTTTTTTCAAGTTTTTGGATAATATTCCTAGAATGCCTTTTTTCTTTTTTCCTATAAAAATCAAATTTATTTAACATCTGATAACATGCAATTTAACCTACCAAACTGAAACCTAATTATTGATTTCACCATAGAAAATATATCTTAACAATATAATTCAAATGGGGGAAAATGTCATTTGTCCAAAGGTGTTCACATCAATTATATTTGGACTAAAAACAGCTCAAATATTCAACAATAAAGGAAATGGACAAGCAAAATAAGGAATATTAACTATGAAAAATAATTTTGCATACTATGTCAATTCATGGAATATTTATGTGAAATAAAGTGAAAAAGGACGAACATAAGATTATGTACACATATTACAGTTATGAAAAAAGATACACACTGTGTCATTTAAAATCACTTGGGATACTTGGAACTACATTTCCCGTGATCCCCAATGAGTTTCCTGTTTTGGATTACGTATTGAAGATGAGGGACTGTTTTAAAATAGGGGGAAGTGACTTTGAACTTCCTCTTTAGCTACCTGAGCGTGCGGAGAGAGGAAAGTTAATGGCTGAGGGTGAGGTTGGAATAGGTTTCTTACAGGCTCATGGTCAGTTTATCTCTATCAGCATGGCTTTTATTAAAATACTATTCTCCCTTTTGATCTCGGCCATCCTCATTTTTAATCGTTAACAGTTTGGCAAACCAGAAGGTCGAAATTCGAACTCTCAATTTTCCAGATAGCCTAAAGAAAGCCATGCCCGTTTTTTGGCCGTCTTGCTCAGCTTTTTTGGGCAATTTTTTAAAAAGGGAAAGTGGCTTTCCTTGCCATGCTTTTGCTAAAAGCAACAGCACGTTTTTGCCTCAGGCGGGACTCAGCCAGCCAGTCCAGCCCAAACCACCTTGGGAGGTCAGGCCAGCTGATTCTGGCTTTTGGCTTTAAAACCAAAATGCTCAGTGCCTGTGATCTTTGCCGATTTTACTGCTGCCTCATATCCCTGCTGGGTCCGCCAGTACAGACCACTGCCTCACGTTCCTGCCTACTCTGATCTCTGCCGCTTTTGCTGACTCACCAGAGCAGACCACTTCTCCGATCCTGACTGCTGGAGCTGCTGCTAGTCCTGTCCTGAGCCCCTTGTCAAGATCTCGATCTTCAGAGACTGCTTTAGCTCTGCCGCTAAAGATTTGGGTAGTATATTCCCCTTTCTCCCTGCATGCTAGCCCTCCACGTGTTTCTCTAAAGACCTAATTTAGGCACTCCCCACAAGCTCTCCATGTGGGTATTTTCTACAAAACTGACCTAAGCTTTTCTTTAGCCCGGAGCCCACGATCGGCACCCACGTGGACCTAGTGTCTGAACCTTGAACTGGTGATTACTATCGGGCCGCATGGCCTATTCACCCCCATACCTGCTCAGAACTTTGAAATTTAAAAAAAAAAAAAAAAAAAAAAAAAAAAACTCCTTAAACTCAGCAGAACTCAATCAAAAGAACCTTAAATTGAACCAGGGGTGAACTTTTAAACCTCAGAACTGAATGAGTTTTATTTGTTTTAAAGAGACTGTATCTTACTGTATTTTGCTAATTAGTTTTGTAAATTAATCTTGCTTATTTCGTTGATTTTCCTGTTGCACTGAATCGTTTTAAGTCAGTGAAGTTTGTGGTTGCTAGATTAATTCTGTTTGTGATTTTATTGTAACTCCCAAATAATGAGAAAAAAAAATAGAACTGGTAAGAGGTTTTGACCAGCTTGTTATCTGATACTCATTATATTTCCTAATTTATTTCAGGTTTCATTTTTACTGTAATAAAAAACAATGCTATGTTCTCATACCATTTGAAAGTTACACATTTTAAAGTTATGAATCGCCTTAATTGTGTTCAACCTTCGAGAGTTTGGTGCCTGCCTTGAGATTTAAATTGTAATTTTATGAGAGGTCTTTTAAAAATTTACTTTAGATGCTTAGTACCCTTCTGTATAAATGATAAGGTTGTTATGTATTTATTTTAAAGAATTGTTGTCTTAAAGGATAAGCTTTATATATTTTATTGTGAAGAATTGTTGTCTTATATATATATTTTTTTATATTAGTCTATGTTTTAGCCTCTTTTATCAGAAGGGTCTAGAATTCTTGAGGATAATTTAGACTAGAAGGTTTTTTTTTAATATCAGGTTTTTATATGGAAGCAGTAACAGAATTTGTTGAGAAACCCTTAGCCAAGGTTTAAAAGTTGTAACAAGTATATGATTTTTTGAACACCATTGTTTATTGTTTTAAAATGTGTTATTAGAAATATGGTACTCTATTTGAATGTGCATTGTGAATCTGCTATTTTGTAAAACCCACTTTCTCTCACAGAAAATCTCATTTTTGGGTAACAAAACCCTTTTAGTTCTAAGCTATATATATATATTTGATTTTTAAAACTTTTTTTAATTAGAGCAATTGATTTTTCCTTTTTCTCATCTTGTACTGGAAGTACATATATAATCATTATTTATCTTTTTTTTTTTTTTAATTTTACAGCGATATAAGCTTCATGCAAACATCTGAAGAGCCTTGAGACTATGGGATTGTGATTTAATGCCTCTCTGATTCCAGGAGAAGTGCTGAGCCATATGGTTACAGAGATTTGACTGAGAATCTGCATGAATTGCAGGAGTTCTATGCCAATACTTGAAGGGCTTGAAAATTGGGGTTTGAGTCCTGGAGTCCCAGTCTTTTCTAAAACTTTAGAGGACGTGGGTCCCCTCAACTTAAATTCCTAGTGAAGCACCTAAGATTGGTTATCATTTAATGGCTCATTCCCTGAGAAGGTGCAGGGAAAAATCGGATCAAAGAAAGGCATTTCCCTTATTCCTCTCTCTATATATAGAGTAAATGGCAATTTTTCTGTAGTCCTGGCCCTAAATGGGTTATAGCAAACTGCTTAAATTGCTTTCATTGGGCCTTGAATCAAAGGCCTGTTTATTTCCCCTACATTTTTTGCACATTTTACATTTCATTCACAATTTTTTTTTGAATTTTATTCTTTTTATTCTTTTTATTATTTCTTTTGTCAATTGATTTCATGCACCCCCGTGACTCACTCAGCCATGCATCCTTGGCTGACCTTTTCAGGGGAGTTATGTGTCATTTAAAATTTTCCTCAGGGGTGTGTGTGTTAAGTTTTTATAATCATAATGTCTGAACTATAATCTATATTCCAAGTCAATTTTTACTCCTTTAGAAGTAATCTCAGGGGGGTAATGTTAATTCTCAGAAGAAAATGTATGTTTTGTAAACTATAATGTAAAGTTTAAATTCTTTGAGAGTAATTTCAGGATAAGGATTGTACCATCCCCCCAGAATCCAGATGACGAACCTGTTTGGTGGAGGCACCAAAAGATGCCTGAAGAGCCTTCACTGGATCATGAAGACCCAAATTTGAACTTTGGGCGCAGTTGATCTGAACTATGGGGGTTGAATGAATTGAATGCATTTATTCTGAATGGACACTCTTATGCCAGTGGGGGACTGCCCCAAAATTGGCTTTTTGTCAACGCGGCTAGCTTTTGTCCTCTTTTCTCTTGGTTTAAGATCCACTGAAAAAGACCAGTCTTTTTCAATGGATCTCAGGGGGGTTATGTGTCATTTAAAATCACTTGGGATACTTGGAACTACATTTCCTGTGGTCCCCAATGGGTTTCCTGTTTTGGATTACGTATTGAAGGTGAGGGACTGTTTTAAAATAGGGGGAAGTGACTTTGAACTTCCTCTTTAGCTACCTGAGCGCACGGAGAGAGGAAAGGTAAATGGCTGAGGGTGAGGTTGGAAAGGTTTCTTACAGGCGCGTGGTCAGTTTATCTCTATCAGCATGGCTTTTATTAAAATACTATTCTCCCTTTTGATCTCGGCCATCCTCATTTTTAATCGTAACAACACCTACATTATATGATGATTAGTAACAAATTTGGACTTAAGTTCCTTTTCCATTTGTGTATTTTTTTTTTAAACCCTTGTGCTTTCGGTGTATTGTCTCATAGGTGGAAGAGTGGTAAGGGTAGGCAATGGGGGTCAAGTGACTTGCCCAGGGTCACAAAGCTGGGAAGTGGCTGAGGCCGGGTTTGAACCTAGGACCTCCTGTCTCTAGGCCTGACTCTCACTCCACTGAGCTACCCAGCTGCTCCTCCCCATTTGTGTATTTTAATACACATCTGCTTGCCATCTGACATAGAATCTTATAATAGATCTTAATTTCCGAATGTGAAAATGTAGATAAAGTTACTTACGTCCACCAGGCCACCACTTAATGGAAGTAACAGTCGGGCTGTTAAGAACAAATTCCTGTGTTTTAGGATCATAAGTTGCTGTGGTTTCTAGGCCTCGAAGATGAGTTCCTACAGAAAAGAATTACATTCAGTTAATACAAAGCATAGGGGAAATAAGAATAATGTGGAACTTCCTGAGATCGATTTAGCTCAATTTCAATTTCTGTGAATGCTTATTAAAAAAAGCTCTTATATCAAGATGAGTTGAGAAGCAATGTAATATTGTGAAGAGGTAGCTAGCCTCCTTTTATCAGCTTTTTAATGATAAGCAAATCATTAAACCTCACAATGCCCCAGACCAGTGATGGGCAAACTTTTTAAAGAGGGGGCCAAAGGAAAGGAAATGCTCATCTGTCAGTCTATTTTTAAGGCAACTCTTTCGAAGTTTCATTGTATTGTATCCTACTCATTGTATTAGTCACATTAGAAATAATATCTCCTGGCTGGATAGAACATTTCAGGGGGCTGCATCTGGCCCACAGGCCGTAGTTTGCCCATCACTGCCCTAGACAACTAAGAATGAAAATACAAACAGTGGAGGAAGTTTTCCATTTTTCATTGAACTCATAAGGCCAAACAAGAGAAAAAGTAATGAGTATAAGCAATGAACTTTCTACTGAATGTCTCAATGTATAGGCTTCATACTGTTTTTAGATTTGCTTCAATATTAAGGCACCTCTATATCAGATGATTTGTAGTAGCAAAACGGAATTTGAATTACCTTAAACTACACACCTACTAAAGACAATTTTTTCCCTACAAGATGACATCATATCCACTGAATGGCGTCATTTCAAGAGTTTTAACAAGGTGCAGCCAAGTGGTACAATACAATCTGATCTCAAGACACTTCCTAGCTATGTGACCCTGGACAAGTCACTTAACCCCAATTGCCTAACCCTTGCCATTCTTCTGTCTTAGAGTTGTTACTAAGACAGAAAGTAGTGGTTTAAAAAAAAGTGTTGAGTTCTTTCTGACTACTTTTTAAGTGGGATGCACACCTATTTCAACTAACAAAGTTATCTGTTACACCCATTCAGTATACTTGGTATTTACAAAGAATATAAAAGATTATCTGATGAAGGAAAGGATCTTAGGTAAACAAAAAGACAACATAAAAGAACATACAAAAGAATGTTCTGAGTTTTTGCCTTTCTTTGTACTATAGGTTGGCTGGTGCCTGGAACATGTAAAACAATAAATGTTCACTGACAGCGTGATACAGATAAAAAGAGGGTCAAGTTGGGAAAGAAGGGATCCTATACAAGTGCCTGTTGAATTCCTGAAAGTAAAATAGTGAAGTATGCATCTGTTTTACATGCCTTCAGTGCCAGGCAACCTGTCAGACTATAAACAAGTTTGTTTTTTTAACTGGCCACTGCTTAAAAGAAAAGTGAAGGGCAGCACTGTAAATATGAGTTAACACAAATGTATTTTCAGGCTAATGCACAACCCATAATTTTTGGGAAATAGTAAATCTAAGTAGGAAATGGTGCCTAAAAGTTAAATGAACAAACAACTTGGAAATTCCTCATATCACATGAGTAATCTTTAGAAAATTGTTATTTTTCTACTCATGGGAATTATTTTTATTATTACAAAGCTGCTTATATTGCTAAGCCACAGTAAATATGTAAAGAATTTCAAGGGGGCATAGCTAGGTGGCTCAGTGGATTGAGAACCAGGCCTAGAGACAGGAGGTCTTGGGTTCAAATGTAACATCAGGCACTTCCTACTTGTGTGACCCTGGGCAAGTCATTTAACCCCCATTGCCTAGCCCTTACTGCTCTTCTGCCTTGGAATTGATAGAGTCTAAGATGGAAGGTAAGGGTTTAAAAAAAAAAAAAGAATTTCAAGGAAAACATCTGGGAGCTCTTCAGCTGAATACTAATGCCTAACCTTTGTGTATGAACTACCTTTTTTTCAAGGTGTTGAGAGTATTTAAATAACAGACCCTAATTTTTTCCCCTGAAAAGCAAGTATTTTTGCTATCATTATCTTTTTTTCCTCCTCTTCTTTCTTTAAAAGATAGACAAATCAATGAACCAGGAAGATCTGTTCAAAGGAAAAGTATGAAAACATCTAAGCTGAGAAGCAATGACAGGATGTGATCACATAAACAGACAGTGTTCTTCTGTGCAAATCCTATGTAACTCTGTTTCTGAGACTCTAGAGTTAAGGTGCTCTTGAATGAAAAAGAAAATAAAAACATTCTGTATGAGTGGAAGGAAAAAAAATAGTACACAGTACAAACTAAAATTAATTTTCTGAAAAGTTGGAGAAGAATGGAAATTGTAGTAAATGACAGTCACTTATATCAAGTTAGAAGAGGAATGTTAAGAATGACTCTTACAGTTAATGAAGAAAAAGAAAGGTACGGAAAAGAGATAAGGAAGATAATGAATAATGTAAAAATTAACTTAAAGGAACAGTCTCATGCATTTTTTAAAATCTTTACCTTCTGTCTTATATCAGTTCTAAGACAGAAAAGTGGAAAGAGCTAAGGAATTGGGTTAAGGGACTTGCAGAGGATCACAAGACTAGAAAGTATCTGAGGTCATATTTGAACCCAGATTCTCTGGACTCCAAGTCTGGCTCTCCATCCATTGCACTACCTAGCTGCCCCAGTGTATTCTGTCTTTTGGCCTAGCAATCAATTTCTATCTAGTCACAGAATAAAGTTGTTTTACTCTCTCTGAGGCAAAATGATTCAGATCTGTTCTGCAGGTAGCATGATGGTAGGAGTCAGAACACCTGGGTGCAAATCTGCCTTTGTTGCCACTTTGAGTAAGTCATTTAACTTCTCTGGGTCTCAGGTTCCTTTGAGGATGTTAAAGGTCCCTTCCAGCTCTAGCTCTAAATATGTGATGTATACTTTATTCTTTTTCTTTTCTTTTTAATTAAAACCCTTACCTCCTGTCTTAGTATCAATTCCAAGACAGAAGAGCAATTAGGAGTAGACTTTCTATCTTAGTATCAGTTCTAAGACAGAAAAGTGGCAAGGGCTAAGCAACTGGTGTTAAGTGACTTACCCAGGGTCACACAGCTAGGAAATATCTGAGGCCACATTTGAATCCAGGCTCTTAACCCAAACATTTCCTCTCTGGCAGAAGTTCTTAACTTTGATTTGTCATGAACACCTACACCTGCTCTACGGTAAACTCCCTAATATGGTATTTACACAAGTCAAGTGCTCAGGCTGGAGCCAATTACAAGATAAAAGTCTAAGTCACAAAAACGACAAAACTGTTGACAGAAAGAGAAGTAACAGTGAGAAGTTGGGCAACCTGAGTTATTTCCATTGAACAAGGATCAATTCTAAGCCAAGACACATATAAGAAAGCTTTGGACCCTGAAGTTCTTTTTTCTTCCTTTCTATAGATAAAAGGCTTTTTATACAACAAGCCCAACCACCCCAGAGCATAGACTGAATGTACCATACCATGGCCCATTTCTGTCTGGGCATAAGTGCCAATAATCTCCAGGTTCCAGGCGGGCATGAAGAAGCGCTCCTGCTGCTCCTGGGTTGCCTGGTGAAGTAATGTGGGAAGGAACATGCCCAAGTGAAGGTCCAAAGGCTCAGGACGCCCACGATGCACAAAGCTGTGAAACCATGCCAAGGACGGGTATTTGAGAGTCATCAGGCGTAAGAGAGAAGGCAGATTAAGGCAAGGAGACAAAAAAATACCTTTTGTTAAGAATTAAGTGGGCAGATTTCAGTATAGATTTGGAGCACTGTCCATTTCTGTATTAATTTAGAAATTTAGGTTATTTTGATTTTTGTGAGCTTGCTATAAAATGTTTGAATGCTTCTTTAATTAGTAATTATAAAATTATTTTCCTTGGGAGGCCTGGGCGACTCATAAAAAGATAATTCTTTCATGGTTCATAAGCCCATACAGTACTTACATCAAAGCAAAGATCAATTTTAGAACAAGTTGTCATAAATTAGGATTCAATTCTGTGTTGGTTTATATGAAGCAGAGTGTTAAATGAGAGGGCTTGCTTGCATATATGGTACCTTTAATGGCACTGCCAGGATATGTGGCTTGCTCTGGTCTTTGGGGACGGCTAGTGAACAAAAGGGAGTCACTCTTACAGAGAACCACTCCTAGACCAGCTTTTCTAGCCTCTTATCTTTTTAAAAGTTTCAACATAAAAGTTCCAGTACAGAATTCTGATATTCTGTTTATGTCATAATCTTAAGATAAAAATGACCACATTTTCTTATAAAGATATAATCTTCTTCTGAGCTAACATAGAAATAGACAGTGCTCTTCATCCCAATCATTTATTCAAAAAATCAATGATAGAGAGATCCAATAAAGGAAATGATAATTACATTTAAAGAAATCATGCACATTTGTGTCTTCATTTGTGACTATGAGTTATCTGATTGGTTAATTTCAAACTAATTTTCCAAGATTCATTTTTCATTAAAAATTCCTAGGAATCTGAAAAGGCCATGAAGTTTTTTTTTACCATGTTCAGTCATAGCAAAAGTCACAGATTCTTACAGTTGGAGAAATTCTACTAGTACAGCCCATTACACAAAGGAATTTCAACTAAAATGGTCATGGAGTCTGAATGTACCAGAAAATTATTATGAATATCTTGCCATTTCTAGATATCTTTGTGAAACCTTTACTAAAACATCTTGAAAAAATTTTAAAGTTTTCCATTTCTATCTCAAAACACTTTAAATGTAAATGCCATCTACTAGGAAACAATAGTCCAACAAGAAAAGAACAAAAACCCTAAAGTTATTATTTATTTATTTCTATTGTGTTTTTTTTTTTTAATATGGAACATTACATAAAATTGTGTGTCATCCCTGTGCAGGGGCCATGCTAATCTTCTCTGTATCATTCCTATTTTAGTATATGAGCTGCAAAGTAAGCACCTAACACCCTCATTTAAAGGGGGCTCAAAAACGTAGCTACCAATTCTTCATTTCCCACCATTTTGGTTTGGACATGGCTCCCATTATCACATGGTTTTGACTCCAATATCATCATTCTTCTTCCACCCCAACAAAACTCATCAGCACTGAGATTTTATCTGCTTGGGGATTCACATCTTATCAAGACTCTAGTTGTCTCTGCCACTCTGATTGAAGAGTTGGGAAAACAACAACAACAAAAAACTCTTCCCCAAACTCTTATTTAAAGAGGCCTCAGATGCTCTCTTTAAGAGACCCATCTAGTCCAATAACACATTTGACAGATGAGGAAAATGAAGTTAAAAGGCTTGCTTATTAAGGTCATACCAGTGGAGAGATATAGGATTACCACTCAAATAATAAATAACATTTACTGAATTAGCTACTCTGTGTTAAGGAATGGAGACAGATAAAAAAAAAAACAAAAAGCCTTGAACAATTTCTGCTCTCAAGGAGCTCTCATTCTGATGTATACAAATTAAAGCATATAGAGAATAAGTACAAAGTAGTTAAATACTCTTGCCAAGATAACCATTTCAAATTACATGGTAAGCTTTTTATATATGACAAAAATCCAAATGTCTTAAAAGAACAATGTTGGAAAATTGTCTACATTTAAGCTCGCCATCTTTCTAGCAGGAGGTAAATCATGTGTTTCATCTTCATTCTTTCTGACTTCTGGTTTATAATTGCAAATGATAATTAACTACATATCAAAATCTTAAAAAAAATACTGGTTTATAGCATAAAAAATAGATGTGTACTTATTTCATAAAGCAGATTCTTAGAACTTGGATGTCAAAGGTGTAAAGAAATTTTATTTAATACCTAGGCATGGGGGGAGCAAGGTGGCTCAGTGGATTGGGAGTCAGGCCCAGAGATGGGATCCTAGTCCTGGGTTCAAATTTAGCTTCTGATACTTCTTAGCGGTGTGACCCTCGGCAAGGCACTTAACCCCTACTGCCTAGCCCTTACTGCTCTTCTGCCTTGGAATTGAAAGATTCTAAGACAGAAGGGAAAGGTTTTAAAAAGCAAACAAAAAAATCCTAGGCATGTAACTATAAGAACAAAGGATTCAGAGAATCATTGGAAGACTTATATGAACTAATGCAAAATAAAATAAGCAGAACCAATAGGAAGAACAATATTCACAATGACTATTACTATTACAAAAACAACATTAAAAAGTCATATAAGTCTGAATGATCAATCTAGGTCCAGGAAAAGTATTGAGAGTTTCCTTAGAAGACTGAGACGAAACTATAAGGATGTCTTTTAGGTATAAAAACCTTAATGAAAGATTTTTCAACACTAAAAGAGGTTCATTCATTGTAGGTTGGAAAAGTTTTTTATTGAGAAAAATCAATTCTGTATTCATAGAAATCAATGTAATGAGACTTCATAAGGAATTCATCCTACAGTTTTTTATTTTGTTGTTGTTTAGTTGTCTGATTCTTTATGACTCCATTTGGGTTTTCTTGGCACAGATACTGGAATTGTTTGCCAATATTGTTTTAATTTATATTCTTAATTATTATTGTTTTTGGATAGTTTTTCCTGGTGATTTATTAACAGTTTATATTTCTTCCTTTAAAAACTGTTTATATCCTTTAACCACTTGCCTATCAGAAAATGGCTCATGTATCTCATATTGATTACCTATAAATTTTGGGTGACAAACTTTCATCTGAAATAACTAATGTCATTTGTTTTCCCCAGCTTGCTTTTTTATATATAAAAGCTTTAAAGTATTTCAGAATTGCAAATACCTACATTGTCTTTTATAGTTTTCTCTTGTGTCTTGTTACAAATTTTCCCTTATCCATTAATTATGAAAGATGCTGCTTACATGGTAGAGTATTTTATATTGGGACATTTATTCATTTGGAATTTAGCTTTGTAAAGAATTACAACTTTGACAGATTTCAGAACTCTGATGAATGAAAGGAGTACCATATCTCCAGAAAACCAATGATGTGTAAATAATCATGACTCTCTTCTAGCAGGGAGGAAATGGACTAAAGAAAAATGGTACATAAGTTTTTTTGTTTTTGTTTTTGTTTTTTAAATTTTTAACCCTTGTACTTTGGTGTATTGTCTCATAGGTGGAAGATTGGTAAGGGTGGGCAATGGGGGTCAAGTAACTTGCCCAGGGTTACACAGCTGGGAAGTGGCTGAGGCCGGATTTGAACCTAGTACCTCCTGTCTCTAGGCCTGACTCTCACTCCACTGAGCTACCCAGCTGCCCCTACATAAGTTTTTTAAAGAAGTTTCTCTGATCAAGGTCTTATTTCAAAGAACTGACTTAAATATTTAAGAACAAGAGCCATGCCCCAATAAATAAATGATCAAAGTATATGAACAAGGAAGTTTTCTAAGGAAGATATCCAAGCTATCAATAACCACATAAAAATGCTCCAATGCACCTATAATTATGAGACATTCAAATCGAAACAATTCTAAAATTCTACTTTATACCCATTAAATTGACAAACGTCAAAAAATGAGAAAGAGCACTGTTGGAGAGAATATAGTAAATAGGCACATTAATGCAGAGCTATAAATTGGTACATCATTTCTGGAAAAAAATTTGGCATTATGCTCAAAAAGCCACTAAATTATGCAAACCTTCTGATTTAGAGATACCACTACTAAATTTATAACCCAAAGAGATCAAAGAAAGAAAAGAATTCATGAATAAAAAAATTATAATGGTGCTTTTTGTAGAGCCAAAGAACTGAAAACTAAGGGAGAGCTCAAAGGGAATGGCTAACCTAACTGTGGTATATGAATGTAACTGAACATTATTGTGCTATAAAACTGATGAATATGATGAATACTAAGAAACATAGAAAAGATTCATATGAATTGACACAAAATGAAGTTAGCAGAATCAAGAAAAACAATCTGCACAATCACTAAAACAATATAAAAAACAATACAAAAAATATAAAAAACCACTACAAAATAATTGAAAATAAATGTTGCAATATTACAAAGAACAAGTTAGTCCTCAAAGATGAGAAACAAAAAAAGATACCTGACCCCATTTCTTTGTAGAGGTGGGGAACCCAAAGCTGGGGAATTTTGGAGGGTGGGGAATATATTGGTTTAGCTGATTTTCTTGCCTCACCTTTGCCTTTTTTCTTTCTTTAAAAAAAAAAATCTTTGTTATAAGGAATGACTAAGAAAGAAGGAAAAATACAAGAGAAAATTTAGACTATGTATGAACAAAACATAATAATAAAAATTGATAAAAAAAAAAACCAAATGTGGTACAAAACCAAAAGGAATAATTTTTTAAAAATAGAAAAAAACTTATTTACTTTAACTATTTACTTTCCTCCCCGCCCCCACTCCAGAATTCCATTTTATTTTACTTAAAAATTTTTTTTCCATGATTCTTGTTGTTTCCCTCCCCCCTTCTGGAATTGACAAGCAATTTCACTGGGTTATATATATTATCACTCAAGTCCTTTTTCTATATTATTCATTTTTGTAATAGAGTAAGTTTTAAAAACCAAAACCCCAAATCATATACCCATATAAACAATGGATAAATCATGTTTTCTTCTAAACCACTTATCTTTTAAGGAATGACTACAAATTTACAGATATATGTCAGTTTCCCACAGATTTTGGATAGCATACATTTGCCCAGGGTCACACAGGTAGTAAGTTTTGAACCCAGGATCTCTTGCCTCCAGACCGGGCTCTATATTGAACCACCTAGTTGTCCCCAGCATTTAATAGTTCTGACAATTATTGCTTTATAAAAGAATTTGAAATCTGGTAGTAACTGGTATACATTTCATTCCCCTCTTCATTACTGTCCTTTTGGTCCTTCTTATGAATTATTTTATCTATTTACAAAATGAGGCAGCATGGTATTGTAGATAGAGGTTTAACCTTGGAGTAGGAACAACCTAGTTGTTAAAGTTTGAACTCTAACACATACTGGCTTATGAAATCCTTGCCAACTCATGAATCTTTTCAGTGATTTCCTCTTCCCTTCCCTATACCCCATCTAAGATTTTCTTAGACTTAAATTACAGAAAACTATAAAGCTTGAGAGAGTTCTAAAGCAAAGGTGAGATGCAGTCCACGATACTCCCAAGTGTGGCTCAAACCAGATTAAAATGCAATGGGAAATATTTATTTTTTATTTCTAAGTATCTCAGGTCTTCCCATACCTCCCCACACCATAGAAAGCATCATCCAACAACTATATGTATGTAGATTATATTTTGTGTTTCCACTTAGTTCATTCTCTAGAGGTGATTGTTCACTGGTTATTCGTCAAATATTAAATCTGATATAAATGTTCTCTTGGTTCTACTTGCTTCACTTTTCATCATCTTATGTAGTTCTTTCCAAGTTTTAAAAAAATTAATCTGCTCATTGTTTCTTATGACAATGGGAATATTTAACAAGATAAATAAAAATACAACAAAATATAGGCAACACTACATTTTAAAACTGAGTTCCTATCCAGCCCACAGGGATCCTTATGTACAAATTAGTGGCCCATATGTCTATTTCAGTTTGATACCACTTTTCTAAATGACTGAAATCACACGTTCAATTTCAGTTGAGGATTTCTTTCTGGGGGTGATCTGTGAATTATTTCAATTTTATTTTCTTGTTCAAGGATCTCTGGAAAGTTATCTTTGATAATTTCTTGTAATATGATATCCAAAGTTTTTTCTTGATCATGGCTTTCAGGTAATCCAATAATTCTCAGATTGTTTCTCCTAGCTCTATTTTCTAGGTTAGTTGTTTTTTCAATAAAATATTTCATGTTTTCCTCTTTTTTCTATTCCTTTGATTCTGCTTTATTGTTTCTTATGAAATCATTAGTTTCTAGATGGTATTTTGATTTTTAAGGCCTGGTTTTCTTCTGTCAGTTTTTGGTTCTCCTTTTCCAACTGGCCCATTTCTTCTTGCATCACTTTCATTTCTCTTCCCCGCTGTTCCTCTACCTTTCTCAATTGGTTTTTGAAGTCTTTTTTGAGCTCTTCCAGATGCTATGTCCAATCCATCTTTTTCTTTTGGACTTTGCATGTGTTTGCTTCCCTGTCCCCTTCTGTGTCTGTACCTTGCTCTTTGTCTCCATAAAAACTCTTTAGAGTTAGGTGCTTTTTTGGTTGTTTGCTCATTTTTCCTATCTAATTATAGATAGGCTCTGTTTTCTGGGTCATTGGGGTACCCTCTTAAACTTTAGTCCTTCCTTGGTGCTATTTTCATTTTATTTTCTGGTTTGTTACTAGTTTACCAGATGATCTGAGGGCTGAGAGCTCTGATAGACCTCTCCCCATGCTGATTCAATTGACCCTTGAGGTGTTGCTGGCTTAAGGACTTTCCTCAGGCTTGGGTGTAAGCTTTAGTTCTCAGTCTGAACTTGATTCAATCAGGCATACCCCTGACTGCCCTGTCCAAGAGTTCCACCTTTAGTTGTTTTTTTTTTTAACCCTTGTACTTCGGTGTATTGTCTCATAGGTGGAAGAGTGGTAAGGGTGGGCAATGGGGGTCAAGTGACTTGCCCAGGGTCACATAGCTGGGAAGTGGCTGAGGCCGGGTTTGAACCTAGGACCCTCCTGTCTCTAGGCCTGACTCTCACTCCACTGAGCTACCCAGCTGCCCATCCACCTTTAGTTTTGAGCAAAAAGATCCTGGGGAGGCTTCCTCTGAGAACTGTGTTCTCACCCCAAATTGTGGATTATATGCTCATCCCAAACCTAGAGCAGGATTCCTGGCTTTGCTCTGGGACCACAAGGATTGGCCCCCTTTAGCCCTGATTGCTCTGGGCTGGGACTCCAGACTTCTCTCCACAGGTTTGAAATTTCTGTTGAGTTGGCTTGGGCCACTACTTTCCCCAGCAGGATCTTAGGGTCTGCTCACTAAGTAGGGCTTAAGATTGAAACCTTTGAGAGCAGATGTGTGGGGTGGTGGGGAGTGTGGTTTGCTCCTGTCTTGCTCTTCACTTGCTGCTATGCCTCCTGCTAGCTCTGCTCCCCTCTCATCTCAATTCCCCAGATGGTCTCTGGTTACCTTTTGGGTTTTTCTTTTTTTGAGGGTTGTTCCACTGTCTCCTTGTTTGTTCTTTCACTCCTTTATTTGTTTTTTGGCGATATTTTACTCTTGGTTAGAGAGGATTTTCATGGTGAAACTGTGCTGATCTCTAGTTACTCCTGCATCTTGGCTCCATTCCTGGAAGTCTCATACATTCAGTTTCTATAAAAGTAACCCTTTCTATGGAGTTACTTCAGTATAGTAATTTTTATTTCATTGCTGTAGTCTAGATAAGAACTCTGAAATCTCTCTCCAATTTCTTTATGTCTGAAAAGAATATTCCAAATTTATATTTGTCTAAGTCCTTTGAATGTCTGAAGTTAAATCAATGATATTTTATGAATTACGTTGTTATTAGAAATGGAATTTCTCTATCTTTACCTCCTGGCTTGAAAATTATATATAGAAATGCTAATGATTTATGTCTCTATTTGGTATCTCGCTGCTTTGCTGAAGTTATTATCACAATTAATTTCTTCACCAATTCCCTAAGGTTTTTTAAGACATTCATTATCTCCTCTACAAATAGAGATGATTTTGTCTCCTCTTTTGCTAATATTTGTTCTCTTAATTTTCTCTTTTGTCTTACTGCTATAGCTTTTGTTTCTAATAATCTAGCAAATAAAAGTAGAGCAGAGAGGAAATTTTGCTTCATGTCTACTTAAAGGGCAAGTTTACATCTCTTCATTACAAATTATGCTAATTCTTTGTTTCTGATAAAGGTTTCTAATTATACTGAGGAAAGGCCTTATCCTTTATAGGATTTTTAACATGAATGGCCATTTTCTCTTTGATCCAGCAGTCCTACCAGAGGGCTGATATTCCAAGGAAGTCAATGATACAAAGATTCCATAGGTACCAAAACATACATGCCAACACTATTTATAATAGCTAAAAAACAGAAACAGATTATGTTTCACTACTTGGCAAATAGATGAATAATGTGCAGCTTATTAATATAATGAAGTATTATCATAACAAAAGGAACAACACAAAAATGTCTGAGAAATATGGGAAGATTCATATGAACTATGTAAATAGAATTAACTCTAGCCCAAATACAATGGCCAATTGGTTCTAGATGACTGACATGCCTTCCTTACTGTTGCTGAAAGTAGATTTTTAGGAGGAAACAACTGACTCCACTTTATTCTGTATTTGCCATTTTACCACATATAACCCCTTCATAAACTTCACGACCGACTCTAACATCTGATTCCCTTTGGTGTCTTCTCCAAATGGTACAAAATGACTTCACTGCTAAAAAGGGAGAACTTCAACAGTCAAAGAAATGCTCCACTCTTTTATTTAGCCTGATAGGTTCCTTATGATTTAGTGCTACTGGCTATATATTCTGAACATACCCCTTTTCAATCTCCTGTAACTAATCTTTCTTAGTTAGTACACTCCACCCTCCCCACCCCAGAATAACCAACTGCAAAATAGCAAACTTCCATCTTTCTTCTTTGCCCCATGTATCATATAAATGCTACTAGACAAACTGTGAATGACATACATCAACTATTGGTAAAGTACCTTTGCCCTTGCCATTCTTGTGCCTGGAATGCTCTCCCTCCTCACCTCAGTCTCAAGGAATCTTTTTATTTCAAGATTCAGTTCAATCATTAATACATAAAGTCCTTCCTGATCTCTCCTCAAGTTCTAGTGCTTTCCCTCCCTAAATTCCCTTGAATGAATCTATATAATTATTTATGTCCATGTTGTATCCCCCAACAGAATGTAAGCTCCTTGAGTATAAAACTATTTCGTTTTTCTTTTTTGTATCTCTCTTGTCAGGCAGTGTCTAGTACATGGTAGATACTTTATAAATATTTGCTGATATCTGAAATAAGTAGCCTCTGAAGTATTTATGGGGAATCTCTGTTCTATTTGAATTTTGTGCAGAAACTTGTCTACATGACAAAAACATGCTCTTATGCCTCAATAGATATTAATAACCACAGGATCAAATAATGCTCTTTGTCATTTTGTCTAATACTAAAGGCCAGCATTTATATAGCACTTACTATGTGCCTTCAACCACCCAAAAGGTCAAGACAACATTACTGGTCTTTCTTTACCAACTATGGTATCTTAATGCAATTAAAACAGTGTCCACATAGTCACTGCTATCTGACTACTGCAGTCATAACAGATCTTCGAAACAAAGGCAGGTATTAAAAGACCAGTCAGGGTTACTCAAGCAGGAATGTAATATATTCAAAGACCCTATACCTGTATTTAATGAATGTTTGTATGTTGACTTTGATGGCACCCAGAAAAAGTTAAGAGAATGTGAATGGGTTCTTGTGAATGACTTCCCTGGTAGCTTGCCTTGAGAATTGAATTGAAAATACTTGACTCTTAGGCTGAGGGACTTATGTGAAAGAAAACTAGGCACATTCAGAGGAAGAACTGTGGAAGGAGAAACACAGAAGAAAAACAACTGCTTGAACACATGGGCTGATGGGGATATTATTGGGGATGAAGACACTAAAGAATAACTCTAGTCCAACTATCAATAATATGGAATTAGGTCTTAATCAATGATACATGTAAAATCCAGTGGAATTGTGTGTCGGCTAAGGGGGTTTAGGAAGAGGGAAAGAACATGAAACATGTAACTATGGGAAAATATTCAAAATTAAAATTAAAATATAATTAAAATAAAATAAAAAATAAAAAGGTGGGAGAAAAAAAGAAAATACTTGACTCTTCATGATGTAACAATTGAAACCGGTTTTTGCCAAAAGATGTAAGGGTAAAAATGGGTTTGACAAATATGAGCTAAAAAAATGAGATTATGGTTGCCATTTATAAAAATAATTAACTTCTTCAGTCAAAATGACCATAAGCAACTTTTATCTACAACAAGGTAGAGATTAATTAAAGTGGGAAATATAGGAAAGAGGTAAAAAAAAAAAAATCTCCTAGCTACAAATACCCTAAATCCCTAATCCTAATGCCTCCAGACTGAGAATGTGGATCCAAAAGCGAGTCTCACCAGAATCCAAAGTCCTAATTAGGAAGCCAAAATCCGAAGAGCCAGGAGACGCTGAAAAGTCCACTGAGAACCTTTAGCACACACGAGGCTAAGACCACCAAGAATCTCACCAGAGCTCTGAAGAGAGTGTCCCACTGAAGTGTCGACCGAGAGGAAGGTTCTCCTCACTGAAGAACCAAGGAAGAAATATTTCTTAATCTTCTCAGTCTCACCTTTTATAGTCCTTTTTCCACATCACTTTCTGTCTTTCTCCCACTTCTCAGGAACCAATCATGGCCTCCCAATTTGCCTAGCACTGCCCAAAGGGGTGGCAGTGCTTGTGGCCTTTCTAGTAAGCTGCCTGTGAACTCTCTTATCTAGTGACCTACCAAGAGCTAAGTAGGGACACTTAAAATTCTTGATTGATTAAAGGTTGCTGATTGATTACATTAAAAATAAACAAAGAGAGTTTGAATTCTCTTTCTGGGAGAGAACATGTTGAAATCTCCCAGGTTTACATGCCTACTCTCCCTAATGAATCATTTCACATAACTAGCTTATATCTCTAAAGATCTTTTGGCTAGAGGTGCATACAACATTACACTACCTAAGAAGAAATTACAATAATTTGGGGATAAGAGGGAAATAAAAGGAAGAGAGCAGAAACCAATGATTGGCAGGCACATTGATAAAAAGCCAATTAGGAGGCAATCCCCTTTGGCATAAGAGCTGACATTCAGAATAAATGTGTTCAACCCTCTTCAGTTCCATTCACTACATCCCAAAGTTCATTTTGGATCTTCTGATGCAGTGTATGGTTTCTGCAGGCTTCTTTATGGTGCCTTCTTTAAACGAGTTCACTTTCTTGATTTGAGGAGTTAGTGAGCTTCTTTTCCTGAAATTTTCTTCAAAAAATTTTAAATCTTAAGATTTGAGAAAATTATACAATGACTGAGATTTTCTGTTGCATCCATCCATGTATTAGTATTAGCATGTTGGGAGAAAAGTTGAACATGACCCCTGAAGAAGCTGAAAAATGAAATGTTAATTTGATTAGAAATGCCAAGATTGGCTCCAAACTGGGCCATGTAGATATGGGTAACACTGCAGTCTCACCCCATCAGCAAATGTTTGAAAAGCCCCAAATCTTTTCTTTTTAAAGCCAGATGTTGGCCATGAATATTGTGAAAAAACAATATAAATACTAAAACAGAGGCTCCTAATGAGCCACTCAAGACTTTGCATTCTACTAAATATTTTGCAAGAGGAATATATTGAAAAATTCCCACTTAAATAAACATATTACACAAAATATCTGGTTCTAGAGAAAACCTAAAATATTGTGAATTTGATTAAAATCAGCTGTTTTCGTTTATATTTAAAAAAACTTTATAAATATCTCATTTGAATCTCACAAAAATCCTGGAAGGCATCATTATTATCACTATTTTATAGGTAAGGAAACTGAGGCAAACAGCTAATTGGCTTGCCTAAGGCCACAAAGATCTAATTCTATGAGGCCAAATTTGAATTCAGGTCTTCCTACCTCCAGGCCCAATCAGCTTTCTATCCACTACACCATCAAGCTATTTTCTCCATTATGAACTGTGGAGTCATGACACTTGGGACTCTAACATTGCAGGTCTGGATGTTCTTAGAGAGGAGGCATAAATGGCACTGAATAAAAGAAGTACATGAGAATAGGATGGATTGGCTCAAATTGGAGATTCATTTCAATGACCAACTTGCTAAGTTGAGGCATGTCAAATGATCTTAACACATGCACGAGTGCTATCTTGTTAAAACAGAGCCTTCAAGGCTACATCTTGCCCCAATAAATCAAATGTCTTTTTATATACAACTGAAAAAGTTCAAGAAACTCTGAACCTAACTTATGCCATCTTCTAGTACATGGTTCCTGTAGTTTGCCAAATTAAATGCAATGTATAACCATATCTGAAGAAACACCTTTTATTTTCCTGTTCCAATAGATATTTAATGTAATTATCTGCATCATAATTACTTATATCCTGCTGGTGCAGGCATCTCTTAATTGTATTTAATAGTCTAAAATAGTGATGAGCAAACTTTTTAAAGAGGGGGCCAAAGGAAAAGAAATGCTCATCTGTCAGTCTGTTTCTAAGGCAACTCTTTTGAAGTTTCATTGTATTGTATCCTACTCATTGTATTTGTCAGATTAGGAATGTCAGGCACCTGGATAGAACATTTCAGGGGGCCTCATCTCTGTAGTTTGCCCATCACTGGTCTAAAACATTTATCACTGATATCTAATTTTTTTTTAAATTTTAAACCCTTAACTTCTGTGTATTGACTTATAGGTGGAAGATTGGTAAGGGTAGGCAATGGGGGTCAAGTGACTTGCCCAGGGTCACACAGTGATATCTATTTTTTAAAAAAAACTCTTACCTTCTGTCTTAGAATCAATGCTAAGTATTGGTTCCAAGGCAGAAGAGTAAGGGCCAGGCAATTGGGGTCAAGGGACATGCCCAGGGTAATAAAGCTAGGAAGTATTTGAGGTCAAATTTGAATCCAAGACCTCTCATCTCCAGGCCTTGCCCTCTTAACTGAGCCACCTAGCTGCTCCTACTGATATCTTTTAAACATCGTAAATGTTTTATAACTATGAGTTTGTTTTCCTGTGTTCCCTAGGTATATGTAGCTAATCAGAACAGAGTAAGTGCTTTCCTGATTTGTTGGGGTGGGGTGAGGGGGACAGTTATTTAATAAAAGAACCTTTATATTCTAAGAACTTGGTTGAATTCAGATACATCAGTCTGTGTGTCTCCCTTGCTTTGCAATTTTCTTGGCAAGCAACTGTCTTGAACTTTTTCCTTCTGGTGCCACAACATAACAAACAATAAACAGAGAAACAGGTATGGTCTCTGCGGTACAAATACCATTTGAAAAACCTGCCTGTTCCCGTCTCACACTGTTTTTCAAGAAGTTCTTTCACATGCATGTTTATAATACTCACAGATATTTTGCAGGGATGAGGAAGTAGCTTTATGGCTAGGTGGTGACCCTGGTTTTCTTATCCAGGGATTTTTCATCCAAACCTTTTGGAACCTTGCATTCATGGGATCTACTCTACTAGATTAAGATGTCTGTCCATTAATGTTTACAGAAATGCTACTTAGAAGACTAGAAAACTGGAAACAATCAAACATCAACACTAGCATTATGGCTCAATAAACCACAGTACTTAATACTGTGGAATCTTAAACAGCTATTGAAAGAGACAAGTAAGTCAGCTGGGTGAAGAAAGGAAAAAATTATTTGAACACAAATTAAAAGCAGAACATAGCAGGTATAACATTAATGGACTAGACTAGAAACAAATTTGGAGAGAACTAATGGAGCCTAAGCTCCATTTTATTAAGTTTCTCTCTTTCAAAAATTTTTTTTAAACCCATAACTTCTGTGTATTGGCTCCTTGGTGGAAGAGTGTTAAGGGTGGGTAATGGGGGTCAAGTGACTTGCCCAGGGTCACACAGCTGGGAAGTGTCTGAGGCCGGGTTTGAACCTAGGACCTCCCATCTCTAGGCCTGACTCTCAATCCACTGAGCTACCCAGCTGCCTCCTTTCTCTTTCAATTTACTTAAGCCCTTTAAAAAAATAGAAACACTTCAAAAACCAAAACAAAACCCCATAGGTTGGAGTTGGTGGAGGCTCTGGTCAGTCATCTTATGGAAATGGACATGGAAGCCAGAGGGGAAACAACAGTTGCTCAAAATAACAGTTTATAACTAGTTTTGGGAAAGTGCTATATGCTCTTAGCTAGCATGATTCAAGAAGTAGACAACACTGTATGGTGGCCAAAAATCCTGAATTTGGGAGCAGCTGATCTACAAGAGTTGTCTGCTGGCTGGCTAACACCCTCTTTGACCCTGGATAATAAGCCATTTCACTGCCCTTGCCTTCAGTTCTCTCTTCCATAAAATGGGGTTGGATTAGATAATTTCTGAGTTCCTTCCTCCTCTTCCTGCTCCAAATCCTATGAATGGTTTAATCAAACATTATGGTTAACATGGGTCTTATTCTACCATGAATGCCATACACATTTCACCTATTTTCAAAGAATCAGAATATTGACAACACGAACTATAGTGAATAAAATTTAAAAAAAAAAAAAAAAGATTCATTGGTCTTAAGACACTTCCTAGTTGTGTGATCTTGGACAAGTCACTTAACCTCGTTTGTCTAGCTCTTACCTTTCAGTCTTAAACTTGTTAATAAGACAGAACATAGGAGTTAAAAAAAGATCCAAAAGCTACTCCAAATATTGCAGGCTACCAAACTATCATTATGAATATTAGTTATTGTTAGAAATAAGGGGATTTACCATGTAGTAGACTTGTTGGATTAGATGTAATTAATATCTTCCTCAAGTTAGAAAAACCTAGGTTGAACTTTGACTATGACGCTTCCTGCCCATGTGCTCTTGGGAAAGTCACAACTTCTCTGGTCCTTCTTTGCTCATCAGAAAAAGAAGGATTATATCATGTCCAATACCTACTCACAAAGTGGCTATAATATCAAAAATATGTGGAAGGATTCTATAATCACAAAACCATAAAAATAAAAAGTTATTTAACTATGAACCATAATAATGTCAGATAATCAAATAACACATTGCAAATTCATTTCATATTACATCTGTGTATATTTAAATTTCCTGGAAACTAAAATTTAATTTCTAGGTCATACAACTGGGAACAAAATAAAATTTCTAAACTTTATACACAGTAGAAAATAAGCTGGCAAATGATATTATCATCAGAAAAAAAGGTTATTCCCAACTTAGAAAGCTAGAGAATCAACCTTTGAAATATTCCAGTCACCTTTAGAATAGCAAGGTTGGCAACCCTAGTTTGTTTGTTTCTTTTTCCCTCCCTTCCTTCCTTCCTTCCTTCCTTCCTTCCTTTCTTCCTTCCTTCCTTCCTTCCTTCCTTCCTTCCTTCCTTTCATTAACCCTTACCTTCTGACTCAGTATCATTTTTAAGATAGAAGAGAGGCACAGGCTAGGCAACTGGAAGTGACTTGCCCAGGGCCACACAGTTAGGAAGCATCTGCCTAGTGTTTCTTCAGTAAGTATGAACTGACTCTAAGGAGATAAATATTCCAATTTAATTCAGTAAATACCATACATGAGCACAATAGTTGTATTGGTTTCCCTAATTAAGAAGTGACCTATTAGATTACTAGATGAACAAATTTAGTAAAGACTAAAAAAATGCTAAGCTACCTAGTTATAACGTAACTTGGATATGGGGTCTGCAAGGCTGCCAGAATAGCTAATGGTAATACTCTGTAATAATGGTAACAAAAGCCTCCCTTCAAAGCCACTCCACCTTCCATGCCACTAGGGGTCAGGGAGAGGAAGAGAAAGGACCCTGCAAAATAAAGGGATAACAATAATAGCTAACATTTGTATGGAGTATACTATGTGCTAAGTACTGTGCCAAGCACTTTATGAATATTATCTCATCTGATTTTCACAACAACTTTGAGAAATAGATGCTACTAGTATCTTCATTTTATAGTTTATGAAACTAAAGCAAATAGGAATTAAGTGACTTGTACCAGGTCACAAAATCCTAGTAGATTTGAACTCAGGTCTTTCTAAATCCCAGTCCCAGCATTCTGTAAACTGTGTGCTTCAACCCTCGGTGAGGTACAACAGGGTCCCCCTATGTAACTTTGAGACTGATACAATAGTTATAAAGGCCTATCAGGTGCTGTGAAACATTAGCCAGTGGGGTTCTGGTAGTATCACTGTTAGCACCATGGTCAATGTGATGAAGCTACTGCTACAAATCTAAGAAGCTTAATGAGATAGGATTACAAGAAAGCCCCCTCAGAACCATGCTGTGTTATGTGGTACCACAAGAAGGAGAGATGCATCAGAACATATCAAATACCAGAGACTCACCTGAAGGAAATTCTTAATGGCCAAACCACCAGAGTACATGAAAAACTTTCATTATGTACCAGTTAGTATGAGGAAAACACAGTTGGAAACAAAACATAGGCAAGGACTTTGTACTGCTTTCTTGTCAATGTTATGCTTAGCTCTAAGTCACACAATAATGTATTGCACCCCCCGAACCCCCAACAAAAAAATCCACCCCCCCAAGTGAAAACAGAAGAGTGAATACAAGAGAGACTGCCACCAATGCAGGGGAGGGAGTAGGGTTTGGTTTAAGCCTGATAGCCAAGAGAGGGAACCTTTGCCTTACTCCACCCACCCAGTATGTCTGGTTCTGCATGTCTGGTCTTCATCAGTAAGAGTACAGCATACTAAAAAGCAGAGGCATCACCTTGCCAACAAAAGTCAAATGGCTTTTTCAGTGGCAACATGAGCTGAACTATATAAAGAAAACTTGGTGCTACAGAACTGACAGATTCAAGTTGTAGTGCTGAAAAAGATTTTGGAAAGTACCTTGGACAACAAGGAGATTAAATCAGTCAATACTTAAAGAAATTAATCCAGGCTATTCACTAGAAGTTTAATACTAAAGCTTAAACATGGGCTACATAATGAAAAGAAACAACTCACTGGAAAAGCCTCTGATATTGGAAAAATTAAAGCAAAAGGAGAAGGGGACAGCAGAAGATGAGATGGATAGATGGTGTCAAGGAAGCAACAAACAAGAGCTTCAGGAGTTAGTGGAGGACAGAAAGACCTGGCATGCTATATTGTCCATGGGGTCACAGAGAGTCAGACACAATTGAACAACTGATAGCTGGTATTACTAAAAGTAAAATAAACCCAAGAAAACAAATATGTGGTCTGAAGAGTAAAAGAATATGCCCAAAGCCCCAGGAGTGTACAAAACAACTTAATAATTTGACAGTTTTTGAAAGAGTTGCCTGAAAGCATTGTAACCTTTATTTTTGTTGATTATCAGAAACTCTGTGACTCAAGTTTTATAATTGTGGTTTACCCATGTACTTCAATCATATAAAACAGTCTCACGTACAGTGAAAACACTAGAGCATTTGGTATCCATATGGAAACAATCTCTATTTAAAACTCACCACCAATGCAATAATGTCAAGAACAATTGACAAAAAACAATGGTACTTTTCAGGGAAATAGTTTAAAATCACGGTTTTGCCAAGTCTTAAATCCATTTTCATCCCCTAAATAGTACTATTAAAGATTTCTAAATTAAAGATGTCAAACCAAAGTCACTTAATGTATACAGATGATACCATATGGCTCTAAATCATATTTAAACAGCTTTATCTGATATAAAGTTTTTCCAATGATATAAAAATGTCCTTGGACTTGAGAAGTATGAATGATTCCAAGAAAAAATAAAAACTGAGCATTCGAGATTGAATTCAGAGATCACAATGAATCAATGGATAGAGATGAGATAACCATAGATATTTTGGTTTCCTCCAGGCAAGACCCATCGAATTAAGATATCAAGGAAAAGGCTGTGGCTAAATATGGTTATGAGACTTACAGACATCCTGAAATCAAAGCTAAATGAGAACAAAATGTTTAACACAATTATTCACCACTTAGCCAATACCTGCCTTAATGTATGATTTTGGAATTGTAAAACAGACCATATTTATTTGGAAAACAAACTAACATAAACCTGTATAATATTAATGAAACACATCATTAATAAATCAATTAATTATGTAATTAATTAATAAAATTGAAAGTAAAAGAACTATTGAACTAATAAATAAGACTAGGAGCTGGTACTTTGAAAAAACAAATAAAATAAAGTAGTGGTTAACCTAATTAAAAAAAAGAAAGAAGAGAATCAAATTAACAGTATCAAAGATGAAAAGGGTGATCTCATCTCTAATGAAGAGGAAATTAAGGTAATTATTAAGAACTATTTTGCTCAACTATATGGCAATAAATATGACAATCTAGGTGAAATGAGTGAATATTTACAAAAAGATTAATTGCCTAGATTAGCAAAAGAGGAAATAGAACACTTAAATAATCCCATCTCAGAAAAAGAAATTGGACAAACATCTGAAGAAGAACTAATCCCAAAACTATACAAATTATTTGACAAAATAAACCAAGAAGGAGTCTTACCAAATTCCTTTTATGACACAAATATGGTATTGACTCCAAAGCCAAGCAGACCCCAAAACAGAGAAAGAAAACTACAGACTATCTCAATAGATGCAGAAATAGCATTTGACAAAATATAACACTCATTCCTGTTGAAAACACTAGAGAGTAGGAATAGAAGAGTCATTCCTCAAAATAATAAACAGTACATATTTAAAACCATTAGCAAGTATCATCTGCAATGGGGACAAGTTAGAAGCCTTCCCAATAAGATCAGGAGTGAAACAAGGATGCCCATTATCACTACTATTATTTAATATTCTACTAGAAACACTAGCAGTGGCAATTAGAGAAGGAAAAGAAATTAAAGGAATTAAAGTAGGCAATGAGGAAACTAAACTATCATTCTTTGTAGATGATATACTTATAGAATCCTAGAAAATCAACTAAAGGACTAATGGAAATAATTAAAAACTATAGCAAAGTTGCAGAGTACAAGATAAACCCATATAAATCATGAGCATTTCTATATATCTCCAACAAATTCAGCAGTAGGAGTCAGAAAGAGAAACTCCATTTAAAATCACTCTAGACAATATAAAATATTTAGGAATTTATCTACCAAGACAAACAGAAATCATATGAGAAAAAGGAACACTTCGCCAAAAAGGAGGACAAGGACTGATAGAAATTCTTAGAGCATATGATAAAGAGGTCCAAAACTTTCAGAATACTTTTGGAACAAATGGACAGTACTTCCTCAAGCAATGGTAGTAAAGGCTGATTATCAGTACATGTTGTCATTAGATTTGGCTAATATAATTGAATATGATTTCTTTCTGAATGGAACCTATGAAATTGTTAAGATCCAAGAATGAAATAAAAAAACCACATGAACCCAACCAGCAATCATATATGTGGAACAGGAAATACTAAGCAAATGGCTGAGTCATGTAGATTTGTTTGTGGAAACAAGAGGGCCTTTCTGATGGCAATTCAGAATCAAGCCACTGCTGCCAGAAATGACAAAAAGGCTTTTCTTAGGAACACTGGACTTAATAATCAATGTAGATTACACAAGGAAATAGTAGAAACTCAGCATCATATCACACTTAAAATTTTAAAATTTTAGTACTGAATGGATGTCTGGCAAAATGGGATCTGGTGGTTAGAATTATACACCAGAAGCTTGCTTTATTTAATGGAATGACAGATGACCAATCATTACACTTACAAATACAGACCTCAAAAAATAATAGAGTTTTCAACCAAGGTACTAGAACTGTATTATCATCATGGACTTATCCACAATTGCTCAGATATGATGGTGATCTTAAGAACAATCTATTTTTTAATTTTAAAAAATTGTTGTTGGTTAGTAGTTGGCTCAGTAGCTAGAAAGCCAGGCCTGGAGATGGGAGGTCCTGGGTTCAAATTAGGCCTTAGATACTTACTGTGTGATCCTGGGCAAGGCACTTAACCTCAACCGCCTAGACTTCACCACTCTTCTGCCTTACAACTAATACTCAGTATTGACTCTAAAACAGAAGGTAAGATTTTGTTTTTTTTAATTTTTGTTAGCAACTGACTGGGTATATGGGGTGGAGGTGAGGAGACAAGGGTAATACTGAGGTTGCAAACCTCAGTGATAAAAGCTAGTAATGCCCTTGCCTAAAATAAGTAGATTCAGAAGGAGGGGTAAATTCTGGGGGAAAGAGAATGAGTTTAGTTTGGGATGTCAAAAAAAAACTCTCATTATCTTTTCCCCAAAACTACTGCCTGCCTTCTTTCTTTCTCTCTAAACCCTTGCCATCCATCTTAGAACTGATACTAAGTATCAGTTCCAAAGCAGAAGAGTGGCAAATACCAGGCAACTGGGGTTAAGTGACTTGCTCAGGGTCACACAGCTAGAAAGTATCTGAGGCCCAATTTGAACCCAGGACCTCCTATCTTCAGGCCTGGCTCTCTATCCACTGAGCCACCTAGCTGCCTCTTTTCTAAATTCCTCTCTTACCATCCTTCTAGCCACTTGAATTCACAACACTGGTGTTATCCTCAATTCCTCTTACTGCACTTGTCCAATTAGCCACCAAAACGTTCCTATCTTTCCATTATACAGTCCCCCTTTCTATCACCCATACACAGTCACCAGGCAATTCAAGGCCCTCATCACCACTCATTCACCAGGACAACTGAAATAGCCTTTTAGTGTCACTGCCTCAAGTCTCTCACATTTCCAATTCTTCCTCCAGAAAGATGACAAAGTGATCTGTCTAAAGTGTAGGTCTGCTATGTAATTCCTCCCCACCTCCCAGTCAATAAAAATCCTGGTGGATCCCCATTACCTATCAAATATAAACTTTCACTTGGCATTTAAAATTCTTTACATCCTAACTCTCTAGCCCCTTCACAAGCTCTACAATCCCACCAGTCTAGCTTATTTGCAATTTCTCATACATAAAATTCCATTTCCCATCTCTGTGTATTTGAACTGTCTGTCTCCCATACAGTGGGGACCTGCTTTGCCATCAGACCTCCACCTCCTGGAATCCTTCATTTCCTTTAAGTCTCATTTAAAAGCACCACCTTCTTCATGAGACCTTTCTTGGTTCCTCAATTGCTAGTGCCTTCCCCTTCAAGATTACCTTATATACCAGTGATTCCCAAAGTGGGCACCACTGCCCCTTGGTGGGTGCTGAGCGATCCAGGGAGGTGGTGATGGCCACAGGTGCATTTATCTTTCCTATTAATTGCTATTAAAATAAAAAAAATTAATTTCCAGGGGGCTAAGTAATATTTTTTCTGGAAAGGGGATGGTAGGCCAAAAAAGTTTGGGAACCACTGCTATATACCATATATGTTCATCCTGTCTCTCTTATTAGACTGTTAATTCCTTGAGGGCAAAGACTGTCTTCTTTTTGTCTTATATCCCAGCCCTTAGCACAGTGCCTGATGTAAAGTAAAAGATTGCCAATTGTCTCCTAAGTCTCTTTGGAGTCTAATGAACAGTAAGGAAGATTTGCATTGCTAGTATTCTACATCCTTTTCAATCCTTGCATCCATAGCATAATACAAAGCAACAGTTCTAGGTAAATGATTGTCTTGTAGAGCTGAGACATTCATGCTCTATGACAACTACTAAACCTAGCTGCATGGATGGTGGGGAGAACTATAGGAATGACAGCAAGATCTGATCTCATTTAAAGGAAATGGTTTCACTACCCTTTAAGTATTATCAGCACTTATTCTTACAAACTATTCTGCAAACTGGCTCAAGGAAAAAAAGACTGAAGGATACTTTACAAATTACCAGAGATAGACAAGATATTAAAGACAAAAAGTCTAGTTTTAAATAAGACTTCAAAGGGGACAATGCCAAGCAAGAGTCACTATCAGCTAGAGCCTGTTGATAGTTTCACTCATTGATCTCTAGATAAGGACTAACCGTGCCCCATCTCGGTCTGGGCGTAGGTGCCAATTATCTGGAGTCCTGAGGATGGAGGCAGCCATTTCTGTTGCTGAGCAGTGGTGCCCTGATTCAGCAAGGTAGGGATAAACATGGAGTAATTGAGGCCAACCGGTTCCACAAAACTGATCAAATGTAGTCTACAGGAGAGAAAAGAAAAGGATCTCAGCCTTACTCTAATAACTGCCTGAAAAGATTTTTTCCTACACAAGAATGTTCTCTCCAAATAATTCTCACCCATGAAAGTCAAGTCATTAAAGTTTCACCCTTCGTCTTTCAATTTTAGTAATAATATTTTCCATACAAACCACATTCACTATTTTACAACCTGATAAACCAGCAATCAGAACTCCATGCATCTCTGGAGTCTAATTAATAACTCAGTAAAAGTTTTTCTTAACTGTTTTTGGTTTGTTCCTAAAAATAAATTCTCCCTATACCGCACCTGAAAAAAGTAATTTCATAGAAAATCAAAAGAAATCCTTTCAGAGTTTTAATCTGTTAAAAAGTTTTTGGCTAATAGTACCAAATCTCAAACTGTACTATAAAGCAGTAATCATCAAAACTGTCTGGGACTGGCTAAGAAATAGAATGGTGGATCAATGGAATAGATTAGGGATAAATGACCTTAGCAATCTAGTGTTTGATAAACCCAAAGATATCAGAGCTTTTGGGATAAGAATTCACTATTTAACAAAAACTGCTGGGAAAATTGGAAAACAGTATGGCAGAAGCTAGGTATAGACCAATATCTCTCACTGGATACCAAGATAAGGCCAAAATGGGTATATGATCTAGATATAAGGAGTGATACCATAAGTAAATTATTGGAACATAGAATAGTTTACCTGGCAGATTTTTGGAAAAGGGAAAAATTTATGACCAAACAAGAGATGGAGAAGATCACAAGATATAAAATGAATAATTTTGATTATATTAAATTAAAAGGCCACTAATACAAAACCAATGTAACCAAGATTAGAAGGGAAACAACAAACTGGGAAAACTTTTTGGCTAAAACTATTTTTAGCCTTTCTCTGTCTAGGTAACCAAAGGCAGCAATTAGAATAGGAAGCTAGGCAGGCAAATAGGTAAAGTGTATTAGAGCAAAAAATTCTTGGTAAGGTAAATTCTACAGCCAATATTTCACAAGTCTATCCTTCAATGGTCTTGGCATAAAACCCTGATATAACAAGATTACTTATGTCTGCTTGCATCACATTAAAATTCATCTCGACTATCTCCTCATATGCAAAGTCAGTTCTGAACACAAACAAATTACACAAACCAGTTAACACCTTCTATAGAATATTAATACTAAAAACAATACAGTAAATGTAGTGTCAGCCTCTCAAGAAATGTTTTATACAATGTTTCTTGAATAAAAGAATAGGAGCAATTTTTATTCCTATTCTGCGTATTTGTTGAGGTGAAAAAGAGAGTAGATGGGCATACTGTTCACAGGAAGGCATCAATGTCATCACTCAATACACAAACTTACGGGATCAAAAGAGTTAGAAATGAAGGGACTTTAGAGCTATTCCAACCCTCTCAATTTAAAGGTGAAGAAATTAAAGCTAGGTGAAAAGTTTAGAGACCTGCTTAAGGTCACACAGACAGAAATAGAGTTAAAATTCAAAGTCATCTGACTCCAAATCCATTGTTCATTCCACTTTCTAGGGCATCTCACTTATTTGTTCTAGCCCAGTAATATGAAACTTGCAACCACTTGAACAAACTTCTACACTAATTCTATATTCCTCAAAATCCTAATAATCTAAATGGATTTAACCCAAGTTACAGATGTCTACTTAAAAACTGAATTCTGGATGCCAAATCCTGCTTTTATATCAACAAGTATAAAATAAACTGCTCAATTTAATGCACTAATTAAAAATGCCTTGATACCAGCAAGGATGATGAAATCTAAATTGATTTGTGGAGAGGGGAGAATGAAGAAAAGGAATTAATTTATTGCCAAAGTTACTTGGGTTAACATCAGTATAATTTAGGATTATGCAATCTTATGTTGAAAGAGATCTTAGAGTTCATCTAGTCAACCTCTTTGATATCATAAATGTGGAAACTCAGGTTCAGAGATAAAACTACTTCCCCAAGATTATACAACTAATAAGTCCCAGAGTTGTGACAAACCTGTTTTCCAATGCCAAATCCAGTGTCTTTTCCCTATCTGGTAGTCAGTTTCACCAGCAGTACTTAAACTAAATGTCAGAATCTCTGTGGGGAATGTGAATCTCAAAAACAAGAGGAATCCTAATAGCTAATTATGTCAAATCTTAGAAGAATTGGTAATTCCTTAATCACTCTTTATATAAAATCTAGGCAAGAATATATATTGAGAAAAATCCTCACAAATAAGAGTAGTAATCCAAATGCAAAGAATAGTGGCCTTTGTGTGCAATGTCAATCACAATTCTTCATAGGGAAACAATAATTTTTTCACTTAAAAAAGTGTTCAAGGGGGGCAGCTGGGTGGCTCAGTGGATTGAGAACCAGGCCTAGAGATGAGAGGTCCTAGGTTCAAATCTGGTTCAAATCTAGCTGTGTGACCCTGGACAAGTCACTTGACCCTCATTGCCTAGCCCTTACCACTCTTCTGCCTTGGAACCAAAATAGAGTACTGATTTCCAAGATGAAGGTAAGGGTTTAAAAAAAAAAAAGCATGCAAGTCAGGCTCTCTAGAAGTTCCAGATTTGTCATTTAAAAATGTTGTTAGATAAAAGAGGGGGGTTATAACATTTTATAAAACTTATCATCCCAACTAACTCAAAGCTAAAATGTAATCTACTACTTCACATCTAGATGTTCTTTTTCAACATCTCAATAGCCATACACATACAAGTTATTAAAGAAAAAGGAGCATATGTGAGTAGTATGATAAGTTGGATTATCAAGTTCAAATTTCAGAAATAGTGAAAAGATTCCAGGATGGATTTTGAGATCTCTTCTAGAGTATCAAAGTACTATTATTTTGTACAATGTTAAAAACACATCACATTGTAAATAACACAACATGTAAAAAAACAGATACAATGATATGTATATATTTTAAAAAACCCATACCTTGTCCTGGAATTGATTAATTGGGGCTCAATGATTTGCCTAGGGTTACACAGCTAGGAAGTCCCTGAGGACAGATCTGAACCTAGGTCCTCCCAACTGTAAGTCTGGCTCTCTATTCAGTGTGCTAACTAGCTGTCTCATAATGATATTTTAAAGAAACTAATTAAACGTACTCTAAATTTTCTATCAATTTAAAAAGAAAAAAAAAGATTGTCTAGGGCTGTGTTGGCAAAGATGTGGCACATATGTCCCAGCAGCAGGAGGTGGGGGCTTCTCTATTCCCCTCTCCACCATATCTGAGGACATTTTTTTGCATGTCCCAACCCTCTGTCCAGCAGCCCAATGTGAACACTTTTCCCCTCTATTCTCTGGAGTAATACAGGGGGGCTCCCAGGTGGTTTGAAGGTACAGTTTGGGCACATGATCTCTAAAATTTTCACCAACACTGGTCCAGGGCATAAATATTTTCACTGCTCAAAAATACTTATTGCTACAAAGGGGAAAATTTATTAAATATGAGACACACATAAACCAAACTAACTATAAATGACCACATGTTATTAGGTCAGGGAGCTAATTATCCAGAAGAAGAAATCATTAAACTCATTTTCTCATTCTTTTCTTTCTTTTTTCCTTCCTTCTTTCCTTCCTCCCTCTCTCCTTTCCCTTCCAGAATCAATACTGTGTATTGGTTCTAAGACAGGAGAATGGTAAGGCTAAGCAAAGGGAACTAAAGTGACTTGCCCAGGATCATATAACTAGGAAGTATCTGAAGCCAAATTTGAACCCGGGACCTCCTGTCTCTGGGCCTGTCTCAATCCACTGAGCCACCTTGCTGCCTACAAACTTGTTTTATTTCTTTTTAAAAAAAGTCATGAAACAAAAAATCGTAGTTCTAAAATGAAATATGTTTAGCATCTATCAACAAATCAAACAGATTTGTATAGAATCTATACATAAAATTAATTCCATTTAAATAAGTAGCAACTCTAAAAATGTTCAATTCTTAGAATGATTTCTATCAATTCTACTTGGGCATATCAGTTCACAGTCTTCGAATCAACAGACTTTTTTCATGACTTTTGAAAAGAGTTATTTATTAGTGTAAAAAGGCTTGTACCACATCTTGCACCATGACAAAAAAACAAACAAAAAAAAACTTCTTCAAATTTCAGTTTCTCAACAATGTCCTTGCTACCACAAGATGTTTCTAGGCTCACTACAACAAATATCTCAAATTTTCTAGGGGGAGTAGAGTCCTTTTTTTTGTTATGGTTTAAATCTCTTTAAAAATGGGAACTTGTGATTAAAGGGTTCCTTTTAAAGAAAAGGTATCAGAGTAAAAATCGAAAAATCTCTATCAATTCACAATTCTCCAAAATGCTTAGATATTAACTAAGATCAAAGGTAGAAGAGGCCTTGCAATTCACAATCCAATCACCTCTTTTTAAAAGATAAGGAAGATAAAAACCCCTGATTTGTCCAAGGTCCAGATACAGTTGAGTGTCAGAGTCAGGATTTGAACCCAATCTCTAACTTCAGTTGTTTCACACTGCCTCTGGCAATTATGCCCTTAAAGAATAATGCAATGATAAATTAGGTGAAAACTTCGTTTTTGGTCTTAGAACTATCAAGTACTTACTTTGACAGAGCAGACCACAGGTTCTCTTTTTAAATTATTTCACATTAATCTATCTGGAACAAGGTTTTAAAAATCTGTCTATAAATTTTTCCAAAAATATTTTGATAATTATTTCACCAAAAATGGCTTCCTCTTTACTCTTATGCACTTGATTTTATGCTATCAAAAATATCCATCTGGTACTCAAGAGACTATGACACCCAATAAAGGTTACCAACCTCTGATCATTAGAGAAGCACAGATCACATACAGAGACAACACACCTTGATCTTGAAAAGTAAAAATTAAAAAAGCATAGATTTTAAGGGCAATTTAAATTCTCAGAACTCTATTACTCAATCGCTTACTTTTTAAACCACATGATCTCCTCTGGATCAGCAATACCAAAATCTCGCATCTTCTTCACCATTGTGGCACTCTTTCTGACAGCTATCTCATAGCGCTGGCTTCGGGAAAGGAAATTCAAGTCTTCATGCTGAAAGTCCGGGTCATTCAGAATCAGGTTCTCTTAAGTTTGGAGGAGAGGGGACAAGGAGGGAACAAGACACAAAATTCAGAGATCCATTACCATCTGTTCAGGAGATGGAGAAAGAGGCAGTTAGACGTTTTAAGTGCTAAACTCATGGAATAAGAGAAAGGAAAAAGTCAGCCCCTGCTCTCTAAGAGATTAGGGCTTAATGGGGGAGACGCTCAACGGAAGGAAAGCACTAGCGTTAGACGGGGATCTGGAGAGACCTCTCTTCTTGCTGAAAAAGGCAGGAGGCGGAGGAGGTGAAAGTCGCTTACTGGCAGGGATTCCCTACAATTCCTTAGCAGCCACAGGGGCACTGCCCGGGTATTGAGACAGGGGAGGGGCGACCTGCCCAGTCCCTACCTGACCTCCCCTTCCCCCGAGAACCAAGGGCCTACGGAAACTCGGGATAGCTCTGCTCTCCCACACGCGCCCCTTCCTCGTTTCCTCTCCCCACCCCCATCCCGGCTACCCTGCAGAAGAGCTCACCCTTGAGCCCCTGCAGCTCCGGGGCCCCGCCCGGCTGCTCTCACCAATCTCTCGGCGGCGCCGAGTCCTCTCGAGGCCCCCATCCAGAATATTAGTGAGTTTCTCCGCCTTGAAGCTGGCGTTGTCCCGCTCCCTGCGCAAGTCCGGATTCATGGTGAAAGCGGTGAAGGGGCAGAAGGCGACAGCGATCAGAAGTCCGTGGCTCCGGCTAGCCCGTTTAATCCTTTCTAATGGATTCAGAGTCCCGGGCTCCGGACCAAGACCGGCCCCAGGACATGCAGCCCCGCCCCGAGGCCGCCCTCGGCACGTGACCGGGACCCGCAGCTCAGCTGGAGCGAAGCTCCACCCGCCCCGAGCAGGAGGAGGAGATGGAGGAGGCTGGGAGGAGGTTGGGCCGCTTCTAATCCGCTCCAGGGGTGGGAGCCGGGCTGAAGGCGGAGTGTGGGGTAAAGGTCGCCGCCGCATCTCGCCTGCGCCACGCATGCCCTGGCGTACGGTGCACAGTCATCCTGCCCCCAGCCTCCCACCTCAGCTGGCTTTGCTCTGATCACGTGGCATACTCTTGGTCACGTGGGGAGCTACCTCTTTCCATTTTTTTTTTCCTTTTACCCCACCAAACATCAACACCACTCTCATCCCCACAGCGGAAGGCTACGCTAGTGGGACCTTTGGGACAGGTGGGTGAGGAAATCGGGATGGGGAGGGAGAGGGACTAGCGGGAGCGGGAAAAAGGGAGAGAGAGAGACACAGACACACACAGACACACACACACAGACACACACACACACACACTCTCTCTCTCTCTCTCTCTCTCTCTCTCTCTCTCTCTCTCTCTCTCTCTCTCTCTCTTATGCCTGCGCCTCCGAGCTTGGCTCAACCTCGCTACCCTCGCACCCGGAAGTCCGAGGACAGGCATGCCCGGAAGTTGGGGAAGAAATTTCCCCAGAGGAAAGATAGACTAGTACGATGAAGTAGGAACTCCATCCTTTTACTCTTGCCATGGCGAGGGAATTTTGACCTCAGAGCCATTTTCTTTTTAAATGAGTGGGGCTGTGAAATTTATGGGCACCCACAAATCTGAATTCTCCTTTTGCAGCTCCATCTCCTGGCTACCTTCCCAACTCATCCCCTGAACCACCTTTTGCCATTAGTATTTACACCCCTCCCCACCCCTCACCTCAATATTAGACCCTTTCCTCCGAGATTACCTCTCATCGCATTGTGTATCTTGTGCCTGTACAGTGGAGTTTGCATCTTCCCTCCTCTGTTAGGATGTGAGCTCCTTAAGGGCAGGGACTGTCTTTTGCCTTTCTTTGTATTCCCATGGCTTAGGATTTTATACTTGAGGAAGGAAGGAAGCATTAATTCTTGAAGAATTAAATAATTCATGACTTGATGGCTTAATGTATTCCAACATATGTCTATGTTAGACATCATGGAGAAATAGTTAATAGGACTGGAAGAGACTGGTTCAATGGAAAGAAATTCATTTGAAATAAGAGTTGCCTTCAAATCCCAGTGCTGCTATCAATTACCTGTGTGACCTTGGGCCCTTCATTTTATTTCTTGGGCCTAACTTTCTCACTTGTAAAATAAGAGGAGTTGATAGCTCCCAATGCAGTTGTCAAACACAGGCCTCACCTACAATAATCCTCAGTGTTGAAGGAATCAGGTTAAAATATAATTAGGAAATATTTACCAAAATAAATTAAAATTCAGTAGAAGATATTGTTAATTTGTGAAATTTCTAAATATGGCCCTGAAGGATCCTAATGCATTGTTTCATGATCCATTTCTATTTGAGTTTGATGCCACTATAATTGGTAACTGGTGCTGAAGTGACCATGATACAAAGGAGAGTGTGATAAGTACAATCTGTTCATTATTTTATGAGGTATAGATCACTTTCAGTACTGAAGGAAATTTTATTCAAGAAGTGGCAAAGGATTGAACCTTGATGATGGGAGTGACTCCAAACAAATTTGAGACATAGTTAAGGGTACCTTCCAGAAATCAGGGATACCTGAAGATTACAGAGGTGGAAGAGGGCAGACTAAGAATGGAGGACATAAACCGTTAGGTAACATAGTGGATAGGTCATTAGGCCTGGAGTCAGGAGGACCTGGATTCAGAAGTGGCCTTAGACATGTCCTAGCTTGTGTGATCCCAGGCAAGTCACTTAACCCCAATTGACAATTTTCTGTCTTAGAATTGCTACTAAGACAGAAGATAAGGGTTATTAAAAAAAAAAAAAAAGAATGGAGGATATAGTCTATGGGTATATACTCCAAGGAACTAAAAGACAGAAACAAAGGGCCAATATATGCCAAAATATTAATGGCAGAGTTCTTTGTGAAGGTAGAGACCTGAAAACAGTAAGTTACCATTGGATTGGGGGAAAACTGAACAAAATTATAGTATATAAATTTCATAGAAGACTTTATAGTTAGAAATTGTATCTCTGAAGAATTTAGAAAAACATAGGAACTATATGCCAATAAAACTGACAAATAGTTATATGACATATTAAATTAAATTGATGAATATTTATAAATATTTATAAAAATACAAAATATCCAAATGAACAAAATATGAAATAGAAAATTTAAAACAACCCAATTTCAAGAAAGTCACTTTGAATAAGTCACAAATGAACTTCCAAAGGAAAAACTTCCAGGACTACATAGATTCATAAGCTAATTCTGCCAAACATGCAAAGAACAATTCCAATATTTCATAAATTGTTTGCAGAAATAAAAAAGGAGTCCTACTAAATTCCTTCCCTTACACAGGGATGGTCTTCACACATAAATCAGGGAGAAAAAAGGCAGAAAAAGAAAACTGCAAACCAATATCTCTTATGAACAAACATATATGCAGACATTTTAAATAAAATATTAGCAGAGAGACTAAAAACAACATGGCACAAACATGACCACTTTGGATTTATACCAAGAAATGCAGCAAATTTAGTATTGGGAAAAATACAAACTTAATCATATTAATAACAAAATTAAAATGTATATGATAATATCAATAGAAGCAGAGAAAGTTTTTGATAAACATTTAATACTTATTCCTATTAAAAACACTAGAAAATATAGGAATAATTGGATTTTTCCTTAAGATGATAAACAGTACATATCTTAAATCAAAAGCTACCATTATTTGTAACAGAGATATTAGAATTCTTTCCAACAAATTCAGGATTTCCATTATCACCACATATATTTGACATAGTACTACAGCAATAAGATAAGAAAAAGAAACTGAGGGAAATAACCACAGGAAAAGAAGATATAAAATTATTTTTTTACAAATGATACGATGTTCAACTCTAGTTCAGCTTAAAGGACCCTGAGTTATCACCTAAAAAGTAATTGAAACGATAACTTTAGCAAACTTGCAGAATATAAAATAAATTCATATAATCAAGCATTTCTTCATAATACCAATAAAACAAAGCAGAAAGAAATTCCATTTTTTAAAAATTCCATTTAAAACAGAATGTATAAAATAATTGGGAGTCTACCTTCCAAAAACCTATATAAGAATTATATAAAAATTCACTACAAACAACTGTTTACAGAAATAAAAACAGAATTACATAATGGGAAAAATAATTAGGAGAATAAAAATGATACTGCCTAAATTAGTTATTCAGCAACATTCCCATCAAACTATCAAAATACTACTTTGTAGAACTAAAGATAATGAATTTCATGTGGAGGGGAAAAAAAGTTTAAGAATCTCAAGGGAAATAAATAAATAACATTACTAGGGATATTGGAATTTGACTTGGATGAGTTAAGCAGAATAAAGCACTATTTAATTTGCGAAACAAAACAAAACAAAACCATGAGACATTTTATATGCACTGATTCAGAGTAAATGTCATAAATAAACCAAAAAACCCAGTATAAGCAGTAACTACCACAGTATAAGTGAAAATATCCCTAAAAGGAGATAGAACTCTACCTAAAAAACAATGAAGTTTTCAGAATAGATAATAAGACCTCACTACAGAGAAGCAGAATACTAGAAGGACAAAATGTTTTATAGATGACAGATGTTGCCTCCATATTGTATGTTTTGGTTTATTTGGTTTTTATTATAAGGAAATTTTCAATGTGGAGGGGAAATGTAGAGATAATCAATATAAAAGAAAATCAATCAATTTTTTTTTGGGGGGGGCTGTAAAGCAAGTGGTTTAACAAGAATGTACAGCACAGGAAGGGAAGTAGATGAAAGAAGATAGAAAAGTAGGTTTTGGAGACAAGATTCTAGGGGCTTAAACAGCAGGATAAAGAATTTATACTTTTATTCAATAGGCAATTGGAAACACTTAAAATTTTTTAATCAAGTCATGGTGTAATCTAAGCTGTACATTAAGGACCCAGGTGAAAAGTGATGAGAGCCTAAACTAGAGTGATTACAGGGATGTGAAAAAGTGGAAACATCAGAGAAATATTTTCTTTTTTTTTTTAAACAATTAGAATCAATACAGTGTATTGGTTCCAAGATCAGTAAGGTTAAGACAATGGGGGTTAATTGACTTGCCCAGGGTCACAGAGCTAGGAAGTGTCTAATTCCAGATATGAATCCGGGACCTCCCATTTCTAGGCCTGGTTCTCAATCCACTGAGCCACATTCTGGCCCCTCAGAGAACTATTTCCAGGCTGAGGACTAAGTAGGGCTGGGGCTTTATACCAGATCACTGGCAGCACTTCAGCCCTATGTTGTTGTTTATCCTTTGTTTTTAAAGAGGACTTGGTCATAAATTTGATTTAAGTGAATTTGAGTTGCTTAAAGTCATCATCCTCATTTTCTCTTCCAGAGCTTTGGTTGACTTTGGCCTCTTTGATGTCTGACCAAGCTCTAAGTGCTCCATAGTGCCTGCTGGAACAAATTGTCCTCGTCCACCCCTTCCTTCCTCCAGGGGAAGTCTTCACATGCTTGGGGTTGATATCTACTTAACTCACCAATAGGTTCAAAGCTTGTCAGTTATCCTCAACCTGTTTTCACCTATCTGCTGAGACGTTTTTACCAAGGCGTGACTGCTGTATGTGCTACTGGTTCTTGGAGCTGCAGATGAGGGTTGGCTGAAAGGTGGGACAGCAAAGGTGGATGAGCAGTCCTAAAAAGGGCTTGACAAGCCTTGACAAGAAGTGCTAGTCCTCTCTGAATACTCTGTACATTATGTAAACAGCTAAGCCCAATACCATGCCTCAGTAGCTTCTGGTCTTTCCCTAACTTATTCTCCCTCAAGGGAATTTAGGTTGTGTTTATGTGATGCTTGTCCTGGGTTCAAAATTGCTAGTAATGGCTCTGTTGCCAGGGTAGAAATGACAGGACCTGGAAAATGATCATTTGTAAAGTGTGGGAGAATGAGGTTGAAGAAGTCTGAATGACTGGATAATGGAAATAGAGAAACTAGGTTTTTGAGGAAAGATGAGTTCAGTTTTGGACATATTAAGTTAGAAGAGTTGGCAGGACATCAAGATACAGATGTCTGGCAGAAATTGTAAATTCAGGCCTGGATCTCAAAGAGGAGGTTCAAAATAAATACATAGATTTGAGAATAATCTGCATAGAGATGATCATAGCTATGGGAATGGATGAGATTGATAAGGGAGAGGGTGTAGAGAGAGAAGAGATTAAAACTCTGAGAGGTGTTTGTGCTTGAGAGACAGGAGGAGATTGAGGAGCCAATAAAACATTCTTAGGAGGGTAGGAGGAGTGTGCAAGTTTATGGAAGCTAAGGGAGGAGAGTATCAAGGAGAATTTTTTATACACACAAATGTATTTGTTGTTGTTAAGTTGCTTCAGTCATGTCTAAGGAAACAACCAAAGTTAAGTGACTTGCTCAGGGTCACATAGCTAGTAAGTGTCTGTGGCCAGATTTGAATTCGTCTTTCTGACTTCAGGCCCAGCACTCTATCCATTGAATCATCTAGCTGCTGTGTGTGTTTGTGTACATATTTATATATATGTGTGTATATACATACATGTGTATATAATATATATGTATATACACATATATATTTAAAGAGAGAGAAAATGAATCAACAACATCAGTTGCTATGGATACATAGAGGTTAAGAGGACAGAAAAAAGACCATTGGATATTATAATATGGATGCTGTAATAATGAGATGATGAAAGCTATTTCAGAACAAGGAAGATGAAATCAAAGATTACAAAAGACGAATAACAAATGGGTTCTTAAATTGGGTAGTAGAAAACATGCTAGAATTGAAGTCAGGAGAGATCTAAATTTTAATCCTTCCTCTGACAATGACTGGTTTTATGATCTTAAGTAAGTTATTTAGGTACCTTAACCCTTAGTTTCCTTCTCTGTAAAAATGGAGACAGAATAATCATCCTTTTAATACCAACCTTATAGGATTGTTCTAAGGACCAAACCATATTGTCTATGGAAAGTTCTCTGCAAATGCTGGAAGTGTCGTATAAGTGATGATTCTTATTAAGGTCATTATAAGTGGTGTGGTAGAAAGAATGATTGACCTAGGAATCAGGAGATCTGAATTCTTGTCCTGCCTGCTACTTAAAATCTGGCCCAATGCCCTCCAATTTCCATTATAGGTTGTTTTTTTTTTTAAATCTATACGCGATATCTAAGAGCTCTAAAAGTTCTAATATTCTACATTTGAATGAAATCAGTTGAAGCTAGTAATCAGAACCCCAGCAATAATAATAATAATAATAATAATAATAATAATAATAATAATAATATAGTGTTATGATGGTTACCAAAAAAATCACGTCATTTCATTTGATCAATTAATTCAGCAGATTTCATATCCCCATGACAAAATGGGGTAGGAATGAAGAGTGTCATTATTTCCATTTTCAAATAGAGAAACTAGGCTTTGGAGTGCTTAAGTAGCATCCAGAGTAACATCCAATTAAGGGGAGGAAGAATCAGGATCCAAACCCTGTCTTAGGCAACCAGGTAATGAAGTGAGTAAAGTACATGATCCAGTATCAGCAAAAACTGAGTTCAAATTTAATTTAAAACACTTAATTAGTTGTATGACCCTGGATAAGTCATATCTCCCAGTTTTCCTCAATTTCTTCAATTATAAAATGGAAAAAATAATAGCTCAAACCTTGAAGGATGTTAAGCAGCTGAAATGAGATGATATTTGTGTGACTAGCTCAGTTCCTGGCTCATAGTAGGCATCCATATAAATGTTAGCTTTTTTTTTTTAAATCTCAATTCAGTATTCTTTCCCACCCCACCACTATTGAGGGCACATTGTTGTAAACCGATTCAAGAACTGGGTTTGGTTTTGCTTTTTTAAGCCATAGCAGAAATAATCCTTTTATTTAGAGGTTAAACTCAGTTGTTTGGCACTGATGAGAGATTTGTGGCATTCATTATTCCTACTAAATAAATAGTACAAAGTAGTGGCACCACCAAGGAGGTTTATGTTTAGGATTCATTATATAATGGAGATCTATTATGAATTGAAATTTGTAGTCAAATTTCATCATTTTACCTTATTAGAACTTTTATCGGGGGCAGCTGGGTGGCTCAGTGGATTGAGTCAGGCCTAGAGACAGGAGGTCCTGGGTTCAAATTTGACCTCAGACACTTCCTAACTTTGTGATCCTGAGCGAGTCACCTAACCCGCATTGCCTACCCTTACCACTCTTCTGCCTTAGAACTAATACATGGTATTGATTCTAAGATGGAAGGTAAGGGGTTTTAAAAAAAGAAGAAGAAGAAGAAGAACTTTTATTTCATGATAGCCAGTGTCACCTCCACAAATTCTTCCCTGATATCACAGCCTTTTACTTGCACTTAGGGAAGCTGGGTTTTGAGTCAATTTCCTATGTCTGATACAAATTTTAGGCTAGTTCTTTAACCCCGAAACATTTCCTTATCTTATGATATACATTGTCATTTACTTGTGAGGGACTTATGACAAAGAATGCTAACTACCTGCAGAGAAAACTATTGGAGTCTGAATGTGGATCAAAGCATGCGATTTTTCATTAAGTTTATTTGGGTTCTTGCTTTGGGATTTTTGTGTTATATGATTATTCTTTTTTTTTAAGTTTATATATTTATTTTATTTAGAATATTTGTCCATGGTTACATGATTCATGTTCTTTCCCTCCCCTCCCCCTAACCCACCGTGATAGACAACAAGTAATTCCACTGGGTTTTACGTGTGTCATTGATCAATACCTATTTCCATATTATTAATATTTGCATTAGGGTGATCGTTTAGAGTCTACATTAATATGATTATTCTTTTATGAAAATGAACAATATGGAAATATATTTTGCATGGTAATATGTGTAAACCCCAGATCAAATTGCTTGCCAGCTCTGGCAGAGGAGAGGGAAAAAGAGAGGGAGACAATTTGGATCATATAACTTAGGAAAACTTATATGGAAATTTGTCATGTAATTGGTAAAAAAATAAAATCTTTTATATATATATGTATATATATATAAATGAAATGCATTGTCATTGTGGCTGGCCTTAAGGTCAGAAAGTTCTGACTCAAAATCAGGGTTCTCAAACAAATTAGCAGTGAGATCCCTAGGTTATTCATCTGACCCCTCAGTATTCCAGGTTCAGGGCACACATCTTAATCTCTTACCTTTTCAATGCTCTGGGTTACTAAGACCTGCACTGGGGGAAGAAGTTCCATGTTAGAATCTTATAAAACTTCTGAAATAAATCACAGGTTCAATCACTATCCCTAGGTAAATGCCAGTTATTGTTATGATTATTTTACTGTTATAGAGCTACTTAGGGTGGAAGACGTGGAAAGGAAAAAGAATAGAAAGCATAGGACATTTCTTCCTGAGGCAGTAGTTCTTGCCCTTCCCCCATGTATCCCTTTTATTCTAGTTGGCATCTGGACAATTGGGTGATGACTCTTTGCTCTTGTGCAGACTTGCAAATGCCCTTTATTTATTTGCAAATTTGCCATATCAGAGCACTGCTGAGAAGATAAAGATATGAGTTGTGTACTGTCCTGGGTAGTTTTAATTACTAGATCAAAGTTTGTGTCAGCCAACTTTCATAAGAATATTTTAATCCTATTTCTTTCCTTTCTGTTATGCCCATTTTCTGACCATGGCAAGCAAGTAAATTAACCCTTTTAGGATTTTTGTTTTTCATTGACCTTCTCTTCCTACTCAGTATAAATGGGATTCTTCCACTTAGAAAACAATCAGTCAGGTCATGGTTATTTCCATTACAGGGCTCTTCATTTTGTCCTCTGATGATTCAGTTTATTACAATTCAGTTTACAACATGTCTTTTGTTTGAAATAACACACACCGGGTAGACATCCTATGTTGGTAAGAATGCCCTTCTGAAAGTCATGTTATGGTTGCACTTTCCAGTGTACTCAGTATGGGATTGTCAATAAAACTATTGTTTTTTAAAGTTTTTTACCTTGATTTCTAATTTCAGATTTGTCTTGACCAGATATTGAGCCCTGTTCTCTGAGGTATGTTCTATCTTTTACTAGGCAAGTCAGCGGCTTATGACCTTCCCAAACAACTTTCTCTTCTGTACTTCTCATAATAATTAATATTAGAGGTGATCTTTCAATAGCAGCGGCCTAGAAGGGAGAAGTCCTCTCAGCTAGGATTGATCCCTTCTTTCTCCACCCATCATTAAGCCTGGCAGAGGAGGAATCATATAATACTATGAACTGCCTTAAAAAAAAACCAAAACTTTTAATCAATGCCTTTTGTTTTTATGACTATAATTTCCAAATAAACCCTTTTCCTCTCTTCCTAATTTCCTCTTCCCTCAAGAACTGTCTTCCTCTCTAACAATTAAGCACAAACTCAATGACTGAGTCTGACAATGTATGCAATATTCATTCAGTAAACATTTTTATTAAGGGGCTACTAGGTAACACAGTGGATAGAGTACCAGACCTGGAGTCAGGAGGACCAAGGTTCAGATCTGAACTTGGATATTTTCTAGCAGTGTGACTCTGGGCAAGTCACTTACCCCAGATTGCCTCACCCTCACTGTGCTTCTCCCTTGGAATTGATACTAATACACAAGATAAGGGTTTAAAAAAAAAAAAGGTAAACATATATTAAGTACCTACTATGTGCCAGGTACTGTGCTAAATACTGGAGATATAAAAAAGGCAAAGAATAGTTCCTGCCCTCAGGGAGCTTACAATCTAATGGGAGAAACTACATGCAAACAAATATATGCAAAGCAAACTATGTATGGGATAAATAGAAAATAATTAATGGGGAAGGCAATGGAATTAAGAGGGTTTGGGGAAGGCTTCCTATTGGAGGTGAAATTTTAGTTGGGACTTAAAGGAACCCATTCTGTCCTACTTGTCCTCCACTTCATTTCCCAAAGTAGGGAAGTAGATTTATTTCATAATCTGTCCTTGAGGTCCTTTACTGGGTTTTCAGTTATTTGAGAGTTTAGCTTTATTTCTTTGTTGTAGGCCTGTTTGTGGTTCATTTTTTTCCATTCTGCATCAGTTTGTACAAGTCTTCCCATGTTTCTCTGAATTTCTCTTATGATCTTTACTTTTTATAGCTATTTTTATTTTATATTGATTTTATCTCCCAGCATATCCCTCCCCAGAGAGTAATACCTTTTAACAAAGACTATAAAAGGTTAAAAAGGCAGTGCCACTAAACTAGTGAAAACATCAGCTAAGAACAATTCAATATATACAGTATTCTACATGGTAGAATACTGCAACCGCTAACCTCTTTGTTCTTTAACCTTTACTTTTCTGTCTTTCGTATCAATTCTAAGATAGAGTGAGCAGCAAGGGCTGGGCAATTGGGGGTTAAATGACTTGCCCAAGTCATACAACTAGGCAGTGTCTGAGGTCAGATTTAAACCCAGGTCCTCCCAACTCCAAACCTGGTACTCTATTCACTGTGCAAGCCAGCTGCCCCAACCACCAACCTATGCAGAATGCCAGTCTTAGAGTCAAAAAGACCTGAGTTCAAATCTGACCTCAGATACTAGCTGTGTGACCCTGGGCAGGTCACTTATTCTGTTGCCTTGGTTTCCTCATTTGTAAAATAAGCTGGAGAAGGAAATAGCAAACTATTCCTATATCTTTGTCAAAAAAATCCCAAATGAGGTCATGAAAAGTCAGACAACTGAAACCACCAAACAACAACAATTCTTAAGTCTGGACAATTAATAAAATAATAAATCAAGCCCTGATTTGTAGTATTGATTAGTGTCCAAGATCTAAATTGGCTTATGGTTGGGGGTGGTTCCAGTACACTCCCAAAAGGAGGAGGATTTTCTCATTTCTTTCCTGAGGTGAAATTTGCTCATTATATTTATCAATCATTAGTTTGGGGGTTTTGTTTCTTCCATTTACCTTGTTGTCCTTGAGTATGTTGTTTTACTGGTTTTGATTAGTTTTACTCTGCTTCAATCCATATAAGTTTTTCCATTCTTCTCTGAATATAGTGTTTTACATAGCAGTAGTATTCTATTACCTTTATGTACCACAGTTTGTTTAGCTATTTTTGATTGGTGACTACTTTGTTTCCAGTTCTTTGCAACTCCATGAAAGTTTTGCTATGGATGTTTTGGATATGGATCTCTTTGGGGTATATGACTAGTAGCGGCATTTGTGGGTTAACGGGCATAGACATATTGTCATTTTTTTTTGTTACATTTAATGATAATTTTCCAGAATGATTAAATTCACAGTTCTAAGGATAGAGTTTAGATCTTACAATGTCTAAGAAGATAAGCAGATACATGATAATTTTTTAATAGTACATTTTATTGATGCTTTTTGTCTTATAAGTCATGGGGGGCATCCTCCCCACCACTGAATTGTCCCTTGTGTCAAATAATAGTTATGCTAGTATGTCTGCTATATGTGAGTTCCCCTCAGAGGTTAGGTGGGAGGTAAATGTTAGGAGGGATCGTTTATGAAGGAAGAGAGTGGGGAATCCAAAAAGATTTTCTGAGGAGGCAGTACCTGAAATAAGTCTTGGAGAAAGGAAAGAGACCAAAAGGTAGATGGAGTCTGGATAATAGCCAATAATGCAGCTAGGCCTGAACATAGAGGTCATGATAGGGAAAAATGTGAAATAAGGATGGAAAGGCAGGTTGGGGCCAGATCATGGAAGGTTTAAGATTGGAGCAAAGGAGAGGTTAAATAAATGTATTTAAGCATTCAGAGGTATAGATGGAAGTGATGAGAGAGCTCATGATTGATGGCTTCAATTTTTTTCTTGATAAAGTAATAGACTACATAAAAAGGAAGCAGCAGAATAGAAAGAATGTTGACTTAACAATCATGATCTTGAGTTAATCATACAACTTCTCTGGGCTCCATTCCCTTATCTGTCAGGGAAACTTTTAGACCAGATAACTCCTAATAGCCCTAAAACTCTGATCTTCTGAGAGAGAAAGGGTTTGGGAGAAGTATGGGAAGCTTATTGTAGGACCATTATTGTGAGAAAGGACTTTAGAGGCCACACCACCTATTCCCCCCCCCCCCATTTTACAGATGGGGAAACTGAGGCCCCAGGAGGTTAAGTCCCAGAGTCACCCAGATGTGGGCATTTGAGAGACAGGACTTGAACCCTTGAACAGAAGCATTCTAGAGGTCAGCTAAGAGGTGCAACAGATAGAGTGCTGGGTTTGGAATCAGGAAGATGAGTTCAGATTTGATCTCATACACTTACTAGCTGTGTGACCTTAAACAAGTCACTATAACAGGCAGCTGATGGTCTGAAAGTCACATCCTCTGTTTTGGTAGTTAAATGTTACGGAATGAATCTGAACAGCACTTATTGGTCAGTCTTGAGGGAGTAGACATCTTAGCTTGAAAAATGAGGGAGAGAGCACTGGAAATAACTCACAGCCAGCAAGATCTTGATGTGATAGTATGAAAAGCAAGGGCCAACTCCCCACCCCAACCCTGTCCCCCTCCTTCTCTGTTTTTGCCAAAGGCACAAACATAGTTCCCATCATTTGGTTTTGCATCTCTAGAAGTCATCCCAGACTTCTCATTCTCCCTCACCTCACCACCCTGTATCCTGGGTTCATATCCCTCTGCTGCCAATTGTTATTACCTGTGTGACTTTGGGTTAGTTATTTAACCTCTCGGACTTATTTCCTCACCTATAAAATGAAGGGATTAGACTAGTTGATCTCTCTGGTGATTTTGACCTCCACATCTATGATCTCATGACTCAAATCAGTTCCCAAATCTTGCGGGTTGAGCCTCTCCAATGTCACTCCAGTCTAGCCCTCCTCTCTCCATGTGCAGCCGACACTCCAGTTCAAACTCTTATTACCTCTTACCCAGACTTCTCTTTTCAATTCAGATTCCAAAAACTGTCATATTAATATTTTTAAAGTGTAGGTCTGACTTTGTCATCCCTGTCCCACAAGAAGTTTCAGTGGGGTTCTTATTGCCTCTAGGATCAAATATAAACTCTTCTGTTTTGATTTTAAAATCCCTACACAAACTGCCTTCAACCTATCTTTTTAACTTATTATTCCCCTTTATATACACTTACTACCTTACTATGTATGTGATCCTGGGCAAGTCATTTAACCTCTGTTTGCCTCAGTTTCTCATATATAAAATGGAGATAATCATAACACCTACCTCTCAAGATTTTTGTGAGGATCAAATTAAATAATAGTTTATTTAGCACTTAGTACAAGGTAAGTGCTCTATAAATGTTAGCTATCACTATTGTTGTTGTTATTATTAATTATCTTCTGTTTCAGAGCCACAGTACCGAAAGGTTAAGTGATTTACCCAGGATCACACAGCCACACAGCCTAACAGGTTAGAGGCAAGGCAGAACTTGAACCTGGATCCTCCTGGTTTGGAGAACTGCTATCTTTCACTCTCTGCTGTCAAATTTCTTGGCATATTTGTTCAGTCATTTTTTAATCATATCTGACTCTTTGTGACCTCATCTGGTGTTTTCTTGGTAAATATACGGCAGTAGTTTGCCATTTCCTTCTCCAACTCATCTTACAGATGAGGAAACCAAGGCAAAGAGGATAAAGTGGCTTGCCTGGGGTCACATAGCTGGTAAGTGTCTTGAGGCTAGATTTAAACTCATGAAGATAAATCTTCCTGATTCCAAACCCATTGAGCCACCCTGCTGCCCCTTTGGCATTTAATAGGGCTTATTGAGTGCTCATTGAATTGAGTTGAATGGACTGAACCAAACACCAAAGGAGGGAAGGCTGAGTAAGTCTCCAAGTGTCTAAAATTCATCCTCTTGTAGGGGCACTTCCAGCTTGGTTGTATCTGTAGGTCTCAGGCATTTATAGAATTGTATCTTTGGTTTCCTACCAATTAACCGGGTTCTACCAACCCTATCTGGCTATAGGAGCTAAAGGATGCTCCCCAGAGCTGGGATCTATTACTTTCCTTGGGAGATCGGTTCTGGTGTAGTCCCAGAAGGAGAAACTGTAAGAACATATGGCAGGTGAGCCTGGTTCTCATCTTTTTCTCTCTGTATAATTTTTTATAATATCCATTTGAACCTAGCTAAAGAGGTGGTAACCATTGTCCTTTCACTAAATTTCAGATTCCATTGTTATGATATGGTTCGGTCCAGGGTTACTTTGGTGGCCCAACATCAATCAGTCCAGCATCAGGTCCACGTCTGCACTAAGTTTGTGGAGCCATTCCAAGCCCAGACTGGGTCCCTGTATATTGTGCTCGGGGAACATGAACAGAGTGAAGGTAAGCATCAATCCTAGGTTCTCTTTGTCTCTATGAGGCATCGGGTGAGGGCACTCTGGGATCCCCTGGGGAGCCATTACTAACCTTGTCATAACTTATGCTATAATAGTGCTCTCTTCACTGACCTTAGTGTTTTCTAAGAACCAAAGGTCATGGTCTCAGACAATTTCTAGCTGTGTGACTGGGCAAGTTATTTAACCTGCATTGCCTATCCCTTACGACTCTTCTGCCATGGAACCAATACATATATTGATTTTAAGTCAGAAGGAAAGGGCTTAAAAAAAAAAAAAAGAACCAAAGGTTAGCCTTAGAGTACAGAGATCCCCATATATGATGATGTGGCAAAGCACTGGTTATCTATCAGGTGTGATTGGACTATGTCCCAGAGATCTCAAGTTAAAAACAAGGAAAGTAGATGATGTAAAGGATAAGGAAGAGACCCCTTGGGTGAAGAGGGACTGAGGAGGGGTATATGAAGGGAATAAAAAAGTTGGGATCATAATTCAGGAATTGAGAACAAAAGTAGTCAGGAAAAGGGAGCTATCTTCACAATTTACAGAGTGTTTATTTGCTAGTTTCTAGGACTTTGCTCCTTCTCCCTTCTCTTTTTGGAGGGAAAAACTAGGGTAATGTTGATTTGGGAGGACTTTGACACCCTGAAGGGTTGCACTGAGAAGCTGATTACACCAGCAGTTTTATACCTGCTAGAAAGGACTTTGCTTCTGACCAGGGCTTACCTCATTCTTTTCACCCTTTGGGACACTGCTTTTCAGCTGAGGGAGGAATATACACACCCAGAGTTGGATGGTTACCTAACTAAATTTAATTAAATTGAAATGACTTTAAATTAAATCATAATCCAATTTAAATCTTCAAGCTTACAGATTTTCAACTTATATGATGGATTATGGAAAAGGATTTTAAAAAAGGAATGGGATTAAGGATTTTTTAAAGGACCTTTTGCAATTATGAAATAACCTCAAACTTTACCTTGTTCTTGTCTGTGTTCTAGCTATAGGCACGCCTATGTCCCCAGTGAGGTTAGGGACTCTAGGTAACCTCCTGTGGTTTCTCTGGGGTCTTCAGATCCCAAAATAAAGGTAGGGAAAGACAAGGTGAAATTTTCTTTCATTCTTTCTTTTCCTTTCTTCCTTTCTCTCTCTCTGTTTCTGTCTCTCTATCTCTCTTTTTTTATAAAACCCTTACCTCTTGTCTAAGAATTCAATAATGTGTATTGGTTTCAAAGCAGAAGAGCATTAGGGCTAAACAATGGGGGTTAAGTGACTTGTTCAAGGTCACACAGCTAGGAAGTGATTGAGGCTGAATTTGAACCCAAGTCCTCCCATCTCTAGTCCTGGCTCTCTATCCATTGAGCCACCTAGCTGCCCCCAAAGAAGGTGTATTTCATTGTCTTCTGGAATCAGGGTTAGTCATCACATTTAATCTGAGTTGAGCTCCTTTTGAAAGCTACTTTCATTTACATCATCATAATTTTAAAAATATATTTTAATGTAAATATTATTTTTATATGTGTTTGTATTATTTTATAGAGAAATTATTTTAAAATAATTTTTAATTTTAAATTTAAAATAACATTTAAAAATGTATTTTGTTCTCCTGGTTTTGCAAATATTCCTATATTTCTCTGAATTCCTCATCTTTTTCATTTCTTACCACTTGGGAGTATTCTGTAACACTGATATGTGATGGCTTCATTCAATTTCTCAAGTGGTTGGTACTGACTTTGTTTCCAGCTTTTGGCTACCACAGGCAATCTCAGCCCTTTTCATACTTCCTCTACTGCTCTCAAACCTTTTCTAGCTGGCTCACTTCTGATCAGTGAATGCCCTCTTCCCTTTCTTGCTACCTCTACCACCCCACAACATACCATAATGGTTGATGTTCCCTAATTTCCTCAAACCCATTCTGCTCTACATTCCATCCCTGCTTCCATGTTATTTTCACAGACTTCCATAAAAGTTTCATGAGTTGGAAAATTGTACTACCCAGTCTGTCAGCCATGACAATTCTCATTTCTAAAACATAATTTTCCATTGGGTAACTTTTTCTTTTTTTTTCTTTTATGGAAAAAAAAGGGAGTTTCAGTATAATCTGAATTGGGGGAGGACAGTTTTCTCATAGGAGAGAGATGGAAGACAAAATGGTAAATTCATTAAAACTTAGCAAAATGCCTAAGAAAATACCGAAATGAAAACTTTTCAGAATTTCTGGCACAAAACTTCAGTGTTATTAGTGTAAGAGTGAAATCACTTGTTTTCCCTTGTTCTCTCATTGGACTGAGGTAGATCTATGAAAAGCACTCTTAATTGTCTAGGTGTTCAGGGAGGACAGGCACCTCTGATATGAAGGCTTTGCCACATCCTTTTCAGGCTGCTTATCCCCTTTGGTGACCACCTTTCTGCCAACTCTCATCTGTGCCTCCCAGAAGCTGTAGCATGCCCAGCAGCCATACCCCCAGTAAAAACATCTTGGCAGATTGGCTAAACCAGGTTGAGGGTAACCAACAGACCTCAAGCCTATCAGTGAGTTAAGGGGACGTCTACCCCAAACATGTGAAGACTTCTCCCTGGCGGAATGGTGGGTGGATGACTTGGAAGGCAGCTGAAGCAGGTGCTGTCAAGCACTTAGAGCTTGGTCAGATAAGACATCAAGGTCATCCATTTCGTCCTGGGCCATCACTGATCATCCTGACTTTGTCAGAATGTCTCTGGAAGAGAGAGTGGGGCTGAAGAGTTTGTGCAGTTCTGCCTCACTTAAATCTAATTCATGCTCCAGTCAAGGCATCACCCTCTTGATGCCATTGGCCTCTTCAAAATAAAGGATATTCAACAACAACTTTCAGGCTCTAAGTAAAAGAAGAATTTAGCAAATGTCTTGTTCATTTGATCAGTGCCGAGAATAGCTTGAGAGGCAGAATGTCATAGTGGGTATTTTCATCATCCATAAAATGAGATTAGCAGTACTTGTGGCATCTCCCTCACAGATTATTGTGAGGTTCAAAAGTGATAATGGGTATAATAATGCAAAAAGCCTTTATATATTATGTCTGCAAATAATGTCAATTATTTTTGGTCTTAAAGAAAAAACATCAATACTAATATTGAACTCTGAAATTTTAGCTTCAAGTATTTGGACAGTTTTATTCAATTTAACACTAAATTAATTTCCAAACATTTCAATCTTGGAGAAAAATACACTCAAACAGAGCTCTTTATGTTCTCAGATATGATTCGATGCTCCACATAAGATAATTTTAGATAACATTTATAGGAATCTTGAATAATGAAAAGCTCTGTTAAAACATAGTCTGGGAGGCAGGTTGATAACACAAGGGATAGCGCACAAGGCCTGGAATTGGGAGGAGCTGGGTTCAAATCTGGCTTTAGATACTTCCTAGCTGTGTGACCTTAAGCAAGTCACTTAACCCCATCTGCCTATCCCTTGCCCTTAAATTGCCTTAGAGTTGTTTCTTTAAAAGTAAGGGGGGGGTGCAGCTGGGTAGCTCAGTGGATTGAGAGCCAGGCCTAGAGACGGGAGGTCCTATGTTCAAATCCAGCCTCAGACACTTTCCAGCTGTGTGACCCTGGGCAAGTCACTTGACCCCCATTGCCTACCCTTACCACTCTTCCACCTATAAGTCAATACATAGAAGTTAAGGGTTTAAAAAAAAAAAAAAAGTAAGGGGGGCGGGGAGGAATTGTTTGTTTTTTTAACACACACAGAATCTGGGTTAATATTCAAGAATGAGTAACCAGGTCATTTGAGACACCACTTCCCTTCCTCTTGGAGTAAACAAAGAGTCCTCATTCCTTTCATTAGTATCTCCAGCCTTTCTACTTTCTCCTTTCTTGACGGAAAATATCTTCAGATGGGAAGGCTCTGTGTGAACAAGAGTGAAGTTTAGTTATGACCCTTGAGCTGTTTCCCAAGAAAAAACATTTTTTGTTCTTGGATTTAGCCCTTACTTTTCCAAAGAGTTGTTTGTTTGTTTTTAACTCTTAACTTCGATATTTCTTCTAAGGCAGAAGAGCAGGAAGGGTTAGCTAGGCAATTAGATTGTGACTTGCCTAGAGTCACACAGCTAGAAAGAGTCTGAGGTCAGATTTGAACCCAGGTCCTCCTGACTCCAAGCCTGGTGCTGTATCCACTGTGCTAGCTAGCTTCCCTATCCAAAGAACTTTTTCAAGGATTTTGGAAAGGGCTTTTTAGAGCAGAGAAAAAGCATTTCTTAATAATTCTAGATAAATTGAAAAGAAGGTTGTTAGTATGTTTCCATTTTGGTATTGCCCAGTTACATTGCTACTAAGTTAGCAAGTTGCCAGGTTCTCTGACTCTAAGTCCAGTTATCCTAGGCAAGTCACTTCACTTTTGTGATCCTCAGTTTCTCTTGTCTATAAGGTGGAGATAATAACCATCATTTGCTAAAAAGAAGTCCAGGCTCTTAAGATTCCAGATCCAGTTATCTTCTACATATCAAGTTGCCTCCTGAGGTAGATAACAAACATGGACACATTTTCTTAAGCAGCTTCAATAATTTAGGTTTTTGTATGGCTCAAATGGACTACTTCACTCTATATTATAGAGATAGCTCATAGGGTCACCACAGTATGGTGCCTGAAGGTGACGGAATGCCCCTCTTATAAGGTGACAACACATTCTTGAGTTTCAAAACAAGCTGCATTGCAGTACTGAAATCTGGATCAACTTATCCCTAGGACTTGTGTTAGCTGACTATATTCCCATATAAAGGAAGAAGGCTGGACATAGAATCAAAGGATATTAGAGCTGGAGGACATTTTTTAAAAAATCCTTACCTTCTGTCTTAGAATCAATACAGTGTATTGTTTCCAAGGCAGAAGAGTGGTCAGGGCTAGGCAGTGGGAGTTAAGTGACTTGCCCAGGGTCACCCAGCTGGGAAGTGTCTGAGGCCAGATTTGAAACCAGGACCTCCTGTTTCCAGGGCTGGCTCTCTATCCACTGAACCACCCTGCTGCCCCTTTGGAGGACATCTTTAAACCCTCCTCATTTTATTCAAGAGAACAATTTGATGTCAGGAAAAATATTTTTAAAAAAATGTATATTTAAAAAAATAATATTTTGTTTTCTTCTCCAATTACATATAAAAACAATGTTCAGGAACAGATTTCTAACAATGAAGGTGGCTCAAAGGTGGTTTCAAAATAGAGAAGTGGTGAGGTTCTCTTCCATGGAGGTCTTCGAGTTGGGGCAGAATAGCCGCTAATCTGGCACGTTATAATGGATATTCTTTTCATACATGACTCGGACTAAATGGCTGCTAAGGTCCCTTCCAACTGTTAGATTCTGTTATATGAATTGAGACTCAGAGAATGGAAATAATTCTCATGAGGTCAGAAAGCACAGCTGAGATTCACAGCCAGGGCTTCCGATTCCAAATTCAGGGCTCCTTACTCCACATCTTTTTTTTTTAAACCTCACCTTCTGTTTTAGTAACAACAGAAGGGCAAGGGCTAGGCCAATGGGGTTGTGACTTGCCCAGGGCCACACAGCTAGATTTGAAGCCAAGTCCGCTGATTTCCAGACCCAGCTTTCTATCCACTGTGCCACCATGCTGATCTTGCCCCATATTTTTTTTAACATGAAATTGCTAATAACTCCTTGTTTAGAAAATGCCCCTGAGAAACAGGTTGATGCTCTGGGGTGCCATGTCAATAGGTCAGTCAGACAATAAACATTAAGCCCCATCTCTGTGCCAGGCACTTGCTAAGTACTGGGAGTTTACGAAGAAAGGCAAAAAAGCCAGTCCTTGCCCTCAAGGAGTTCATAGTCTAAAAGTTCTAAATAAGTGTCTTAATCAAGGTACTAAGGATTAGAGAGGGAAACCAGAAAGATGGCTGTGTCACACCTCAAATATCTCCTCCTTTATGGTGTCACTTGGACTCTGAGGCAATCTCCACAGCCCATCAAGCTGTCACAGGTCCCTGAAGACTCATAAGTTCCCGTAGACTTTCACCCACTGGGGTAGGTCTAAAGGCCACAAGGAGAAGCAGGCTTAGAATTGGAAACAGAATGTGAGAACTGGAGGGAGTCCTAGCAATTATCTGTATTAACCTAATTTGATTTGATCTTATTTTTTAGCTTATGCATTTAATGCTTTCTGAAGAACTGAATGTGATTGAATGCTTAGGATCATAGCAGGGCGAGGACTCAACAACTTTTTAAAAACATTTTTAAAATAGTAGATTTTTTATTTTTTATTTTCCATTATTTATTATTATTATTATTATTATTTTAAATTTTTTTTTAATTTTTTATTTTAAACCCCCAACCTTTGGTGCATTGTCTCATAGGTGGAAGAGTGGTAAGGGTGGGCAATGGGGGTCAAGTGACTTGCCCAGGGTCACACAGCTGGGAAGTGTCTGAGGCCGGATTTGAACCTAGGACCTCCCATCTCTAGGTCTGGCTCTCAATCCACTGAGCTACCCAGCTGCCCCTATTATTTTTTAAATTAAACTAATCAGCAACAAAGGCAAACATTTCAGCAAACAGAAAAAAAATGAAAATTATATAAGAATCTAAATTGTGTTATGTACAAATTGGATTTTTAGGGGGAAAGTATGTATATATATACACATATAGTTATAAATACATACATATGTGCATATATGTATGTGTGTAGGTTGTAAATATAATCAGGGGCAGCTATACTTCAGTGAATAAAGTGTTGGGCCTGGAGTTCAAATATGACCTCAGACACTTCCTAGCTGTGTGATCTTGGGCAAGTCACTTAATGTCTTAAACCACTGGAGAAGGAAATAGCATACCACTCCAGTATCCTTGCCAAGAAAATTCCATGAATAGCTGTAATCTATAGGGTCATGAAGAATCAAACATGACTAAACAAAATCATGTGTGTGTAAAAATTGAATAAGGTAAAAAAAATTGTGTACTTATTTTTTACTCTGTACTTAATGTTTTGTTTATGCCTCTCTCCCTCCACTGCCAGCAAAAAGCTCCCTCTTATAATCAAGTCTGAATATTCAATCAAAACAAATATACATTTATAGGCCAATTTTCAAGGTCCTTGAGAGTAAAGAGAATATAATCCTATTTGGCTGGCCTCTGAAATATATAGATGCAATGAAACAGCTGACCAAATTAAACATTTAGAAGTCAATGACTCATTCTCTATAGAATTACTTAAATGGAGATCAAAAAGTTAATGATTACTTTTCACCAACTTCAACCAGAGACTTTTGAAAAGGGCTTTAGAAGCTATGCTGTTTATGCTACTTACAGATAGGGATTTGGGCATCAAGGAAGAGTCTCCTTGGCATTGTTTTGAACATGGAAAATGTTCAAATAAACATTTCCTTTGTTGTGGATCATTGTCTTTTACAGCCTGCAAAATGACAGGGACCTTTTTGCCTCTGTGCAAACTTCTCCTTTTGCAGAGGAACAAACTGAGGCACAGGATGGGGAAGTTCCTTGTTCAAGACCACTCATTGTTAGTAGAAGAGCTGGGATCAAACCTTAGGTTCTAATTTTCAGGCCCATATTTATGACAGTTCAACTGGACATTTTTGCTCCCATGTTCATGGTACAAGGTTGTAGTTTGTCATGTCCAGCTCCATTTGAGATTTTCTTGGTAAAGGTACTGGAGTGGTTTGCCATTTATTTATCCAGTTCATTTTACAGATGAGGAAACTGAGGCAAACAGGGTGAAGTGAGTTGCCCAGGGTCATACAGCTAGCAAGTGTCTGAGACTGGTTGTGAACTCAGGAAGATGAGTTTTCCTGACTCCAGGCACTCGATCCACTGTACCACCCCGCTGCCCAGGTTAGACTTTGTAAACCATGGACTTCCTCAAGTACACCATGCAAAAGGAGAATTGTTAAAGGAAATAATAACCCCTACCATATCTGTTTGGAAAGCTTGGCTATATAAATTTGATATGTAAAGACAACATTTTGAAAGAGTTGCTGTTCACCCAGTTACATCCTGAGCGGCAGCAGTGGCTGTTCTAAATTCAGACTCAGGAACTTAGAGCAGCTGGAAGAGTTTCTCTTAGACTTCCTCTTAGACAGGAGGTGTTTGTCAGCAGACAACTTGAGTTTCTTACTTAGTGAAGAAAGCGTTAGCATTCTTGGAGAGCCAGAGTAATATAGTAAAAAGAGAGTTTGGGATTCAGGATCCAAAGGCCCGAGTTCCAGTTTCTTTTGTGGCTAGATTTGTCATCCTTGGATAGGTCATTTCTAGTCTTTGAGACTCCGTTTCCACATTGGTCAAGTAAGGATGATAATAATCCACTGCCTACAGCTCAAGGCTGTTCCAAGACTTGCTATGAGAGTGCTTTGTCAACTGTCAGATCCTAATGAGTGATTATTATTGTTATCTACCCCCGTTTGCCACTCCTGAATCTCTTAGCAAGGATGAAAAGAAAACACATCCAGCACATTAGTGAGCCAGCTAGGATCAAAGATCAAATGGAAACCCAATAGCGAGTTCCAAAGCACACATTAACAAGAATGGAAAGGCACATAGATAAGATCAAACATCAGATATGTTTGTGCAAGAATGTGTTCTAGAATCTCCTCCCAGAAATCAATAGGATGAGGTCTGTGGGGTGTTCCTATGAAACAAGCCATTCCTATATGGACCTTGGAGCCTCCGGGAGACTACTGGTCTGTCCTCCCTGTCCCCAGTTATTCTGATCTTGTTGACCTACAAGAAGCTAAGGAAGCTTTCCCCACATTAAGGGCACACAGGATGGTAGGGCCTGAAATGGGAGAGGAGAGATGTAGGAAGTAAGCAATAGCCTAAGAAAGGTGGGGACAGGGATAAGTCCCTGTCCCCAAATCCTCAAGTTACCCTTTTGGTTCCAAAACACACACTTCCTCTCCCCACTCCCCTCTGCTCTAGCCTTTTATCCCACTTGCTGATCCTAAAGCTTAATTTGAAGATAACAGATCAATAGGTTCTTTTAGCATCCTAGATGTCATCAATTCTCTTCCCTTCCCCGCCCCTCACATTGGCAAAAACTAGGAATAAGACGTAGGGCTGCCAGAATAATGGTGGCACTGTGTGGTGTTGGCACCTGCATTCCAAGGTCATTTACATTGCCCTCTTTTGTGCCTTTCAGATAAAGTTTCCATGATAAAGGCTCGTGTGCTGACTTGTGTGGAGGGGATGAACCTGCTCCTGTTAGAACAAGCCATCCATCAGCAGAGGGAGTACCAGCAGGAGAGAGAACAACAGGAGAGCAAGAACAACTGGCTCGCACCCAGGCCCGTACCACCTTGACAGATTCATTGGTCTTTTCCTGGGAGCAGAGGCGTACATCTGGCCCCTGTCCCTTATTTGCTATCATGCCGTGCCAAAAGAAACAATAGGCTAAGAAGGCAAATGCCCATTTTGTAACACTGAAAGGAGTAATTGTTTTGTAATTTCTGGAAGAACACTCTAGAAACTCATCTGTTTCCCTCCACCACAGCCCATCTGCTGGTGCCAAAATCCAGGTGTAAGAGTCCAAGCATCTCTTTCCCCCCAGAGCCCACTTGTTTTCCCAGACACATTTCTTCTTGTAGTAGGGGTCTAGGGTAAGCAATATTTTTTTCTACAGGGCAGGGTATTAATAATATGGGGTAGTTCTTGTGGCCTGTCCCCAGCCCTCCCTATCCCCTTCTATTTTGGACCAGGTTGACCCCCAAGAAGACAAATTTCTCTCTTTGGTCACTGCTTTCACCCTCAGAGATTACTTCAAGGAAACATCTTAAATAAACCTTAGTTAAAGCCTTTCTTTTTGACTGTAATTAATTTATTCTGAACTTAACAGACATCCAATACAATGAGCATTTCCACATGCAAAGCTATCTGGTATAGGACAACGTTTATTTGGCTCACTACAGAAAAGGCATAACACTTAAGGGACTGGGGGGCCTAGTGGATTGAGAACCAGGCCCAGAGATGGGAGGTCCTGGGTTCAAATCTGGCTTCAGACACTTCCTAGCTGTGTGACCCTGGGCAAATTACTTACCCTATTTCCTAGCTCTTACCACTCTTCTGCCTTGGGACCGATATACAGTATTGATTTTAAGATAGAAGGTAAAGGTTTAAAAAAAAAGAATCTCATAACTTCAGTATTAATTCTAAGGTGGAAGGTAAGGGTTTAAAAAAAAATACTTAAGGGCCTGAGGAGCCTATGAACAAAATACAAAAACATAAGACTTGCCACCAATTCGAATCTCCTTGGCTTTCATACACTTTGGAGCTGAAGAACAAATGTTCCCTATTCCCATACTTCCACTGCCAGAGCAACTAGGCATATAACAGGGAAGATATTGGCAAGGTGGTGGTGGGAGGCCAGGACCCTCCCCTCCATGATGGATGCCAGCTGCCCTAGAAACCATGTTGGCGGTCCTGAGCCTTCTCTGCATAGCATCTATTGAAGAACTGGCCCTCTGGGAGGTCCAAACAGAGCAATTTTCAAATCTGGGGAGACTCAAACTTTGAATTAAGCCTTGAGATAACCACCAAGGCTGGGGAAGGATTCCCAGGAACTCTCAGCTCTGACCTGTGCCCAGACAGTCACAGGAAGGCCAGGAGATGAAATCTCAAGGGGCACAATTTTCTACTCTTGGGGTGTGGGGAGGGGAGGTATACCCCCGACTGAGGCAAAGTAAAGAGCCCCTTCTCTCCAGGGCTTTGCCCTCTTACAGCTTCCCGGCCGGAGGTAACTCCATTGCCCCTGATTCTAATCAAATTGGAGGCGACCCCACCCACGGGAAACCAATCAAGGGTTTCTCAGGTCCTAAGAGGCCAGAACACACGTCTCTGGAGCTGCTGTCCAGAAAAGGGCTCACTGGGGTGGGGGTGGGGTAGAAATCGCAGGACTGGGCAGATCGATCCACTCACCTGTGCAGATTTTTCTTGATGAACGACAGCTCGGTACTTGGTGTCCCCCCACCCCCACCTGGTGCCAAGAGGCTACTCGATGCAGGGGTGCCAGGCCAGATGGGGCAGTGGGTCAGGGCTTATCGCCCCCTTTCTCTGGTCCTTCTAACCAACCCAGTGAGGCTTTATACCTTCTTAAAGCTATGACAAGAATCTGCTCCAGATGCAGCCAGCTGGAATAGGGCCAGGCCCTGCGGTGTTTGGGAACTTTTCTGGTGGGTAGGGCCAGGGGAGGGAGGGGTTAGGACCCCTGAAGGGAAGAGCCCCAGGTGAGCAAAGAGCTGGATGGGAGACTCTCTGGGGCAGTCTCTGCATTTCTTTCCCACCCTCCCAAACCCCTTTTTAAAAACACCATCTATTTTAGAATTAACGCATTAGTTCCCAGACAGAAGGGCAAGGGCTAGGCATTAGGGGTTAAGTGACTCGCCCAGGGTCACACGGCTAGGAAGTGTCTGAGGCAAGATTTGTGCCTTGGATCTTCCATCTCTAGGCCTGACTCTCTATCCATGGAGCCCCCTAGCTGCCTTTCCCCGCCAATCCCCTCATTTCACAGAAGAGGAAACAAGGTGGGAAGGTTCTGAGCAAGGCCACCGGGTCATGGCATTGGGGCCTGGATTAGAACCTGGGCCCCCCCACCTCAGGGCAGGCCCAAGGCCCCAGGGCCTGTCAGCCTGCCAGACATGACAGCTCCCTCCAAGGCACATGTGTGTCCTTTGACCTCTGACCTCGGAGGCTGTTCCCAGGGTGCCCGAGAGGAAGCCAGAACCAGACAGGGGGAGGCGGGGGAGGGACCAGAGAGGACAGGAGGGCCAGGAGGTTTGAGCCTCCCTGCTCTCCGTAGGGGGCAGGGGCAGGGCAGCCGGGGTGGGGTGTACTCCAGTGCTTGGGGCAGGCAGGGCGGGAGACACCAAGTGCCCAGGAGGACCAGGCCCTGGGGTGGGGGAGGGCCTGGGAGTGGGGGGGGCAGTGGGACGGGAAGCCCCTCCTGGGAGCCCCCAGGCCAGGGCACGGCTGGGGGGGGGCGCAGGCAGGCCAGAGCCCACTCAGCCCCCTGACAGGAACAGGAGGGGGGTGACAGGGCGGGCCCAGGTGGGCGGGGCAGCCCTCCATCCCTGCCTGCCCCGCCCCATCAGGGATGCTCAGGGCGGGGCCTCTGTCCCTCAGGCAGCAGCTGGCTGGCATGGAGGTGTTCCAGAAGGTGGAGAAGATTGGGGAGGGCACCTACGGGGTGGTGTACAAGGCCAGGAACAAGCAGACCGGGCAGCTCGTGGCCCTCAAGAAGATCCGCCTGGACTCGTGAGTGCTGGGGCCTCCTCCCTGAGGCACTGCGCCCTGGCCCACATGCCCCCCCTTCCTCCCCAGGCTCAGAGTTCTATGTTCAGCTCCTCTTTCAGGCCCCCACCCCCGCCCAAGGGAGGAATCTTCTGTCCTCCCCCAGGCAGCTAGGGGGCTCAGCAGATTGAGAGCCAGCAAATCTGCCCTCAGACACTTCCTAGCTGGGTGACTCTGGGCGAGTCACTTCACCCCCAGTGCCTAGCCCTTACCACACTTCTACCTTGGAACCAACACATGGAATTGATTCTGAGAATCGGTATTGATTCTAAGATGGAAGGTAAGGGTTTAAAAAAAAAAAAAGTTACAGGGCAGCAAGGTGGCTCAGTGGATAGAGAGAGCATCAGGGCCAGAGATAGTGGGTCCTGGGTTCAATTGTGACCCTCAGATACTGCTCTTCTGCCTTGGAACCATTACACAGTATTGATTCTAGAAGGAAGATAAGGGTTTAAAAAGAAAATCTTCGGCCTTCACCCTAGATTTCTGCTTCCCTCAGGAACTTCACTTTGCTGTGGGTACATGTTAAGGGATTCCAAATTTGAGACACCTACTTTAGGCAGAGGGATTGTTCTCGAACCCTGAAAGCCAGGGCCAATGGTGAGGGATTGCATTTCAAAAGAAGAGGACAATAGAGCAAAGGCCTTCAAGCCAGAAGCTGTCCCCCCTTGGCTCCTGCCTCCTGCCAGGACTCTCCTTTCCCCTCCCTCCAATCTCGTTCCCCACACCCATTGCTTACTGCAGGGAGACTGAGGGTGTCCCCAGCACTGCCATTCGGGAGATCTCCCTTCTCAAAGAACTTAAGCACCCCAATATTGTCAGGTAAGTTGGAGGGGAGAGGCCGAAGGGACCGAGGGATGCGGAGCCCTACCTACCTCACCCTGACTGGGAGTGAATCTAGTTTTTGTGACCTGAGTCTTCTCATCAGGCTACTCGATGTGGTACATAGCGAGAAAAAATTGTATCTGGTGTTTGAGTTCCTCAGTCAGGACCTGAAGAAGTATATGGACTCAGCTGCTGCCACAGAACTCCCTCTGCACCTGGTCAAGGTATCATGAAATAGGAGAGGGTGGGGATGGGGTCACCTCTCGCCCATCAGGTAGGGACTCGCCTCGCTCCTGCTAATCCTGTTGCCATCTTGCCCTTCTGTTCTAGAGCTACCTCTTCCAGCTGCTCCAAGGGGTCAATTTCTGCCATTCTCATCGGGTCATCCACCGTGATCTAAAGCCCCAGAACCTGCTCATCAATGAGTTAGGTGCCATCAAGCTGGCTGATTTCGGGCTGGCGCGGGCCTTTGGAGTGCCTCTGCGTACCTACACCCATGAGGTACTGATGGGTTAGGGAGCAGAGCTCTTCTTTTGTGTGGGCTGGACTGCCACTCAACCACCAGAGCTGCCCAGAGTGGCACTGGCTTCTGCCCCTACAGGTGGTAACCCTCTGGTATCGCGCCCCTGAGATCCTCCTGGGTTGCAAGTTCTACTCAACAGCTGTGGATGTCTGGAGCATTGGTTGCATCTTTGCAGAGATGGTAAAGGGGGACAAAGGAGAGTCACTGGGATGGTGTGTCGAACCTAGCCTTAGGCTCTGCCCTCTGGATGGTGTATGAGGAGGGCTGGCTAGAGGGCTGCACAATCATAGCTATAGAATCCCCAGGATTAGCCCTGGGAAAGGGTTTGCACAAACGGTTGTACCCTTTGCCCTTCTTCCCCAGGCCCTAGCATTCTGCTTGGGATAGGGGCTGGAGGGAGAAAAAGGAGGTATCTTTGGAATAATGAGGAGGCCTCTTCCCTCCTTTCAGGTGACACGCAGGGCCCTGTTTCCTGGTGATTCTGAGATTGACCAGCTGTTTCGTATTTTTCGAACCCTGGGCACACCTAGTGAGGCCACATGGCCAGGGGTCACCCAGCTGCCTGACTATAAGGGCAGTTTCCCCAAGTGGACCAGGAAGGCAATAGAGGAGATCGTTCCAAGCCTTGATCCAGAAGGCAAGGACTTGCTCATGGTAGGTGAATAGAGGATGGAAAAGAGGGAGTCTACCTCCACCTGTTGTTCCAGAATCTGGCCCAGTCCAGGGCGAGACACCGATTGCTTGTGAACCCAATCCAGTTAGCTGAGCCAATCTGTTTTTTGTTCAACTTGCTCATCCCTGCCCCATTAGTTAGACCAACTCCCCTGAACAACAGAGCTGACATTTGATTGGCACTTCAAAGTTTGCCACGGGCTTTACATTTGATGTTCATAACAGTCCTGTAAAGTAGGAGGTGCTATTATCATCCCCATTTTAGAGATAAGAAAACTGATACTCAGTGGTTAAGTGACTTGCCTGGAGTCACAAAGCTAGTAAAATAGAGATTTGAACCCAGGATTTCCTGGAACCAAATCCACTCTGTTCTGATGCCTCTCTATTTGGCCTACCTTTCCTGTTCAAATTCTCACATTTAAACTGTTCACCCACTTCCAGGAGAAGAATTAAGAAGAAGAATGAAGGAAGACTTCCTTAATTAACAACAATGAATTCTCATTACTCTTCATTCTTCACCCAGAGTACATATGTCCTTACACTGTTGCCAGTCTGCATGTGTTTACTGGTTACCAAGTCATTTTGTACCTAGATCAGACTTTGTAATGTAGGGAAAGTGCTTTGTAAACCTTAGCATGATTTATAAATGCCATCTCTAATTAGTCTGACACATGTAGTTTCCATCTCCCCAACTCAACTTGCAATACCTCCTCTGGGGCAAAGATCACATTTCTCTTCCCCCCTCCCCCCCCCTTTTTTTTTTTTAATAAAAATGAGTAATAGCTTACATTTACACAGAATTTTGTGGTTTGCAAAGCACTTTAAATATATTTTTTCACTTCATCTTTACAATGGGAGATAGTAGGGCACTGTTGAAGGGCACTAGACTGACACTGGATGTAAATTTTATCTTTACTCCTCTGCTTATTACCTGTGTAACCCTTGAGCAGGTTGCTTAAGTTCTCTGAATCTGAGTATGTTGTTCAGTCATTTAGTTGTGTCTGATACAGGGTTTTCTGGGGCATCTACTGAGTGGTTTTCCATTTCCTTCTCCAGTGGATTAAAGCAAAAAGAAGCAAAGTGACTTACCCAGGGCCATACAACTAGTGGGTGTCTGTCTAAGGTTGGATTGGGACTCAGGTCTTCCTGACTTCAGGCTTAGTGCTCTATCTACCAAGCTACCTCCCTGCCTCTATCTCAGTTTATTCATCTGCAAAATGGGGATAATAATAGCAGCTACCTCATAGAGATATTCATAGAGATTATATATAGATTGTAGGCTTACAGTTGGAAATGACCTTAGTAATCTTTTAGTTCAACTCCCATAGATTTATTTATGATGAGAAAACTGAGTGACTTAACCACTCAGAGCCCCAGTTTCCCCATCTGTGAAATAGGAATAATGATACTTCATAGGAGTTTTTTGAGTTTCAAATGACAATTTAAAGTACTTGGCAAATTTTTAAGGGATATACATCCGATAAAGGGTATTACTATGGTTTCTAAGGCCCATGCTAGCTATCCAGAAGCCCTATATAACTTTGTCTGTGGGGAGTTCTTTTGACATCAGTAAGGCAAAATTCTAGGGCATCATGGTGGCAAATTATGGCATGCGTGTCAGAGGGTCACTCAGAGCCCTCTCTGTGGGAACACACATCGTTGCCGCAGCACAAAATTCATTACCAGAAAGTCAGAAGGATGCAGGGCCAGGCTGCTCCCCTCTCTCTCTCTCCCCATGCCCCCAAGGACATCATCCAGCCCTGTAAAAGGTGTGCCCTTACTGCTCTAGGGAAACTTGGGCAGAAAGCTGCAGTGGCCTGGCTGGCCCTAGGCTAAACCCCAAGAGCCACCCTCAAGGCCTTGCCTTCCTCTTCAGCCCTTCATGCTCCCAGAGACACTGACCTTTTTATAAGAAGGACCTGTCCCAGCCTGAGCTGGGTGGGGACCAGGGAAGTTCAGGGAGGAAGGAGAGGTTGCTTGGCTCACCCACAGTTGCTGGGAAGAGACAAGATTGCTCAAGAGATTAGAGAGAAGTTTCTCTATAGGTTCCAACATCTCTGATTCCCAAACTGGGTCACAACCCACCTATCCTGAGCAAGTTGTTTTCTGCTCAACATTCTATCCACACAGCTTCCTCTCAAAATAAATCCCGTGGTTAGTCAGGAGGGCCTTCTGCCAACTTCTTCTGGGCCTAGACGTGTGCTCTCCTGGCTTTGTGGTAATTCCTATCCCAGCCCTCATTATCTTCACCGCAGCCCAGGGGGATTGGGGAAGTAGGCAGAAAGGCTCCGTTAACATGCTTCTCTCCTTCTTTTACAGCAGCTACTACAATATGACCCAAACAGACGCATCTCAGCCAAGGCAGCTCTAACACATCATTATTTCTCCACCTGCAAGTCATGCTCAGCCCCACGCCAGTGCATGCTGGAGCATTTTTGCCGGTGAACAAGATGGGTATCCAGCTTCTACCCTCTTCCCCCTCGCTCTCAGGCCCAATACCCAAGGTCCTTCCTTCAGTGGCAGCTGTAGCCAGCTTTCCCTGATGCTGGGGAGGAATTCTAGGCAGGATGGGCTTTGTGTCTCGATTCAGCTGTGGTCTGGGGACCATGAGGGGCTAAGTTTGGACTCATCTTTCTATCGGGTTAAAGTTCCCATGTTCTTTGTTGGGTTTGACTGTGTCACTTCAGAGTGGAGGGCACAGATGCCCTCCTCTCCCAGGGAGAGGGAGAGGTAAGAGAGCAGCAACCTTATACCTGTTGGGTGGCACTTGGAAAAAGAGAGCCATTTTTTTAAAAATCCACTTTGTTCCACTCCTTAGGAATTGATCTCTTGTCATCATAGACCTAGCCCAAACTTTACCTGCAGGTCAAGAATTCCAAGGTGGAGGGGACTCTGCTCCCGTGCTCCACATCCAGCCTTCTTGCTATTCTTTTGGGGTTTAAACTGTTTAGGAAAGAATTTAATTCCAATTAGAAGAGTTGGAGGAGAGGGGAATTTTTCCATACATGGCCAGTGGCAAGTATGTGAGTTGAGTGTATTTTCAGCAGTTAACTGTTTATCTACTATGTAATTGCATTCATTTGGTCCTGGCTTTAAGAATATGAAATAAAATGGACATTTCTGACCTTTGTGGTGTCTGTCCCTTCAGAAAAAAGGGTACCACAGGGAAAAGAAAGACTCAGCATGACATACAAGGGGCCTATAGATTGTCCCTAGGCCAGAGGTTCTTAACATGGGGTTTAGGAACTTAAAAAAAAAATAAAATAAAAATATATATATATGTAACCATTTCAATGTAACTCATTTCCTTTGTGAATAGGCATTTTATTTTATGCATTTAAAAATGCTTTTCCAAGAAGAAAACACAAAAATGATTAAGAACACATAGAAAGTAGTTAATAAATGCTTGGTCGATGGATTGAATGTGTGTAAATAAGTATCTACTCTTGTATCTGGTCATAATATTATATATAGACAATTATAAAAGACACAAGTGAGGGCAGATAATGCGCTTTAGAGTAACAACTGCTGCTGAATGGGAGGCTGGTAGAAATGGTCAGGGAAACCTACACAGAGGAGACAGTTAAGCTTAACCTTGAAGGAAAGTAGAAATAGCAAGGGAATAAAATACAGAGGATGGCCATCATGAATGTAGAAAAATTGGGAAAGAGCATACCAAATTAAGGGAATCTTTGGTAATTTAGTTTGGCTAGAATGATGAGTCCATTAAAGACATAAATATTAAACCAGCCTGGAAAAGTAGGTTGGAAACAGATTGAGACTGGAGGAGAGATTCAGGGGAGGCGAGAGGTCATCCTTATTCCAATAGGGAAGATTCGTATTCTTGGTTGCACCATTGACATCTTGTTCTTAGAGTCATCTCAGGACAACTCATCCTAGACTCAGAACCAGAGGCAGCAGGGCCTCCCCCTTCCACCAAGCTGGGAGAAGTCTCCCCAGTTCTCAGCAGGTATCCCAACCTCCCTGTCCCAACAAGATAACTATATTCCATGTTTCAATTAATGACAGCCCAGCCACTGAGACAATGGAAGAGTTTATTACATGCATTAGATTGGAGAGTGCAGACAAAGTCAGACTGACCCCCGGGGCTAGGGAAATGTAGTTAGTCACCCAAGGTAGGGGAGTTCAGATACAAAGACCACTCTCCATAATGAAACATTGGGGTACAGAAAGGTAAGGGATCTGGATGCCTCTGAAGAGTAAAGAGAATTTTATTTAGCTTAAAAAAAAAGATATATGACCTTTAACACATGCCTTCATGCCTGCTCACCATGTATAAGGGCATTTCCGTTAGCACAGAGAGCGGGACAGAGAAGTGGAGGCTGTACGGTAAGAACAGTAATTCTCTTGGGTCGCGGGGAGGAGCAGCAGGCCCGTCATTGGGTCTTTCCGGCATCGGGCCATGGCTTCCTTGTAACTTAGCCGCTCTTTGGAGATGGGGTCGGTCAATTCTTTTTCATAGCAGGATTCATCCTGGAGGAGCTGAGCCAGGTCTTCGTTGATCATGCCAGCCAGCAAGGCTTGGGGAACAGGAATGCGACCTGTCCTCTTGGGGTCAATGAGTCCTCCAGTGAGGTGCTGAACCTGCAAGTGAGCCAGGGCACTTTCCCGGGGCATCCAGCCCTTCTGGATAGCCTCACCTACCGACAGCCTCTTCCTCGTGACGGGGTCTTCAATGCCAGTGAAAGCCTTCTGGGCATTGAGCAGCCTCTGAGTAGAAGTGTTCTCAATCAAGCCTCGGTCAATGGCCTTGTGGACAGAATAGCGTTCCCTTGTCAGGAGGTCCACGATGCCTCCCGTGGCTGCCTGGGCCTCCAGCAGCTTCTGCCCAGTGATGGGGTCCAGCATCTTCTTGCCGACAGCAGTCTTGATGTTGCACTTATTGTCAGTCACCATGTCATAGATACCTGCAATGGGAAAGGTGTCATCACTGAGGCCAAGTGAGCAGCCAGGGGAGAAGATACTGGTGGTTGGGTGGCTGGTGGGCGCTGGTGAGGAGAGGGGTGATTTGGAGATGATAGAGCCAATTGAGAGTGAGGAAGGTTTGGTCTCTCCAGCCACCAGGAGAGCAAACTCAGAAATAGGAAGGTGGCCATCCTTGTAGAGATGGTACTCCTCCTTGGTGATCCTTCTGCAGCGGAGGGCATCCTCGATGGAATATTGCTTCCCACTCTTCTTGTCAAGGAGAACAGAATCCTCTCCACATGGGGTCATGGTGGTGATCTCTTCCCAGTCACATTCCAGTTCCTGTAGCTGGATATACTGTCCTCGATCTATGATGCCTCGCTTATAGGCTTCATACGGTGACATGTCTTTCCCTGTTTCTGGGTCCAAGATAGAGATCTTAGTGGAAAGGTTGGTCTCTCTCAGCTGGGTGTCCTGGTTAATCTCTTCTTGTTTCACTTTTAGATGAAGGTCCCTTAGAGTCCTCTCCTTCTCATAGATCTGATCCTTCTCCCGGAGAATAGCTGCCTCCAGATGAGAGAGCTCCTGGTCTTGTTGGGCCCTCTTCTGCCGGTCACTTTCTGTCTTCTGACTGAGCAATTTGGACTCCTCATGTAAACACAACATGCGCTCTTGCTTCTGCCTCTCAAGGTCCCTCATTTCCTTCTCCAGTTTTGCTCGCTCCTGGTTGGCCTGGCTCTGAGTTTTCTGAAGCTCAGCTTCTTCCCGGGACCAGGTCCTCTTTAATGCCTCAGCTCTCTCGATCCTCTCCTTGAGTCTCCTCACATCTTCCTCCCTGTTCTGTCTTGCAGTACGGTCCCTATTGAGCAGCTCCCAAAAATGGGATCTCTCATTTTCCAAGACTTGGTCCTTTTCCACTCTGATGATTTCCTTGTAGATAGTCTTTTCCTGGGACTTGGTCTTCTGAAGGATGTCAATTTTAACCTGTAGGTTCTTGCACTCCCTGTTTAAGTCCTTCACCCGGTTCTTTTCGTTGTCCAGATCCCTCCGCAGGGCCTCTGCTGACCTCTCTAGATCTGGGTCCTTCTCCAGCTTGACCACTTCCTCCATGATGATTTTCTCTTGCACTGCGAGAGGCCGCTGCTCCCTCTCCTGGATTTTTAGGCTCAAATGCCGTATCTCCTTCTCAATGGCCAGCTTTTTGTCACGGTCCTCTTGGAAGCTGAGGAGGTTCTCTTTCTCCTCCACTGTGGCCTGGAGCTGCTGCACCTCGCGCTCCAGCCGTCTCCTGTTGGCCACTTCCTCATCCAGGCTCCGACTAAGACGGCTGTGGTCCTCATGGAGTTTTGGGTCCATCTGGGTAACCACCACTTCTCTGACTACCACCTTCTCCTCCGGCTTCCTCCTCTCCAACAGCAGGTACTTGTTCTGAAGCTCATATACCACATCTTCCATCGCTCTCCTCTTCTGGACCACATCTCTCATCTCCCGCCTCAGACGTTCTGCCTCCTTCTCCAGCACTGGGTCGCTCTCATAACGTATCACCTCCTTGTTCACCATTTTGGTCTCAACCTTGGATCTCTCTCTCTTCCACTCATCCCGCTCCCCTTTCAGTCGGATGAGTTGCTCCTGAGATCGGCCATTGGTGTTGACCAGCTCATTGAGCTGAGCCTTCAGCTGGTCGATTTCCCTGAGGATCTCTGGGCTCTTCTCATGTTTCACTACCTCTTGAATCACTTCCTTGTATTCTACAGTTGGCTTCTGGGCCCGTAGGATAGTCAGCTCTGGTAGGATTCCCTCCACCTCCTTCTCAATGGCACTCCTCTTGTTTGTGGTGTCCTGGAGCTCCTCCTGGAGCCGAGTAATCTCCATCTCTGTCTCTGGATCTACTTGGAAGATCTCATTGACTCTCTCTTTGAACTCCACCTTGGGCTTCTGCTTTTCCACCAAACTGTACTTGCTGTGTAGTTCCTTTAGCTCCCTGGTGAGCATCATGTTCTTTTTCTTCTCCTCCTCAATGAGGTTCCTTAGCTTGACTGACTCTTTAAGGAGTCCAGGGTCCTGCTCCACTTTCTTCACTTCTTTCACAATAACTTTGGGCTCCAAACTGCTAATTTGCTGCTCTAGCTCCTGGGCACGAGCCAGCAACTTGGCCACCGCTTCCTCTGCCATTTTCCTCCGGCTGGCATCCTCCTCGATCTTCCTCTTTAGAGCCCAGGATGCCTTGACCATTTCAGGATCTTTCTCCAGCTTGACCACCTCCTTCACTATGACCTTCTCCTTCACATTTGCTTCCTTCTGTTCCAGAGTCAGTAGGTCTCTCTTTAGCTGTTCCAGTCGAGCAGAGATGGTGGCATTCTCTCCCCTCAGGTGTTCGATCTCAGCATTGATCTGGACCGCTTGGTTGTCCAGGTTGGGATCCCTCTTGATCTGGGTGACTTCCTTAGTCAGCAAATGGGGCTGAATGTTTTTCTTCTCCTTCTCCAGGTGGGCTATCTTCTGATTTACCACCTCCAGGTCTGCCTTCATGCGGGCCCACTTCTTGCCTTCCTCCTCCACCTGGTATTTCATTTTGGACAGGCTGCTCTCAAGCTTGGGGTCTCGGTAAAATTCAACCACTTCCTTTTCCTCCAGCCTTTCCACAGGTTTCTGGGTCTTTAGCAGCAGCAGCTGATTCCTCTGCTCCTGGAGTTCCTGCTGCACCTGGGCCACTCGCTTCCTCTCCTCCTCTAGCTGGGATTTCAGTGCCTGTGACTCTGACTCTCTGCTCACCTGGGTCCGCTTCTCAGACCCTTGCTCTGGGTGGTGAGCTGGCTGGATAGCCTCAATGATTTCCTTCTGTAGAGAAAAAAAAAAGAGAAAGCATATGTGGCATGAGAGATCAGGAAGAAGGGCCTTCCTCATCCCATCAGGTCAGTGACTCTTCCTCTTGGTGCCTTAAGGGCACCAGTAAATTAGAGGATGGAGGCAAGAGGCAAGATGGGATACCCTTGAAACAGGCTAGATAAATGCCCATGACGCCAGCCAGGCAGAGCATCCACGTCCATCCAAACCTTCCAGAAAGTATAAACTCTCATTTATCCCCCATATTATTTATTCTTGATGTGCCCTCTGAGGAAGTCTAAGTCAATCGGTCATAATAGGAAAAGAGAGTTCTATGTTGTACCTTCAAATGATAGTGGGATGAAGCATTTAGTGACCTCTCATGACCTTTCCCCTCTCCCTCTTCTGCTCCCCCGTCGCAGACAGTGTGAGTCTTTTCTGGAAAGGGCTGGGCTTTCTAGGGGAAAAGAGGTCTGGTCCCTATGGGAAGGGAGTCTAGTACCTGAAGAGCAACACATTTAAGATCTAACTCTCATAGGAGCTGCAGGCCAAGTAGGGGAATGTGCCTTTGTGTAGATCCAAGGGCAGAGAGTTCCAGTTCTCTCTTCTCAGATTGTCTATATCCCAGGTGTCCCTGAGATAGGGAGATGGTACCACTGATTGGCTGGCAAGCACCCTGAATTGACAGGGAAGGTTTCCAGATTCAAACAATGAAATGGGTGCATTATCTGTAAATTGAGAGCCACAACAATAAAGGGACCCTAAAAATCATCTTAGTACCTTTTCCAACACCTTCTTGGCAAACTCCAGCCGACTCAGCTGTTGATGCTTTTGGGCAGCAACCTCAGTGTAGCGTTTGGTTAGGTCCTTCTCCTGGAATGAGGGAGGGAGGGAAGCAAAGGACACTTTTTAGTGGCCACTATTTAGAAGGCGCATGCCTACAAGTCTGTGGGAGAACAGTGGGCCCCCAGAAGAGAGAAGCAAAGCCCTGGAGACTGTGGCCCATTCTTACCTGGGTCTGGATGCTGTCCTGCAAAGGAGTGATCCGAGGTCTCTTGGGGGCAGATGCTGTCAATGTAGGGTCCAAGGAACAACGGTACTTATCTATCTGCAGCTCATATTCCTGTAGAGGGATGGGAGGAAAAAGCAAAAACCTAGCAGTCAGAGGGATGAGGAGAGGGAGGGCATCTTTTGGAGAAGAGAGAGGGGTAGATGGACAGAGGAAGGAGGGAGAGAAGGAACAAAGTTGAGAAAATATACTTACTTGGAGAGCAGCTTGGAGGTCCTGGGATAGGTGGAATATTGTGTTTTTGTCTTTCTCCTTATTCTGAATTTCCTGTACCAGACGCTGGGAAAGAAAGAAGCAAAGTCAGCCAAAGCCCAGGGCTGGAAGAGAACTACTTCCTGGGCCAAAAGAGAACCTTATGTTCTCTTCCTTTCATATTTTAGGGACCCTCATAGGGCAATGAAAAACAGGAAACATCCTTATGAGAGCAAAGATAGGCTCCTTCCATTTTGTGTCTTCCATAATCCCACTACCAAGAATATAGTAATATGGATAATGGCTAGGAACATTTCATGTATCCACTATGGCACTCTTTCTAAGGCTAGTACCATGAGATCAGAGGATAATAGATTCTTAGGTCATTGAATGTAACCCCACATTTTACAGATGATGAAACTGAGATCCAGAGGTTAGGTGACTTGCCCAAAGTTGTTACAGTTAGGAAGAGGAAGAATTTGAACCCAGATCTTCTTACTCAGAGTCTAGGGTTCTTCCTTCCTTCCTTTCTTTGTCTCTTTCCCTCCTTCCTTCCCTCTTTCCTCTTCATCCTTCTTTCCCTCCTTCTCTCCCTCCCTCCCTTCCTTCTTTCCTTTCTTTTTTCCTCCCTTCCTTCCTTTTTTCTTTCCTTCCTTCCTTCCTTCCTTCCTTCCTTCCTTCCTTCCTTCCTTCCTTCCTTCCNCTTCCTTCCTTCCTTCCTTCCTTCCTTCCTTCCTTCCTTCCTTCCTTCCTTCCTTCCACCCTTCCATTCTTCCTTCCTTCCTCCCATCCTTCCTTCTTTCCTTCCTCCCTTCCTATCAATTATAAGACAGAAGAGTGGCAAGGGCTAGGAAATCAAGGTTAAGTGATTTGCCCAGGGTCATGCAGCTAGAAGTGTCTGAGATTGGTTTTGAACTCAGTTTCTCTTGACTCCAGGCCTGGCACTCTATCCACTATGCTACCTAGTTGTCCTAGTTTAGGATTCTTCCTAATTCACTAGCTAGAATCTAGCCCTAGACCTGTGTTGGCAAGCCTATGACACATGTGCCAGAGGGGGCTGCTCCCCCTCCATCCCTCTTTCTACTGCACCTGAGGACATTTCTCTCAACACCCAGCCCTCTGCCCATCTGCCCAATGGGAGCAATTCCTTTTTCCCCTGTCTGGGGTAAGGGGACAGCTCACATGTTGCATGAGGGTTGCCGTTTGGGTACTTGGTCTCTAAAAGGTTCACCATCACTGCCCTAGACCCTTCTCCCAGACCTCCTAGATTTAGAGCTAGAAGGGACCTTAAAGACTATAGAGTCCAACTCCCCCATTTTACATGTTAAAAAAACAGAGATTTAGAGAAATTAAGCGGTTTTTCTAGGGCAGGGGTCGGCAATGTATGGCTCTCAAGCCATATCTGGCTCTTTTGAGGGCCAGATATGGCTCTTTCTGCAGGAGCCATAAAGTCAAATTTTTTTTCAGGCGCTGTTACAGGAGCGCGCACTGTGAGCACTGTACGGTTCTCACGAAATTACATTTTAAAAAATGTGGCGTTTATAGCTCTCACGGCCAAAAAGGTTGCTGACCCCTGGTCTAGGGTCACCCAGCTACTATGTGTCAGGATTTGAATTGAGATCCTCATGCATTAAAGCCCAACACTCTATCCAGTGTGCCACTTAGGTGTCTCAGATAGGCTTGGATCCCCTGGAGGACAATAGAGCATTCTCCTGGTAGCCTCTGGATTAAGCAATACCTCTCAAGGTTGGGAGTGAGAAAATGAAGGAAGGAAAAAGAGAGAGCAGGAATTGTCTTCACCATTGGAAACTCTGGTATATACTAGGGATTTGCTCAGCCTTTATCATGTGGAAGTTGTCCAGTCTTTGGATGCACAAGGCCCTTCTCTGCCTGCAGCCATCCAGTGTTGAGCCGGATCTTAGGAGAACAGGGAGTACCCTGGAAGAATGTCCAAGTGGGCCTAGTTTGCTCTTTCTCCATTGACCATTAGCTTGCATGAGCTGGACCAAGACATTTTCCAGTTTGGGCCACCAGGGGGAAGCATGTACACACATACAGAAATAGATCACAGAATCAAGATTTAGGGTAGAAGGAAATTCAACTCTAAGTTGTCCTCCTCCCTTTACCCTCCCCTCTTCATTTTATAGATGAGGAAACTGAGAACCAGGAGAGTTAACTGATTTGCCCAAGGTCACACAGAGCTAAGATTCAAATCTAGATTGTCTGACTCCAGCCCCAGCTTCCTTTTTCTTCCTTCCTTCCTTCGTTCGTTCGTTCGTTCGTTCGTTCGTTCGTTCGTTCGTTCCTTCCTTCCTTCCTTCCTTCCTCTCTCTCTCTCTCTCTCTCTCTTCCCTATCTTCTTTCTTAGAACCTCTAGGCATGGCTCTCAATCCACTGAACCACCCAGCTGCCCCCTCCAGCTTCCTTTTCAGTGACCCATTCTGCCTTGTTGGCCACTCAAAGTTTGGGGGCTTGGAAGAAGCCCTGCCTCTGCCTCTGCCTCTGCCTGGGGTTTGCTTCCTTCCCTAAGATGTCAGAGGGACAAGAACCAGGCTGTCTGCTCAGTAGCCTGCCCTTAAAGCATCTTCCTCCTTACAAAGGGAAGGGAGCTTACAGATCAGGAGAGTTAAGAGCCCATGGAACTCTGGCACAGTGGTATGGCCAGTGTCGCATATCCCTCTCACCTTCTGGGCCTGCAGCTTATAGTTGATCTGACTGGGCCCATCAGTGGACCCCAGCTCATTTTGGGGGAGATGCTCCATCCAGGAGCGCAGGTTCTCACTGGAATTCTTGAACTGCTGGTAAATAAGACTGATATCTTGTACCGCCTTCTCCCTGGGGAATAGGATGGGAGAACAGACAGCCTCAGCCTGGGGAAGGGGAAAGGCCAAAGGCTCAGGTCATACAACCAACAGAGGGTAAGGACCATGACCAAAGATCTAAGGAAAATGGAGCAGGTAGTCTGTTACTTCCTCAGGGATCAACGAAGATAATCTTCCTGGAGAAGATGTTTTTGGGATCCACCACCCTCCCATCCCTTTCTGGGCCTCAGTTTAGGGGGTACCATGGATGCCAAGGGCAGCAGAAACTTCCAATTTAATAGACCAGAAGACTAAGGCAGAAGGAGAGGGTTTTGACTCAGGAACACATACAAATGGCCTCTTCTAACATACATTCATCAAGCCCCTACTCCTCACCGAAGGTCCAGCTGGTCAGCTACAGCATGGTAGCGGTCAGTGAGCCCCTGCACCTGACGCCTTTGTTGGGGCAGATCTTGGCAGAATTCTTGGAAATTGTTCTGGAGTGCCCCACAGCCATGTTCTGTTGTCTTCAGCTCCCGGTGCAGCCCCAGGACGCAGGATTGTTGCTCCAACAACACCCGCCTTTGCCTCTGAAGTAGTAGGAACAGATTCAACCCCAATATGCTTTCATGCTTTCTCTTCCTTTCCCTTTCTTTTTCTTTCTTTCTTTCTTTCTTTCTTTCTTTCTTTCTTTCTTTCTTTCTTTCTTTCTTTCTTTCTTTCTTTCTTTCTTTCTTTCTTNTTCTTTCTTTCTTTCTTTCTTTCTTTCTTTCTTTCTTCCTTCCTTCCTTCCTTCCTTCCTTCCTTCCTTCCTTCCTTCCTTCCTTCCTTCCTTCCTTCCCTTTTGTCTTAGAATCAATAATGTGTATTGGTCCCAAGGCAGAACAACAATAAGTGACTTACCCAAGATCACATGGCTAGAAGTATCTGAGGTCAAATTTGAATCCAGGACTCCAGTCTTGAAGTCTGACTCTCTATCCATTGAGCCACCTAGCTGCCTCACAAATGCTTTCACAATGCATGGGCCCAGGTCTTGGTATCCCCTCCCTCTGCCCTCTTCTTTGCATCCACACCTTTCTCATGTACTCTTATACAACTAAGACTATATTGCAGGTAAGACTACTCCCACCAATCCCATTTTTAAACATAATACTGTCTCTCACCTGCAACTGACTGATTCGTTCCTGCAGTGCTCCAGGGCTGACACCAATGGGGGCCTCCTGGACCAGGTCGGACTCAAAGTCTTGAATCATCTTATCTGATGCCTGGATCTGCTGTTCTAAGGCACGAGCTGCCTTTGCCCTGGGAGAGAAATGGGGAGAGGATCAGAGATCCCTATTGGCCTTGCCCCTACCTCTGGCTCCCCTCCTCTACCTTCTTCCCTAACTCTCCAGGCCAGTCCCTATAACAGGGGTCGGCAACCTTTTTGGCCGTGAGAGCCATAAATGCCACATTTTTTAAAATGTAATTTCGTGAGAGCCGTACAGTGCTCACAGTGCGCGCTCCTGTAACAGTGCCTGAAAAAAAACCTGACTTTATGGCTCCTGCAGAAAGAGCCGTATGTTGGCAACCCCTGCTCTATAAGGATCTATAAGAACACTCACTTTTCCCCATAGAGACTGCAGAGGACTTGAACATCATTATATTTGTTCTTGACATTGTTAAGAGTCACTGGCAGATGAAGCACAGTGGGCCCAGCTGGCTTGGAGGACAGGAAAGATTCACATTCCTTCTGGGTGGCCTCTTTTTCTGCTTCCAAGCCCTGTAGCCTCTGGGTGGTATTCTGAAGAGAGAGGGATAGACATTTTACTGTGAACCCAGGAATTATTCTTTCTTCCTTCCTTCCTTCCTTCCTTCCTTCCTTCCTTCCTTCCTTACTTCTCTCTCTCTCTCTCTCTCTCTCTCTCTCAAGCCCTTACTTTCTGTCCTAGAAACAACTCTAGGACAGAGGGGCAAGGGCTAGGTAATTGAGGTTATGTAATTTCCCAGCTAGGAAGGTCACATTTGAACCCAGGTTCTCTTGATGCCAGGTCTGAGCAATCTTTCCATTGGGCCACCTAGCTAACTGCAGCCTTGATGTGATTTTTCAGATATGGCCACTGGAAATTGTTTTGTCTGGCTATATGTACTTGTTCCTAAAGTTTTGTTTTTGTTTTTGTTTTTCCTAATGGGATGGGGGTGGGATGGTGAGGGGAAATAGGGATAAGATAGCAAAAGAAAGAAAAGGCAAAGAAAGGAGGGTCATTGAAGACTTTTTTTTTTTTAAATCAGGGAAAAAAAAGAAAGGTCAAGTAGGACAGCTTTGAAAGCTATAATTGAACTTAAAATAGACTTTTAAAAAATCCATCTTACTTTCTGTCTTTGTAACAACTCTAAGACAGAAGAGTGGGAAGGCTAGGCAAATAGGGTTAAGTGACTCGCCTAGGGTCATGCAGCTAGGATGCCAGATTTTAACTCAGGTCTTCCTGATTCCAGGCCTGGCTTTCTATTGACTATGCCATCTAACTACCCCCATAGAGACTTTTTAAAAAATCAAGTTGTAATTATTTAGAGACCTTCAGTTTCATATGCAACCCTCTTTTTCTTTTCTATTGTATATATGGAAATATATGTATATATGGAGTACCAGGCTTGTCACTCTACCCACTGAACCACCCAGCCACCCCTTCTTCCATACTCTCTAGATAGTACCCTCTCCCTTGTGCCCCCATACCCTGCTGGCTGGGCCGCACTAGCTCATGGGCATTGGCTGTCAGGCGACGCTGGAGGTCCTTACATTTCTGCTTCAATGCCTGCACCTCAGACTCTAGCCTGGAATGGGAAAGCAGATGAGAAGATAATTACCCTCTTTCCTACCCTTTCTCCTCTTCTTCTTTCTTAGGGTCCCCTTCCCACTCCCCAGTGCTGATAAAATGATATCCTGATCAGGTAAACCCAGAAGAAGATGAAGAGAATGAGGGGAATACCTTGGGGTTCACGAGCCTTCAGAAATCCAAGGAACCCCGAGCTTCAGCCCAATCTTGTGGTTCTGGAACGAGGTGCACCCATATAACTGGCCATGGGGAAGGGTCTGGGGCACAGTTTGAGGTGAGGCCTCAGGACCCGGGGACAAAGGAGGGCTCAGGAAGATTAGGAGATTAGGATCTATAGATCTCCTAAAGCTACCCTTTGGGATCACCCCCTTACCGGCCAGCCTTAGCCACACCATCCAGGTCAGGTGGGGGGATGTAGAAGCAGGCAGCCGGGGCTCTCTTGGACTCTCCACAATGGTCCTCTACCACCCAGGTATGGGGGTCACTGTTATCCTTCAATGTGTACTTCTCTCCCCTCAATAGCTGTACCTAGATGGGGTGGAAGAGAAGCTTTGTTTGTTTTTTAATTAAAAAAAATTTTTTTAAAGATTTTCTTAGTACTTTATACACAACAGCTCAAGATATTCCAATAGCTCATTCTTCCAAGATGAAAACTGAAACTCCTATATCATTTATATATATATATATACATATATATGTATACATATACATTTTAACCAATTACATGCAATAAATTTCCACACAAATTTTCCCAAGTTATATGATCAAATTTATCTCTCTTCCTCTCTTCCCTTTCCCATTCGGGTGCTGGTAGGCCTTCGATCTGGGTTATACATGTATTATCATGAAAAACATAGTTCCATATTATTCATTTTTGTGAGTATAATCTTATAAAACCAAAACTCTAAAATATAAACCCAAACCAACAACTGAAAAATCACATGCTTTCATCTGCATTCGACTCCCACAGTTCTTTCTCTGGAGGTGGATAGCATTTTTTGTCCTAATTCCCTCAGAATTGTCCTGGATCATTGTATTGCCAATAATAGCTAAGTCTATCACAGTGGATCATTCGACAATATTGCTGTTACTGTGTACAATGTTTTCCTGGTTCTGCTTATTTCACTCTGCATCAGTTCATGTAGGTCTTTCCAGCTCTTTCTGAACTCATCCTGTTCATCATTCCTTATAGCACAATAGCATTCCATCACCATCATTCTCCATGTCGTTGAACTGACCATGCCCCACACCTGGAGTGCCCTTCTTCCTCTTAGTTTGTCTGGGCTACGATTAAAATGATCTCGAGACAGTGACCAGTATGGAAATGTGTTTTGCGTGATAATAAAAATAAAAATTTAAAAATTATCTTGGAAGACTGATTTGGGGGTAAGAATATGTTTATTAATTATATTAATTTTATTAGTTAGGCTACCATCATAACCAATAAAATGATAAAGGTCTCCATGGCTTTCTTAGGATTGGGGATGACCCGAGGTGAGTCAGGCTACTTAATAAATAGATTTTTAGGAGCTCCTTATTCAGCCTTTCTTTTGACCATCCCAAGCCATCTTTAATTAGTGATGGCTATTAAGAGGTGGTCCATCAACCTATATCCATCCTTCCCCATGCCTACAGCTTTGGGAACATATACACAGGAAAAGAACCCTTGTTCCCCTTCAATAATTCTGTTAAAAAATTCAGTTCAACCCAGATTGAATCACCTGCCAGCACAGAGAGGGGGAAAAGAATGGAGGGAGGAAGATAAGTTCTATCATATAATAGGAAAGCTTATGTAGAAATTTGTTATCATATGTAATTGATTTGATTAATTAATTAATTATTTTTTTTTTGCTTTCCTAGCATTTTCCAAAGTGCCTGGCACAAAGCAAGAACTTATTAAATTTTGCTGACTAACTGAAAGAGTTGGGCATGCTAGCAACATTGCCCTTACGTTGCCAGAGTCCCAGTCGCAGAGGCTGTCCACCTGGAGGGGCTTCCCAGGATGGGTCCTTCGGAGAGGGAGAGGGGCGATATTCTGGCCTTGTTTCTTGAGGTTCTGGATGGTCTTTTCTGACATACTCAGCTGCTTTTCATCCACCTGTGGGAGCAGGGAGAAGAGACAGGAAAAAAAGGGAAAGCTGAAGCTGTCAGGACGAGTCCAAGGAAGCCTTGGAGCAGAAACCTTAGAATTTGAAAATTCTAGGAACTCTCCCTCCAATTTCCCCCAAGAAGGTTCAGAGGTCAAGAACTATTTTCAGGAGAGAGCCTTCTTTCCCCATTTTCTTTGCTGATTCATCCCCTCCGCCCCTCTGGGTCCCCCCAAGACATCCCTATGATCTCTCATTTAATGCCCTCCTCGGCTACTTTGGGGGTTTGGTTACCGCTAAGCTTCTCTGCTGAGCTCCAGTCCCATATCACAAACTACCTCCTGGCTATCTCTAGCTGGATCCTCCAGAGGCATCAGCCTCCTGCTCTCATTCATCCTCTATACACCTGCCCAAACTCAGATTTGACTGGGACCCTCTCCTTCTTCCCCCTTCCCCCTAAGAAACTTTGTTGTTCAGTTGGGTCTAGTTTCCATGACCCCATGGTGGGTTCATGGTGGTTTTTTTGGCAAAGATGCTGGAGTGATTTGCCATTTCCTTCTCCAGAGGGCTAAGACAGAGGTTCAGTGATTTGTCCAAGGTCACACAGCTAGAAAGTGTCTGAGGCTGGATTTGAACTTGGGTCTTCCTGATTCCAAGTCCAGCACTTTATCCACCGATATATTCAGTTGCCACTCCAATAAATAAATAATAAACTTTAATAGCTCCCTACTATTTTTTTTAAAATTCAGATCTTCTTGTCACCAAAAACCCAGATATAAATATATAAATATGAATATATTTAAATATACAAATATATACATATAAATATCTACACGTACACATAAATATATACCACATATACTTATATAAATATATGAATGTAAATATAAAACTATATACATATATGTACAAATCTATACATCTGCTTATATGAATATATACATATAAATATACAGAATATATACATGTATAGATATATAAATATATACATGTATAGATATATAAATATCTATGTATATTTTTTAATTGTAATTATTTTTTATTGGAAAACAAATATACAACTTAGAATGCATTTGAGGCAAATTGTGCCATAAGCAGATTTTAAAAAAATAAGCGGCTAAACAAAGTTTAAAAACCAAGTAACAATAGAAGAAAATGTTTTCTGGCACAGGACTGTATTTGTGTATGTATATATGTATAATGTAAAAATATAAATATATAAATACACATAAATATATATACATATATACATACACAAATATATAAAATATACACACGTATAAATTTATATATACAGATATGTATAAATATACAGAAGCATACATATACATATGTACCTATATAAATATATACACACATATAATAATCTCTCTCATATTATACATATGGGCAACTAGGGAGCACAGTGGATAGAGAGCTGGGCTTAGACTCAGGAATTCCTGAGTTCAAATCTGGCCTCAGAGGCTGAGTAGCTGTGTTCACCCTGTTTACCTCAGTTTCCTCATCTGTAAAATGAGCTGGAGAAGGAAATGGCAAACCACTCTGTTATCTTTATAAAAATTTGTTAATTTTTATTGAATTTTTTTTCACTCCAGTATCTTTGCCAAGAAAATCCCCCACACAGAGTGGGATACAACTGAAATGACTGAACAAGGACAAACATTGGTGGTTTCACTTGTTCTATCCTCCGGTTAGCCAGTTCTGCCCTTGGTGAGTCCCTTCCCCTCTCTGGGTCTCAGCTTTCTTTTGGGGAGTTTCTCCAGGGACGCCGTCCTCTCTGGCGCCCGCAGGCTGTGTGAGCCCCGGGGAATTGGCATATAGGGTGAGGACGGGAGCGTGGGGAGAGCCCGCTTACCTCCAGCTGCCGGAGCAGGTCGGACAATGCCCCGGGGGGATCTCCGTGGGCGGGCTGGCGGTACTTGGTGTCCAGGTCAGAGCTCAGTTTCTTCAGAGTCTGGCTGACAGCATCCAAGTCATCCTGAAACTGAAGGGTGCCTAGAATGCTGTCAGTGCCCAGGATCTTCGGGTCCCTCCCAACACCACCCACAAAGGACTGACTCTAACTTCTCTGGAGGGCTTAACAAACCTGCTGGACCCCGGAGCAACAGACATTTAGTGCCTCCCGCCCAGAAGTCTTTTTTCTCTTCATTTCTGAGAAAAATATGCCTCAAACCTCAATTCACGGGAACCCTTTAGAAAATATGTGCATTTAATTAAACTTTCTAAAGAACAGAAGGTCAATCAAAATTTGCTCTGCGTTTCAGCCCCACTGAAGACCTTTCTAAAGTCCACCAGAAATAAAGACGAAAATGGAAATTCTCAGACTCAAAGAGAGAAACAAAAATAAAAAAACAAGGGCATCTTCCTGCTATAATTTTGTACCATGAGAAGACTGATGACAGGTCAGGAGAAGCAGCTAGATGATGTGATGGATAAGGCACCAGGCAATGAATCAGAAAGATCTGAGTTCAAATTCAACCTCAGACACACTGAGTCACTTAACCTTTGTTTGCCTCAGTTTCCTCAACTGAAAAATGGGGATCTTAACACCTACATCCCAGGGTTATTGTGAGGATCAAATGTGATACGGTTTGCCAAGCACTTAGCCCAAAACAGACAAACAAAAAACAACCAAAACCCCTTACCTTTCACCTTAGAATCAATACTGTGTAAAAGGTTCCAAGGCAGAGGAGTGGTCTAGGCCAGTGATGGGCAAACTTTTTAAAGAAGGGCCAAAGGAAAGGAAATGCTCATCTGTCAGTCAGTTTCTAAGGCAAATCTTTCGAAAGCAGTTTCATTGTATTGTATCCTACTCATTGTATTCGTCAGATTAGGAATAATGTTGCACCACTGAATAGAACATTTCAGGGGGCCACAATAGTTTGCCCATCACTGGTCTAGGTAATGGGGTTTAAAAGACTTGTCCTGGGTCACTCAGATAGGAAGTGTATGAGGGCAGATTTGAAACCAGGATCTCCCGACTCTGCCACCAAAGGCCCCACACAGTAGGCTTTTAATAATTAAAAAAATGTTTAATTATATTTAAAATTTTTTAATTTTAAATTCTCCTCCTACCTACATGACCTTTAAGATCACAGATGCAACTTTCTATGATTTTAGTTAATGAATGAAATCAGCTGACTCTGCTCAACGACTGAGGATCTTGTGGCCTCCCCTCAGAGGATGAGTTCAAATTTGACCTCAGGCACTTCCTAGCTGTGTGAGGGGGCAGGCAAGTCATTTAACCCCTGTTGCCTAGCTCTTATTGCTCTTCTGCCTTGGAACCAAAACACAGTATTGATTCCTAAGACAGAAGGTGAGGGTTTAAAAAAAAATTAAAAATTAATGAAAGGGGCAACTAGGTGGCTCAGTAGATAGAAAGTCAGACCTGAAGACAGGAGGTCCTGAGTTCCAATCTGGTCTTGAACCCTTCCTAACTGGGTGACCCTGGGCAAATCACTTAACTCTTATTGCCAGGGCCATACCAATACATAGTATTGATTCTAACATGGAAGGTTAAGGTGTTAAAAAAAAAAATCAATGACCCCCATCTTGTTTTCTTGTGATTTCTGCCACTTTCAAAGGAGAGAGTAGCAAACAAAATTGAGGTAACTGAGGGCCTTAGTCAGATGATGTCTCCTTAATTGTGATTTTATTTTTACTTCATATGATCTAATTTTTGATTTTTACATTTTTTAAAAGTTACAACCTGAACAATTTAAAATTCCACAGTCCTTGTGTTCATGTTAAATAATTCAATTTTGTTTGAAGAGTGTGATATTCTTAAATTTTTTTAAATTTAAATTTAAAAAATTTAAAATTTAAAATTTATTTTATTAAATTAAATTTATTATTTAAAATATAAATATATTATTTATACAATAGATATAGTATATATAATTTATTATTTTATATATTATGTGATATACATAATAAATTCTTATTTAGATATTAAATTAAATTTATTATTAAAAATAATAAAATTTAAATTTAAAATAGGATATTTTTAAAAATTCCTAATTGTTTTTTGCAATGATTAAATATTACCTCCCACCCCCACCCCCGCCCCCAGTTCTATCATCAACACCATCCTAAATCCAAGTCAAGGCTCTTACCCTGCGGTAGTTTTCCACACTTTGCAGCTGACTCTCCTGACAGATACATAGGTTCAGGAAGTTCTGCCATTCAGTCTTCAGGGCCTCCTGGTGAGCCTGGGGACACACGCAGAGCCCTCAGATCTCCATGGCTGCACCCCCACTCTGCCTCTGTCTCCCTCTAGAGTAGAAGTTCTTAACCGTTTCTTGTTTTGTTGGAACTATGGACCCCTTTGTCAGGCCAGTACCAAACTTGTGGGTCTAAATAATTGATGCCAAATAATGCCACATTTCAGTTAGAGATTAGTGAAAATAAAGATGCAATTTTTTTCCCCCATTCAAGTTCACAAATCCTCTGAAATCTATTCATAGACTCCTTGGAGGTTGGTGAACTTCAGGAGAACCCTTAGTTCTTATTGTGCCCTGTTTCTATACCGCCTTTGTTTGACTATCTGCCCTTTCTACATATTTAAGCAAATATTGTTCCAAATTCCTTCAACTGTCTTTCAAGGTCCTCTAAGATCTAGCTCCAACCCAGCCCTTCCAGTATTATAACATTCCTTCACTTAGCCAAGGGTATCATGGGTTCTTCAAGGTTTCTTGAGATGCATCTCACACTTTCATTCCCACATATTTTTGCTCATGACGTTCTCCATTTTGAGAATGCTCTTCAACCCCATCTATTGCTTTTACTCTATCTTTCTTTTTTTTTTTTTTTAACCCTTAACTTCGGTGTATTGGCTCATAGGTGGAAGAGTGGTAAGGGTGGGCAATGGGGGTCAAGTGACTTGCCCAGGGTCACACAGCTGGGAAGTGTCTGAGGCCAGATTTGAACCTAGGACCTTCCGTCTCTAGGTCTGACACTCAATCCACTGAGCTACCCAGCTGCCCCTTACTATATCTTTCAATGTTCAGATGGGTAGAAGTTCCAAAGGGGAGAAATTGGGGTTGGCATCAGGAAAAACTTCCTAAGAATCAGAGCTGTCTAAAAGTGGAATGGGCTAGGCTGCCTCAAGGGCTTTCCTTTCCCCCTTCTAAGTGCTCACATAATACTCTACACCAGTGATTCCCAAAGTGGGCACCACCGCCCCCTGGTGGGTGTTGCAGCGATCCAGGGAGGTGGTGATGGTCACAGGTGCATTTGGGGGCGGTGAATAACTATAAGGGGGTGGTGATAGTATGTGACAGGGGGCGCTAAGTAATATTTTTTCTGGAAAGGGGGCAGTAGGCCAAAAAAGTTTGGGAACCACTGATCTATACCTATATAGCTCCCTTCCCCTAAGGTTTCAGGATGGCATGGAAATCACCAGGTATTCTGATCCGAGGATGTCTAGGGAGCACTGAGACTAATCTGGAAAAATATGATTCCTCTCCCCTTTCAGAATACTCTGATGATCGCCCTCTCACCTCTACTCTGACTCCCTGGGCGAAGAGCCCATACTAATGCAGTTCTTTCCAGTTTGTTTTCTACTGATTTATGTTCACATTTTCTCTCCCAGACTAGATTGTTGTTTCTCCGGTTAGACTCTAAGTTCCTTGAGGGCAGGGCCTGTTTTGCCTCTCTTTGTATGCCACCACTTAGCATGGTGCCATGCACAAAAGTAAGGGCTTAATAAAGATTTGCCATTTGATTGATTTTAAACTTAAGATTAGAGTCCTACTTTTATTTCTCTCTATGTCTCCTCTATGGCTGAACATAACACTTCGCTTGGTAAAGGCATTAATTAAATGTCTGTTAAATTTCTTTTTCTAGTTTCTCTGTTGGTTTCTGTATCTCATCCATCCATCCATCCATCTATCCATCCATCCCCACCCTCAGCTGCTCTCCACCTTCTCCTTCTAAGATGGGGCTCTCCTTAGACCTCCTTGGGGAGCCACCTTGAGTCTCCCCTATATTACACCCAAATCCTGAAACTTGGAGATGAAGACAGGATGGGAGGTGGGTAGCCTGTCCTTGGGGTCTTATGGGATGCACTTCCTACCTGGATGGGCCCCACAGCTGGATGCTTGAGCTCCACCATACGGTCTCCATCATCCTCTAGCTGGTTTATGCACTGCTCCTGGATCAGCAGCTCCTGGTTTTTGAAGTGCTGGAGGGTAGAAAGGGGTAAATGGGAGATAAAGGGAAGGGAGCATCATCCATGGAGGTCAGGACTGAATCCTCTGAGATAGGAGACTAGAACACTGCCCTCCAATTCTGCCTCCTCTACCTATCTCTGTCCTTATCTGTCATCCAGATTTCCCAGATCCAGTGATGAGCAGGGGAATCCCTGACCCATAGGCTTTACTAGTGTGGGGTGACTAAAGCTTCTTCCTGGGGCCCTAAAATCTAAAGACTGCCAAGAGGAGATTCAGGAGGGGGCAGCTGGGTAGCTCAGTAGATTGAGAGCCAGGCCTAGAGATGGGAGGTCCTAGGTTCAAATCTGGCCTCAGATACTTCCCAGCTGTGTGACCCTGGGCAAGTCACTTGACCCCCATTGCCTACCCTTACCACTCTTCTGCCTTGGAGCCAATACACAGTATTGACTCCAAGACGGAAAGTAAGGGTTTAAAAAAAAAAGAAAAAAGAAAAAAGAGGAGATACAGGAGGTTCTGGGTTTAAATATGGTCTCAGACACTTCCTGGCTGTGCGACCCTGGAAAAGTCACTTAACCTCCATTGCCTAGCCCTTACCTTTCTTCTGCCTTGGAACCAATATACAGTATTAATTCTAAGACAGAAGGGAAGAGTTTTTTATAAGCAAAATCCTCGAGTGTAAAGATTGCAAGTTATGGCTTGTGCCTGACCTCATATTCCTGGCGTACCCCAACAGGGTCAGCCATGTTGTCACTCCAGTCTTGCTGAAGGATGCGGTGCTGCTGTTCTGCCAGGGTACTGAGCTGCCGGGTACAGTTCTGCAGGTGGGTATAGAGGCTGCCCAGACTCTGCCCACGCCATGTGGCTGCCTTCTGCACTCAGGAGTAGAGAAACCCCCATGGAAGACAAAAAAGAGAGATCCAAAGATACATATGCAGAGAAAGAGAAGCACTTAAAACATCGTCAGCCTCGGGACCCACATCAATCTATTATCCCACATTGATCTCTAATTCCATCATGAGCCCAGGTAGTCCTTTCTCCTCTCCTCCCTACTGCCAGCTGGCTGTTATCCAATCCAGCTCAGCCCCTCCTCTCCAGCACCAGGCGCAGAGTGGTTTCTACCACCAGGGCTTTCTCCCTCCTTCCCCAGTAGCCCTTGCTCTGCCCTCCATAGTGTTCCCGGCTCACCAGGAGGTCCCGGTATTGGTTCTTGATGGTTGCAGCATCCTGAAGTTAGCAGGGTGAAGAAAAGAGACAAGGGAAATGATTGAGCAGCCATCCCTGAGACAATGGGGATGGGGAGCTGAGGTTCCAACAGAGAAACCCCATTCTCTGTGACCTGATCTGCCCAAGAAGTATTTATTCCCCAACCTAGGATCCCTGTTTCTATTTATATGGCAATATGTGCCCTGGGAAGCTAGATGGTGCAATGGTCCTGGAGTCAGGGAGACATGTTCCAGAGTTCAAATCCACCCTCAGACACTTACTAGCTGTGTGGCCCTGGGAAAGTAATTTCACCCTGTTTGTCTCAGTTTTCTCCTGTAAAAAGAACCGGAGAAGAAAATGGCAAACCACTCCGGTATCTTTGATGAGAAAATCCCAAATGGGGTCATGAAGTGTCTGTCGGACACAACTAAAATGACTGAACAACAGTTTCATGCCTCCCACTTTTCTAGAACTTTGCCATGTAAGATCTCAAAGATGCCTGGTCCTCAGAGGTCACAGGTTCATAAAGTAAGAATCCAAAGGGGCTCTAAAGACCATCAAATTTAGCTCCCTCATTTTACAGATGAGGAACCAAAGGCCAAAGAGGTTAAGCGAATTGCCCTGAGTCACACAGCTTATCCTTGTCTGATGGCCTTTGTTCCCCATTTGCTACACCACGCTGCCTTAGCCTGTCTCTGAGTAAAGGGAGAAGGGCCCAAAGGGACTGGCATTGAGGAGGGGTCCAGGCTTTCATCTGTCATAGTGTCACTGTCTCATTTAGGCAGGGTTTCTATCATTGGCAGGTCAGATGGGTAACTGGTTGCATGGAGAGACTGGATTAGAAAGTTGGAGGGAGGGCTCTGGAAAGAGGGGCTCACCCACCGGGCCATTGAAGCAACGAAGCTGCTGTCCATAGGCTTCAATCTCCCTCTGCAAGATGTTGTGTTCGGCAATCTGCTGCTCCAGTTCTGACATGCTTGAGCCATACTGCCCTTCACAGACCTGTTTCTAGAGAGAGAGAAGCAGGGGCCGAGACTCAGGAAGGACTCACCAAAGAGCAGGCTGCAAGGTCCCTTCTAGCTGGGGCTCTGGAGCTCCTCTCTCCCCCCTGGGGGTGGAAGCATTCTTAGATTTTAGACACTCAGAGCGTCGGAAATTCTTGTCTCTCTTTGATTTCCACTACCATCACCCATTTTCAAGGATGATGTACATATTCAATGGGCTAGACTTGAACGCTGCAGCTACTCTGGGTACATCACCTACGATGCTGCAGGAAAACCCCACCAACAAAAGAAACGACGGCCTGGCAGAGGCAGCTAGGCAGCTCAGTGGATAGAGTGCCAGACCCAGATTCTAGGGGATCAGGGTTCAAATCTGACCTCAGATGCTACCTGGCTGTGCAACTCTGGGCAAATCACTTAACTCCAGTTGCATACCCTTACTGCTCTTCTGTCTTAGAATCAATACTAAGGTACTAAGACAGAAGGTAAAGGTTTAAAAGAAGAAAAAAACAACAACCTGGAGACAGTGAGGCTTGGACGAAAAGCTAGCTACTTTTGGTCACTGGGAAAATGGCAGCCAGGCAAGGTAAGAGCAGAGTTGTTTCAAAAGCCAGGATTATCTCCCATCTCTGCCAAAGGCTCCACCCTTCTCCTGGTCAATTAGGCATGAATGGCTTGGATTGTTGGCAAAGAGCTAGAAGGGACCTCAGAGATGATCTAGTCTAGTCCATTCATTTTACAGATATGGAAACTGATGCTCAAAGAAGTTAATGACCTGGTCACATAAGTAGGAGGCAGTAAAGCCTCAAACCCAAACCCTTTGACTCATCTTTAACTCTCTTTTTCTCTTACTCCCCCCATTCAAATTATTCACTGACACTCATAAAATGAGATAATATTTGTAAAGTGCTTAGCTTAGCCTCCATAAACATGGAAATAATGATATTTGTACTTCCTACCTCATAGGACTATTGTAAGGAAGTGTTTTGTAAACCTTAAAGCCCTGTTTAAATTGTGAGTTATTACTATAGTAGTAGTGTTATCACAGAACCCTGGAGCCCCCGGCCAACTGGTGTTTACCTACTTCCGTGGTTAGCAAATGTATACCTCCTGTCCCACTAGGTCCTTCCTCCTAAGGCAAGGATCTCTTTTCACTGCTATGTCTCACAGGAACATAGGAGCATAGATTTAGAGCTGGAAGGGACATTAGAGGCCATTGAGTCCAACTCATTCATTTTACAGATGAAGAAAGAGAGGTGAAGTCTATTTGTCTCCACTAGTCCGTATCTAAGGCAGGATTAGCATGTACGTCTTCCTGACTCCAAGTCTAATGCACTAACATACTGCTTTAATTTCCTGTGTTTCCTGTATTCTTATCTCAATTCAGCTCAACGTGACTCACCTCCAGTCTAATTCCTTCTCATATCTAATTCTGGACCCTTTCCCACTCTCCTTGTGCTCTCTTGAGTCTACTGCACCTTTGGTTCACTTTCTCTAGGGCTAACTTTTTGCTATGTCCTGAGACACCAAGTGGGCCAGGAGAAGGTACTGGCATAGACTCCTGGCAATTCTAGATTCTTTCTTTGCAGATCATGGTTTACTTCAACACTATCACCCAAACCAAGTGTTAGTTGCTATGATCCACTAGCCTCTAGAACATTCCTTTCTCCTTTTTTAAGGAGTTTAGTTTTTCTCACAATTCCAATTCCTCCCTTCATGCTTGAGAACTTCAATATACATCTTTGTTTTTTCTAAAAACCCTTACCTTCTATCTTGGTATCAGTTCTAAGTTAGAAGAGCAAGTGGCAAGGGGAAGGCAATTAGAGTCAAATGACTTGCCTAGGGTCACACACCTAGGAAGTATCTGAGGGTGGATTTAAACCCAGGCCCTCCCATCTCCAGGCCTGGCACTCTATCCACTATGCTACCTAGCTTCTGCTCCATATGTATCTTTTTTTTAAACACCCTTTCCTTCCATCTTAGCAGGTTTTGGTTTCCAGGCAGAAGAGTGGTAAGGGTTAGGCAACGGGAGGTAAGTGACTTGCCCAGGGTCACATAGATAGGAAATATCTATCACATTTGAACCCAGGGCCTTCCTTCTCCAGGCCTCACTCTCTTTATCTACTGAGCCACCAAGAAGCCCCTCAATATATTTCTTGATATCCCCTCATGCACCTTGTTTTCCCAGTTCATCAGCCTCCTTGACTCCTATCACCTATGTCTTCACTCCACCTCATTCATCCACAGGGATAATTGTACCATGGATCTCACCATTACTCAAAACTTGATTTTGAGTTCTAATATTTCCTTTTTCTCCTCATATTCTATGGACCTTCCATTTTTCCCTTCTGCCTCATGCCTCCTAAACAGATACTTTGAACCTCACTCTTCAACCATTTCTCTCAATGAGGTCCAGCCTCATTTCCTCTTTTAATAACATTGACTTTTTTTTTAATCCTTAACTTCTGTATATTGGCTCCTAGGTGGAAGAGTGGTAAGGGTGGGCAATGGGGGTCAAGTGACTTGCCCAGGGTCACACAGCTGGGAAGTGTCTGAGGCCAGATTTGAATCTAGGACCTCCTGTCTCTAGGTCTGACTCTCAATCCACTGAGCTACCCAGCTGCCCCCAGAGTTTCTTTTTGATCAGTCTCCTATCACTTCTTCTCTACCTCCAAATCATCTGTACAGAAATGCTAGGTTTGAACATTAACATTTTGAAGTCATATAATCAGAGATTTAAAGCTGGGTGGGGATGTTAGAGTCTCCCTTTAAATGCCATCCCCCCATCATTTTATAGATGAGAAACTGAAACACAGAGGAGCTTATGGTCACACAATTGGTAAGTATCTAAGCCAAGTCTTGGGAAAGCTAGGTGGGGCAGTGGATGGAGTGCTGGGTTTGGAGTCAGGAGGATTTCATCTTCCTGAGTTCGAATTTGACCTCAGACACTTATTAGCTGTGTAAACCCTAGGAAATTCACTTAATCCTGTTGGCCTCAGTTTCCTCATGTATAAAATAGGCTGGAGAAGGAATGGCAAACCACTCCAGTATCTTTGCCAAGAAAACTCCAAATGGGTCATGAAAAATCAGACAAAACCGAACAACAAAAGAACTTGATTTATTGTTTTGTTGATTGTCTAGCCCAGTGATGGGCAAACTTTTTAAAGAAGGGGCCAAAGGAAAGGAAATGCTCATCTGTCAGTCTGTTTCTAAGGCAACTCTTTTGAAGTTTCATTGTATTGTATCCTATTCATTGTATTCGTCAGATTAGGAATAATGTTGTGTGGCTGGATAGAACATTTCAGGGGCCCCCACATCTGGCCCACAGGCTGTAGTTTGCCCATCACTGGTCTAGATTAAGAAAGTGGTGGAGAAAGTGGAAATAATAGATTGAACTTAAAAATATGTTATGTATACATTTTTTTTTCAGAAATCCAATTATTAGGCATTTAAATAGCCTCTCATACCTGACCCCAAACAAGAAACTCTCCTACCTCAAGGAGCTTTCCTCATTTTAACTCCAAGCTACTATAACAGTTTTGTAAGGATTCACAAAAGAGAGCTGATGGGGTCCATTGCAAATGCATATTATGTAATCTCAAATCATTGCAGTTGCTTTCACTGTCGTACCATATTCCTTCTTTCTAGATGGTCCATCTCTGGCGATTCTGAATTTCTGCTCTTTCCTTTAGCCTCTAACATCCCCTCCTCAGTCCCCTCACTAAACATCCTCTCTTTACTAAGAAAAATGAGACTATTTGCTCTGAATTTCTTCTTCCCTACTTTATGCCTTAACACCTCACTGACATCTTCATCTATCCTCTCCTTTTTAACTCTGGCCTCTAAGAAACAGGCAACCCTCCTCCTTGCTAAAGTCAATGCCTTTAAAATTGGAAAACAATATGGGAGAGAGTAGATCTAGATAAACATCTCACACCCTACACCAAGATAAATTCAGAATGGGTGAATGACTTGAATATTAAGAGGGAAACTATAAGTAAATTAGGTTAAAATAGAATAGTTTACCTGTCAGATCTCTGTGAAAGGAAACATTAAGACCCAACAAGAGTTTTAGAAAATATTACAAAATGTAAAATAAATAATTTTGATTATATTAAATTAAAAAGTTTTTATACAAACAAAACCAATACAATCAAAATTAGAAGGGAAGTAACAAATTGGGAAAAATATAACAAAAACCTCTGATAAAGGTCTAATTACTCAGATTTATAAGGTGCTAAATCAATTGTACAAAAAAGCAAGCCATTCCCCCAAATGATAAATGGATAAGGGACATAAATAGGCAATTTTCAGATAAAGAAATCAAAATTATCAATAAGCACATGAAAAAGTGTTCTAAATCTCTTATAATTAGAGAAATGCAAATCAAAACAACTCTGAGGTACCACCTCAAACCTAGTAGATTGGCTAAAATGACAGCAAAGGAAAGTAATAAATGTTGGAGGGGATGTGGCAAAATTGGGATATTAATGCATTGCTGGTGGAGTTGTGAATTGATCCAACCATTCTGGATGGCAATTTGGAACTATGCCCAAAGAGCGCTAAAAGACTATCTGCCCTTTCATCCAGCCATAAAACTGCTTGGTTTATACCCCAAAGAAATAATAAGGAAAAAGACTTGTACAAAAATATTTATAGCTACACTCTTTGTGATGGCAAAAAATTGGAAAACAAGGGGATGCCCTTTGATTGGGAAATGGCTGAACAAATTGTGGTATCTGCTGGTGACGGAATACTATTGTGCAAAAAAGGAATAATGAACTGGAGGAATTCCATGTGAACTGGAATGACCTCTAGGAATTGATGCAGAGCAAAAGGAGCAGAACCAGGAGAACCTTATACGCAGAGACTGATACACTGTGGCACAATTGAATGTAATGGACTTCTTTACTAGCAGCAATGCACTGACCCAGGACAATTCTGAGGGATTTATGAGAAAGAATGCTATCCACATCCAGAGAAAGAACTGTGGGAGCAGAAACACAGAAGAAAAACAACTGTTTGATCACATGGGTTGATGGGGACATGATTGGGGATATTGATTCTAAGCGATCACCCTAAGGCAAATTAATAATATGGAAATAGATCTTGATCAATGACACATGTAAAACCCAGTGGAATTGATGGAGGGGGTTGGGAGGAGTAGAGGGAAAGAACATGAGTCATGTAACTATGGAAAAATATTCTAAATTAATTAATTAAATAAAATTCTTCAATAAAAAAATAAAGGCAACTCCTTCATATGTAAAAATTTGCTATTGTTTAATAGTGTCTGACATTTTGTGACCCCCGTGGACTATAAGTATCCATAGGGTTTTCTTGGCAAAAAGACTTGGAGGGATTTGCCATTTTCTTCTCAGTGGAACCAGTGAATCCATTTGTCAAGAAATCAGAGGTTAAATGGCTTGCCCAGAGTCACACAGCTAGGAAGTGTCTGAGGCCAGACTTGAACTCAAGTCTTCCTCACTCCAGGCCCAGTACTATTATCCTAGAGTCTGCTCCAGAATTTTTTCCCATCTATCATTGCCTTTCTCTGTCATCTTCAACCTATTGGTTTCATCTCCACGGCCCATAAATATGTTCAGATTGACCCCATTATTAAAAATTCTTTGCTCAATCTTGGTATCCCCTCAACCTACATTTCACCTCCCATTCTCTGCAACACCCATAGAAAAAGTATTCTTCTCTTGCTGCCACCAGACTTTTTTATTTTTAATTTTTATTCTGAACTTAATAAACACCAAATAGAACGGGCATTTCTACATGTAGAATAGAAAAGAAGATGGTACATGAAACTGCTAGGCGGCTAGTTCGATGGATAGAGCACTGAGCTTGGAGACTGGAAGATGAGTTCAAATTCAGCCTCTGACACTCACTAGCTGTGTGACTCTAGGCAAGTCATTTAACCTTTGTTTGCCTTAATCCACCAGAGAAGGAACTGCAAACCACTCCAGTATCTTTGCCAAGAAAGCCTCCATGAACAGAATTGGTGTGATATGGTCCACAGAGTCAGACACGAGTGAATGACTCAACATGAAACTGCAGAACTCAAATTTCTGAAAGTGGTAGAGCTCGCTTTTCTTTATAGGTATATAATCAATTCAGCCTTCAGGGTTCCCTTGTTTGTCTGTACTTCTTTCTGGCCTTCCTTCTGCTCTTTTCTTTGTATTAAAAAAAAAGATAATTCTTTCTCATAACAAATTCTTCTCGTAACAGTAAAGCAAGATAAATTCTTACATTACTACCATTCTCACAACCCACTCATTTTTCAAGCCATTTCAGTTTGACTTCTCATCAACAACTATTCCAACTGTTGGAGCATCCTGAAACTGCTAGCTCCAAGATCAGCAACAATCTTTTACTTGCTAAATCTGACATCCTTTTCTCACCCTCATCCTCCTTGGCCCCTTGGCAGCTTTTTATACTTTTGACCACCCCTTCCTCTTGAACATACCCTTTCTCCAGACACCACTCTTTTTCTAGTTCTCCTATCCATCTCGCTACTCTCTTTTCAGTCTTCCATGCCAGATCACCACCCATTTCCTACCTCCTTGCTATGGCTTTTGCCTGCCCACCTTCTCTTTTCCCTCTCTACATCTCAATGTTCTTACCTGCTCCTTTGGGTTTAATTAGGATCTCTATGCCACTGACTCTCAAATCTATATATCCAATCCTAATTTTTCTCCTTAACTTCATTTTTTGTATTATGAGCTTACCAGCTAGACATCTCTTGGGATATTCCAGCTGTTCAGTTGCTTAAATCACGTCTGACTTCATGATCCCATTTGGAGTTTTTTTGGCAAAGATACCAGAGTGATTTGCTATTTCCTTCTCCAGCGCAATTGACAGAAGAAGAGACTGAGGTAACTGTGATTTACCCATGGTCACAGAGCTAGTAAGTGTTGAAGGCCAGATTTGAACTCAGGAAGATGAGTCTTTTTGATCCAGGCTCTGCATTCTAACTACCAAGTCAGCTGCCTGGATAGTCCATTTCCAAATTAGCATATCCATTATCTCCCATCAAACTTACTTCTTCTATTTCTACTGAGGGCACCAACATCTAATTCATAAACTTGGAGTTGTCCTTGATATCTCTCTCTCTCTCTCTCTCTCTCTCTCTCTCTCTCTCTCTCTCTCTCTAGATAGATAGATAGATAGATAGATAGATAGATAGATAGATAAAAGTTGAGGTAATTTATGTCCTAGCCTGAAGATGAGTGAGCCAATAAAAGTTTTGGAGCCTCATACTTAAGAACAGTGTCTGGGACATAA
>NC_058133.1:208127703-208141002 GCF_016433145.1 Gracilinanus agilis | reverse complement strand
CTCTCTCTCTCTCTCTCTCTCTCTCTCTCTCTCTCTCTCTCTCCCTCTCCCTCTCTCTCTCTCTCTCTTCTATCTCTTCCTTTCTAGTCTTTCTCTACATTCCTCCCAAAATGAAACTCCCCCCAAAATCGATTAAAATTGATAATCTTGTTATCAATAAGGTTAGTTAAGCCAGACAAGTCCATAAACTGGCCACATATGGCTCACTTCTCTGCCAAGACTACTTTCCTTTTCAACCTTTCAACCTTCACATTTTTCCCCTTCATGAAAGTTATGCTATGCACTGGCAAATGTTTAACAATCAGCTCCTAGAAATAAACTGAAAAGAATATCCAAGATACATTTTTATGTTTAATCTGTATTATTAACATTTTCTCCATCACTGTCTTTTTTTTTTTTTTTAACTTTTACCTTCCATCTTAGAATCAACACTGTGTATTGGTTCAAAGGCAGAAGAGCAGTAAGGGCTAGGTAAGTGACTTGCCCAGGGTCACACAGCTAGGAAGTGTCTGAGGCCAGATTTGAATCTAGGACCTCCCGTCTCTAGGCCTGGCTCTCAATCCACTGAGTCACCCAGTTGCCCCCTCCATCACTGTCTTAAATCTAGCCACTTAATCACAAATCAAATTGCACTTTATACATTTGCTGATTTCTGAGATGTACCTATGTAATATGCTGGTAAGTGTTTAACAACCAGCTCCCTGGGGGGAAAACCTCTACCCACAACATATTTTTATGTTTAATCTGAATTATTAACATTTTCTCCATCACTTTCTTAAGTCTAGCCCTGCAAAAAAAGACAAGCCTTGCTTTGTAGCCTTTGCCAATTTCCAAGGTATAAGTACTCATACTGAAAATTTAACAACCTGCCACATTCCTGCATGATCCAGCCTAACTGGTCCAATAGCTGATCCCTAAACATGATACTCTCAATCCCTTCTCTGTGCTACATAGGCTATCCTTTGTGGCACAAAATGCACTCCACCCTTACTTCTACTTCATAGAATCTTTAACTTCCTTAAAGGTCACCACCTTTTTGAAGCCTTCCATGATTCACTCCTAATTGTTAGTACCTACTTTCTTCTTCCTCAGTATACCTTGTACTAGACTTATTTGTATAAGTGTTTTGTACCACCCATCCTTTTCCTTCCCTTAGAATGTAAGCTCCTTGAGGGGAGGAACAGTTTCACTTTTTGTCTGTACCCAGAGCAGAAAGTATAGGGCTAGCAGAAAGAAGGTGATTAATAAAGCTTTGTAAAATTGTTGAAAAGTAGGTGCTCAACATCATATTGGGATACCTGGGTGGCTAAGTGGATAGAGCCAAGCCTGGAGATGGGATGTCCTGAGTTCAGATCTGACCTCAAACACTTCCTAGCTGTGTGACCCTGGGCAAGTCACTTGACCCCAACTTCCTAGCCCTTACCGCTCTTCTGATATTGATTCCAAGACAGGTGTTTAAAAAAAATCAATCAGATTGTGTGCTGTCTCAGGGAAGGATGAGGGGGAAAATTTATTTCAAAATAAAAACTTTTTAAAACGAAGGTTAAAAATTGTTTTTATATGTAATTGTGGGAAAAATAAATAAAAAATTTAGAAGAAAAATAGGGGCTCAATAAATACTCAGTGTAAAGACTGTATCCAGGTGATTGATACACTGCATGATTCCTTTTTCTTTTAAACTCTTACCTTCTATCTTAGAATGGATACTATGTATTGGTTCTAAAGCAGAAGAGCAATGAGGGCCAGGCAGTGGGGGTTAAGTGACTTGCCCAGGGTCACACAGCTAATAAGTGGCTGAGACTGGATTTTTGAACCCTTACCTTCTGTCTTAGAATCCATACTGTGTATTGGTTCCAAGGCAGAAGAGCAGTAAGGGCAAGGGAATTGGGGGTTAAATGACTTGCACAGGATCACACAGCTAGGAAGTGTCTGCAGCCACATTTGGACTGACTGGCTCTCAATCCCCTGAGCCACCTTGCTGCCCACCACTGCATACTAACCAGCATTTCTAAATCAATTTACAGCTGGTAAAGCACTATATATGTATTATTTCATTTGATCTACATAAAAACCCTGGAAAGTAGGTGCTATTATTACTCACATTTTATAGAGGAGGAAACTGAGGCAAACAGAAGTTAAATGATTTGCCCAGGATCACAAGGTAAATATTTGAGGTAGGGTCTGAATTTGAGTCTTCCAACATTTTATCTGGTGCACCTCTTGCCTGCCTGCATATCCAGGGCACACTGGAGATACTGAGGAAACAGGGATGCAGAGCATCCTCTGGCTCTGCGGGGCTTGGCTTTGTTCCCTCTTGATCCTGCCCTGTGGGTGCACATTTTTGTACCCAGGCTATCCTTGCCATCCCTTCCCCAGGCTACTACTCTTACAGTTGCTGCCAGCTTACATTTGTGCCAACTATATCAGTGTTCATTGCCAGGGGAACCTCGAACCATCTCCTGGATTGTGTCCCAGAGAGCAGGCACTTGGGTCTCAGAGGCTCTGGGGAGTCAGGGCAGAGGAGAAGCATGACCCTTACCTGTTTCTGTTCTAGCACCCGAGCCCAGTCAACTTTTGGTGTGAGGTCAGACGGCAGCACAATCTTTTCATACAGCTGGCGGTACTCGGCACATTCCTGGGTCACTCGCTCATGGAGTTGCTTGATGCTGCCAGTGAGGAGGTGGGCACAGTGGTGGTCAGTACACAGGCAGAGGGGCATCACTGTGACTTCTCCTGGGTTCCCTTTCATTCCCTCATAAGGAGTGAGGCCACCCACCGCCCCACACTCTCCCCACTTCTCGGGTTCTCATGGCTCACTCACTCTTTCTCAATCTCGGCCGCCTGTGGATGCTTCAATCTCTTGGCTTTGTCCATATCCAGGAAAAGGTCTTTCAGCAGCATCTCAGCTTCCTTCAGGTCCCGGCCTGTCTCCTCCTGGTACTGGAGAGCTTGGTTTTGTTCACTATTGGTTCTGTCCTGTGGGTGCACAATTTTGTACTCAGGCTATCATCACTCAGGCTGCTGGTGCCAACTTAAGTCCATGCCAACTATCTTGGTGCCCACTGCCAAGGGCATTTTAGAGGCAATTCATGGACAGAGTGTTAACCTATACCAGGATTTAGGAAGACCTAGGTTCAAATCCTGTATCTGAGCAAGTCATTTGACATCTCTGATCCTCAAGATCTTTATCTGGAAAATGGGGATAACAATGCTTACAGGCTTCCTTTGAGTCCAGACTAAAATCCCACCTTCTCCAGGAAGCCGTTACCAATCCCTCTTCATTCTAGTGCCTTCTTGGGGTCGATTATTTCCTGTTTATCTTGTTTGCCTGGTGCCTTTCCCATTGGAGAGTGGACTCCTCAAGGGCAGGGACTATCTATTCCCTCTTTTCCTCTCCTCAGTGCTTAGCTTAGTGCCTGGAACGTGGCAGGTGCTTAATGAATGTCTATTCCCTCACTATCTGCTGGTTATCTACCTCACAGCAGTCCTGTGATGCTCAAGTAAAACGATGCATGTGAGGTACTTTGCAAACTTTAAGGCACTAAATAAATGTCTGTTCTTATATTCTCTAGCCATGTAGTTTTAGGGGGTAGCCAGGTGGCACAGGGAATAGAGTGCAGGAACTCTATATTTATTAAGAATAGAGTGCAGGAACTCTATATTTATTAAGCACTCTATAAGTGCTTAATAAATGCTTGATGGAGAGCGCTGGACAAAATGGTCTTTAACATCCTTTTCCTCTCTAAATCTATGGTGCTGCATCCTCTGAATCCCCCCAAGAAGGGAAGTCTTTGGATTGTTAAGATAGAAAAGTGTTGTCTAAGGGAGAAAGGCTTCCCTGGTCCTCAGACTTCCAAGTATTCTTTGACCACAGCTCCACTTTGTTCATATCACATTTTACCTTGTAGTTTTGTTACATACAGGTTCTATTTTGCCATGAGAAGGTAAGCTTCTTGAGGGCAGGGACCGTGTCTCTTTGTATCCTCAACAACTAGGGAAGCTGTTCTTCACTGGTAGGATAAAGCCTGGACTTGGGGAGGAAACTTTCTCCTGATACAGATCAACACTTCCTCTGCCATTTATATTTTTATGGAGTTACAGAGAGCACTAAGAGAGCGTAAGCAACTTGTCCAGGGTCTCACAGGTGGGATGTGTTAGAGGAGGGATTTGAATTCTCTATCCATTATGCTGCTGTATTTGCTAATACATGGATGCTAATGAATAAATAAGTGAATGCTTCAAATCTCTCTCACACACCCACCCTCTCCCTATACTCCCTCAAGCCTTTGCCCTATTTAGGCTACCCAAACCTTACCAGCTTCAATCTCTTCTGGGTCTCCAGGATGTCCCTCTCTACTTGGTCGGCATTAGCTTGCATGCGAGTGATGAGTTGCGCCAGTTCTTGGGTGGAGGCCCTTGGGGGAATTAGGAGGAGAGAGAGGTACTATTGGAGAAATGTGTTGGTGAATGAAGCAATTTGCTTTGCTTAACTATGTATATTTATTATGAGGATTTCTTCCTTCCTTCCTTTGTTCCTTCGTTTCTTCGTTCCTTCATTCCTTTATTCCTTCCTTCCTTCCTTCCTTCCTTCCTTCCTTCCTTCCTTCCTTCCTTCCTTCCCCCCTTCCTTCCTTGTTCAGCAAGACTGAGCAAGAGGAAAAGAAAATAAATGGTTGTTAATTGAAGAAAAATCAAATTTTAAACAGCTTTAAGTAAATGCTTTGTGGAGGGATTCACCCTTCCACTCCCAACTCTTATGCCTCAACCAGGCAGGGTTAAGATCTGTAGTAAGCCCCAAAGTGGAATGGGCACATGTCCAATTGGTCAGGCCACTGGACAGAAACAGTGGGTCAAATCATTGCTGCCCCCTGGCCTGGGATTGGGAACTTAGCCCAGGCATTCACTCCATTGCCCACTGAGGGAGCTAAGCCCTGGCCTGGTTTAATTTTCTTGTCTGGGATGACTTTCTGGAATGGAGCCCCATTATGTTTCCTTCATCACCACAACCCAGATGACTCATTTTACCCCCTACAGGCTCAACAATCAAGATCTCCAACTCTCTTCAGGGACCCCAGCTTCTTTCCCTTCCTTCCCCTTCCATTCTGGGCCCCACAGAGCAGGACCCCACCCAGATTCTTCCTGGGTTCCTTGGGTGGAAAGGAGAGGTAGGGAATGAGTCACTGACTTAATCAGACACACTGAAACACCACTGGTGGGTTCTTCTGGGATATGCAGCTGAGCTTCCTCAGGGGCAGAAGCTGTGTTCCTCCATAGGTTCTCCCATCTCCTTTGGTCATCTTGCAGATTTCTCTGGGCTTAAAATCCAAAAGATAGAACTTTCTACTTGCCTGAGATCTTATTCAAGGGCCTGGGGCCCAGCATGCCCTTCCTGCCATCCTGACCTTATTTTTTTTAAGCTCTTTTTTTAAAAAAAAACTCTTTAAAAAAACCCAACAAACTCTTATCTTCTCTCTTAGATTAAATACTGTATATTGGTTCCAAGGCAGAAGAGCAGTAAAGGCTAGGCAATAGGGGTTAAGTGACTTGCTCAAGTCACACAGCTAAGATGTAACTGAGGTCAGATTTGAACTCAGGGTTCTTAATCCAGTGAGCCACTTAGCTCCCCCCCCCCCACTCCCTCATGGCCAATTCTGATCTTTAATGGGACGTACCCTTCCTGATTGAAGGGTGTTGTCCCTCCCTGGGCATTGGTACCACCAAGGGAATAGTCAGGACTCTCTGGGTAGAAGTCTTATCTGGGACCTTTTATGTTTAATCCAGACAGACATCTGACTCCTGGAGCAGTTAACCTGATCCTTATCCCTATAATGAGCCTTTCATCTTGGGGCCCCTGCCTGTTCTGAAATCCAGGAGAGCAGATAGCTTGTCGCTTTGATGCTAAGTGAAAAGAGGGGAGCTCAGGGAGGTCTGGAAGCAGGATCCAGACGGACTACTTATTGCTGAGAAGGTCAAAAAAGCCTCTACCATCATAAGGCTCCATGAGCACCCCACCTTGCAAAGCATATGTAGATAGATTCCTGCGGGGGGAGCAAAAATCACATCTTTATTTTCGCAAACCCTTGGTTTCCTTTATAATCTTATATTTTTTATTGTATGTACTTAAAACTTTCTGAGAAGGGGTCCATAGGCTTCACCACACTGCCAAAGAGTCCATTATAGGAAAAGGGTTCAGCACTCCAGGTCTAAGGGGCAGCTGGGTGGCTCAGTGGATTGAGAGCCAGGCCTAGAGACTGGAGGTCCTAGGTTCAAGTCCGGCCTCGGACAATTCCAGCTGTGTGACCTTGGGCAAGTCACTTGACCCCTAATGCTCACCCTTACCACTCCTGGGCCAAGGACGGTCCCTAGCCCAGATGAAAAAGGAGGAGGGTTGGGCGTGGGGCTAGCAACCCCACCCTGTAAAAACTACATCTGCTAAAGAAACTGCAACCTAAAGTAGGGGCAGCTGGGCTAGCTCAGTGGATTGAGAGCCAGGCCTAGAGACAAAAGGTCCTAGGTTCAAATCTGGGCTCAGACACTTCCCAGCTGGGTGACCCTGAGCGACTGTGTGTCCCATTGCCTACTGGTTGTGGCCCTATGCTCCTAGAATGGAGTCCCAGGATAAAAAAAAACAACAACAACAACAAAAAAACTCCAGGTCTAAAGGATAGCTTTTGCCCAGGCCACTCTCTGGCTGTATAAGATCCTCCTCCAACTCCTATTATTTCTGGGCTTTGTATGATAGGATGTATGACATCATTCACACTGAAGGATTCTACTGGTGAACTGGGCAGAGAATATGCAAAGGGAAGTTCGGGTATTATCTTGCTGCAGAGGAGACTATTCCTTAGGATCCCAAAGGAAAAAAGAAAACATTACTCAACCTAGCCAGATATTTAGAAGGAAAGATGCCACATCATTTCCAGTATTTCCCCAACCTTGGGTTTCCCCTCTTTCATTGTGCACAGGAGAAACGAAAACTCTGGTGCTGGGGAAGAACCCAAGAGTTCTAGCCTCATGGCTCTCAGCAACAAGCCTAAAGGTGATGCTTCAGAGTATTTTCCCTAGAGTCCTTGCTCTGTGGATATTCTACATTTCACCTAAGGACCTAACTAACACAATACCTTGGGTTCTTAACCTGGTGTCTAGAAACTTAGTTTTTAGTGTAATCAGTTTCCTTTGTAATCCTATGCATTGTATTTTAAATATTTATATAACATATATATGTATATATATTTATATATACATTTTACCAATTACATGAACTAACAAATTTCCACACAAGTTTTCCTAAGTTATATGATCAGACATATGTCCTTCCCTCCCTCTTTTAAATATTTAAAAGCATTATTCTGAGAAGGGGTCCACATGCTTCACTAATCTGTCAATGGGGCCCATGCCACTATGGCTATTCAGTTGTTTTCAGGCATGCCTGACTCTTCATGATCCCATTTGGGATTTTCTTGGCAAAGATACTGGAGTGGTTTGTCATTTCCTTCTCCAGCTCTTTTGACAGATGAAGAAACTGAGGCAAACAGGGTTAAGTGACTTGCCCGAGGTCACAAAGGCAGTGTCTGAGGCCAGATTTGAACTCATGAAGATGAGTTCCTGACTCCAAGCCCAGTGCTCTGTCCTCTGCACCATCTAGCTTCTCTGCCACAGAAAAAGTGAAATATTCCTCTGCTCTGAATCTTGGATCTTGCTGGACACAATCCCTTCCTCTGAGATTGTCTTTGGGCAGGGATCAGCAACGTATAGCTCTCAAGCCATATCTGGCTCTTTTGAGGGCCAGATATGGCTCTTTCTGCAGGAGCCATAAAGTCAATTTTTTTTCAGGCACTGTCATAGGAGCGCACACTGTGAGCACTGCACAGGGCTCATGAAATTACATTTTTAAAAAAATGTGGCGCTTATGGCTCTCATGGCCAAAAAGGTTGCCGACTCCTGTTTTTGGGCATCAGTTCTCAGGTTGCTAAGAATGTGGCAGGCATATACTACAAGCAGCTCAAAGACAGGCAGAAAGATCCCTTAGATGCCAAAAATTTTGCATTACTTCTTCTGGTAACAAAGAGCTGGAAGACACAGAGTGGGTATGAATCAGCTAGGAAATGATTTAACACACTGTGGTACAGGATCATAATGAAATCGGGCTGATCCATTAAGAAAAGACAATAAGGGAGGATTCAGAGATTCCTTAGAAGACAGTGTGTACTGATGCAGAGGGAAAGCAGCTGAATCAGGAAAACAATACTCACAATGCCAGACAGGTAAATAGAAAAGCCAGGACAATGAAACTGAACTCACTATAATTTAATTACAATGACCAAGCTTGGCTCTGGGGAAGAGTTGTAAAACTGTGCCTCCCTCCCGCCCTTCATTTGCAGAGGTGGAGGACTATGGGCATGGAATATTGCATCAACTGTCAGATTCAGTTATATGTTGCTTGCTTTTACAGAGCTGACTTTTTTCCTTTGTAATATTTATTCTAGAAAAGGCACTCTGGATTGGAGGGAAGGGAAGGAATATATTCAGAAAAGAATATAAATCAATTGAAAAAAACTAGTCAGAGATAGTTATACCCATACCCTTTCTTTTGGGGACCAAGGGTGAGGGTGAATCAACCTCCTTCCACACTAAGGGCAACTGAGAGAGAGCTGGGACTAGGAGTTGCTGAGCCCAGAAGGATTCTAATAGAGTCTGACCCTCTTTATGGATGAGGACCCTCACTCACACCTTCCTGTTCAACTTGAGGGCCAGGGGAAAGTTCCTGACTTCTCTCTAATTGCTTTTCTTGGCTGTGCAGCTTGAAAGGAGCCCATTGGCTGCCCATCACCTCCTGAGAATCACCCCATGGCTCTGGAATCCGGCTGTCTCCCACCCTGGTACCTGCCTGGCACCAGCTTCCATTTGGAAAAGAACTTTAAGAAAAAAAAATCACCTCCACCTCCAAAAAACCTTAGTTTCTCTTTCTGTAAATCTGTATTTTGAACTGTAAATGAAATTGTAAAATTGTAAATTAAAATGGTAAATCTGTATTGTAAATTCTGTAAAGTGTGCTTAAAGAGCACTTTACCTTTGCCCCAGAGTTCCTAGAGACCAGATTCCCTGACCCTCAGACCTTTTGGCCTCCGGGACTTGGGATGCCTGAGTTGGGCTAGGTCTGCCCAAGTAACTGGCCGGCCGCCTCCAGGTTGGAGGGAGCGCCCCCATCCACAACAGAAAACCATCTTCTCAACTGCCCCACCCCCATCCCTTATACACATACCCGCCTAGCTGGCCCCCTCCTCACCTGGTGTGTTTGCCGGGGGAGCCCTTGGGAGAGCCCTTGGAGACCCCCTTCCCAGGGGAGCCTTTACCTAGCCCCTTAAACATAGTTGCAGAGAGAGGTGCGGCGTTCTGGCTCGGGGTGCGGCTCCAGGCTCAGGCTCTAGGCTTAGGCTCCCGCTCAGTGGGTCCCCCGGTGTCTCCGTCTGAGTTTTGTGTAGGGCGGAGGATCTGGCCCGGGAAGGAGTTTCTGGGAGGCTCCTCCCTGCAGGTGAGCGTAGCTGAGCGGACCCGGGAGCTCCAGCAGTCTCTATACTCCACTCCCCCCTACACACCACACCCCCACATAGACACACACACACACACACACACACACACACACACACACACACACACACACACACNCACCCCCACACACACACACACACACACACACACACACACACACACACACACACACACGAGACTAGCACAACCAGTTTTGGAGGCAAGTACAGCCCAGAGGGTGCGGCAGCAGAGCCTGCCTGACTCCCAGAGAATGTTTGGACTTGTTCCACCTACGCACACCTAGAGAAAGAGAAAGCCACCCAGGGATCCAGGAGGGGGACGGGAGATTCTACTGAAACCGGGGAGACAGGGATGAGCACCCGGACGCACGCGGTAGATCGAGGAGAGACAGATAGAAAGAAAAGAGAGTCGGGCTAAGAAACGGACCCGACAAAACGGACTTGTAGACGGGAAGATTGTCTCGCCCTCCTTGAAGAAGTGCATGGAGAGATGGATAACACACACGCATACATACACGCACACGCACAAATACGCGCGCGCGCACACACGCCCCTCGTCGGATCCTGAGAACAGAGTATGGAAGGATCAAGGCCCCTCTCCTTTCCTATTCCCCACCCAATGTCCAGGACAAGCCCCCAGGCCCTCTCCTCACCACTTTCCCTATTCTGCTTCTTACTGAAGTAAGCTGAGGATCTGGGACTCCTAGATTCTGTTTCCAGTTCTGTGTCTGCTGTGGCAGAGAAGTATCCAGACTGCCCGGAGCCAGGAAATGCCGGAGCTGTCCGGTGACCTTAGAGATGGCCTAATCCAACCCCTACATTTTTCAGACAAGGAAAACCAAGGTTCTGTTCATTGTCAAGGGCAGATTTTTTTTTTTTTTTTTGCTGTTTTCTCACTAACCATGGGAAGACTGTCCCTGAGGGCAAAGGGGTATTTGTCCAGTAACTTGGGAGATAATCTGCATTTGTTGCATATTCTAGGAAGAAGAGAGACAAGGAATACCTCGAGTCCTTGGAAATGTTACTTAGTGGTCTGGTCTTCCAACCATGTTACCAACATCAAAGAACCATGGAACCTCAGGAATGGAAGGTCCTTAGAGGTTACTCAGTCCAACTCCTACTCAAATCATAAATTCCTCTCTATGATATTCCAAACAAATTATCTTCCAGCAGCTAATGGAAGACCTCCACTAATAGAGAATCCCACGATCACCCAGGGCAACTTATGTTTTTGAGCAGGCTACAACTTTTGAGAGAAATCAACATCTCTGCAATTTCCTTCCATTATTTCTCATTCTGTCCTATGGGGCCAACCAGAGCAAGTCACATTTCTGGGCCACAGGGCATCCCTTCATATATTTGAAGCCTTATGTTCTTGGTGCTGCTTGTCCCTCTCCTCAGTTGACATAGAATCAGCCTGGAAGCCTCAAAAGTTCCAAGATTTTTCTCTGAGGAGACATAAACATCTATCCTGACCCTACACTACAGCTATTTCCATCCCTAACTTCATCCTTAGGCTCAACACTGATCCAAGAACCAGTCCTGAGAACAGGAAAATGCCTCATAGGTTCCACTAGAGATTGGTATTTGTTTCCTTACAGAGTAGCCCAAAACAGATATTCTTACTGAACTCCAGGAAGCAGTGGTAAATTAATGACTTTTATAGTACCATCTCTCTTTTTCCTTCCCTAAATTATAATATTTATAATAGTTTGCTCTTGTATAAGGCTTTAAGATTTGCAAAGTGTTTCACATATATCATCTCATTTGATCCTCACCATAACTCTTAGGAAGCAGGTGCTATTATTATCCTCATTTTACATGTGTGGAAACTGAGGCAGACAGAGGACAAAGAAATTTATCCAAAGTCACACAGCTAATAAGTATGAGGTGGCAGGATTTGAATTGAGACCTTTCTGATTTTCAAGTTCAGCACTCTATCTACTATATCACCAAGCTATACTCTGCTAACAGATAAAGGGGAAAATGGGTAGTTGGTTGACTGCTGTTCCCATGCCTGCCCACTGACATAAAAGATTGTTGTTTGATCCATTTCTCCATGACTCTATTTGGGATTTTCTTGGCAAAGATATTAGGGTGTTTTACTGATGAAGAAAATGGGGAAAACAGGGTTAAGTGACTTGTCCAAAGTTACATAGCTTCTGTCTGATGCCAGATTTGAACTCACATCTTCTTGACTCCAGGCCCAGCACTCTATCCATCATACCACCCAGCTACTCATCATACAAGGCAGATCCCTAGAAAGAATGATGCCAATGAACCCTACCATACTAATGCACCAGGGATGAATGGTGGGGATGAATGCCCTGCCCTGCATGAGGGATGGGATGGAGCTGTTGAGAATGAGAGTGCTTGGTTCTTGTCCATCCTTCTGCAAACTTCAAATCACTATGGGCACTTCTAGCTTTGAGCCTTGAGAGCAAGGATGGAAGAAATCAATCTCATTGAAGTTGCTGAAGAAAAAGACTGGGAAGACATGAGAAGAGCTGGCAGTCTCTATCATGCCCCTATGGCTAGAGACGTTAGGGAGTTTCCCCTTGGATGAGATCTAGGACTCTCTCACTCTCTCTGTCTCTGTCTGTCTGCCTCCATCTCTGTTTCTCCTCTCTCTGTTCTCTCTTCTCTCTCTATTTCTGTCTCTTTGTCTCTGTTTCTGTCTCTGTCTCTCTCTGTGTCTCTCTGCCTCTGTCTCTCTTTCTCTCTCGAATGAGCTGAGTTATCTCATCCCCAATAGGAGAGCTCCTTCATTCTATATTGTCTGGTCTATATTCTTCTACATGTGCCTTTTCTGATATCCATTTTGCTATGGATTAATGAATTGAATCGAACTATGTGTGTTCATTGTGGAATTGGTATTTGGTAGGAGATGAGTCTTGGAATTAAAACTTGGAATCCTCTTTCCCTCTAGACCATTTCCCCTAGATTAACAATCTCTAAAGGAGCAGAATGGCTTAGGCGTAATTCTGGCCCAGCATCCCTTCTCTCTGAGGAGATGGAAGCTGTCTTTGGTCCCAACTTCCTGCTTCTATTCCTTGCAGGAATAAAAGCCTCCCTTAGAGAAGGGTGCAGGGAGAAAAGGCTAGAGATATCTATTCTGCCTCCTTTCGAGCTACATGACACTCCCCTGCTATGTGTGTGGGGATAGATCACTACCCTACATGTAGGGAATACATACATACATATAAAAAGGCTGATTATTCTATGAATTTATTTTATATCTTGCTATTTTGCTACAATTATTGTTTCAATTATTTTTTATTAGAATCTCTAGTTTTTTTATATATTTTTTAACATTTATTAATATTCATTTTTAACATGGTTACATGATTCATGCTCCACCTTTCCCCTTCAACCCCCCCCCCGGACCCCCCCACCCCACCCTTGGCCGATGCGCGTTTCCACTAGTTTTGTCATGTGTCCTTGAACAAGACCAATTTCCAAATTGTTGGTAGTTGCATTGGTGTGGTAGTTTCGAGTCTACACCCTCAGTCATGTCCACCCCGACCCATGCGTTCAAGCAGTTGTTTTTCTTATATGTTTCCTCTCCTGCAGTCCTTCCTCTGAATGTGGGTAGCGTCTTTACCATAAATCCCTCAGAATTGTCCTGGGTCATTGTATTGCTGCTGGTACAGAGGTCCATTACATTCAATTTTACCACAGTATATCGGTCTCTGTGTATAGAGTTCTTCTGGCTCTGCTCCTTTCGCTCTGCATCAGTTCCTGGAGGTCT
>NC_058133.1:208050053-208122704 GCF_016433145.1 Gracilinanus agilis | reverse complement strand
ATGCCGCAGGTGTTCTATGAATCCTTTCAATGTCTATATTGCCCTCTTGTTGTAGGACTTCAGGGCAATTTTGCTGAATTATTTCTGTTAGTCCAGGTTTTTATTAATTTCTGGTTTTTCTGGAAGACCAATTATTCTCAAATTGTCTCTTCTAGACCGGTTTTCTTGGTCTGTCACTCTCTCATTGAGATATTTCATGTTTCCTTCTATTTTTTCAGTCTTTTGGCTTTGTTTTATTTGTTCTTGTTGTCTTGAGAGATCATTAGTTTCTACTTGCTCAATTCTAGCCTTTAGGGATTGATTTTCGGCTATAATCTTTTGGTTTTCGGCCATAATCTTCTGGTTATCGGCCATAATCTTTTGGTTTTCGGCCATAATCTTCTTGTTTTCGGCCATAATCTTCTGGTATTCCTTTTCAATCTGGTCATTTCTTGTGTTCAATTTGCTTATCAGTTCATTTGGTTTCTGAGCCTCGCTTTCCAGTTGCAAGATTCTACCTTTTAAACTGTTATTTTCTTGCCAGATCTCTTCCATTTTCCTCAAAATCTCAGATTTGAACTCTTCCATAGCTTGTGAGGAGTTTTCCTTATTTGGGGAGGGTCTGGATGGTTGTTTGTTCTCCTCCTCTGTTTGCTCGGTTGTCTGGATTTTCTCTGTGTAAAAGCTGTCGAGTGTTAAAGACTTCTTTTTTTTGTTATTATTCTTTCTCTTCTGAATTTCCTGTAACTGATTAGCCATCATTAGCCCAGTAGCTTCTCAGGTTTATCCTCGCGCTCAGTGTCTGTCTGAGATCTATTGGCTCCTGAGGTCTGAGTTCTAGTTTTTTCCAAGGTCAAGCCCCCTGGTGGATTCTCTTGCTTGATCCTCTGCAGGAGGTTCCTTTACAAGTCTCAGGGAGCTACTTCCACAGTCGTATACCCGTCTGCACTGGTTCCCCACTTAGGCTTTAGTTCCTGGCTGTGTCTGCCTCCACCCACGCCTCTGCTCAGCCGGCACTCTGCGCCCAGCGTCCACTCTTTGCTCCCGCGCGCTCAGATTTCGCGTGCGTTCTTGACTTAATGGGGTCCTAAGTCTTGCTGCTCTCAGGAACAGGTCCCGGAGCTGCCGATGACTCGATGGGTGCCCCAAACTTGCTCTATTTCTTTTTAGCTGGGTTCGGAGCTATAGGTGAGTGTGGAGGGGGTGGGGGTGGGGCGGTTGCTCAGCCCGCGATTGAGTGAGAGCCCTTTTTAGCCTGGAAATGTCTCGATTCCACGTACCTTCCACGCTGTGCCCTGTTGTGGGGTTCCTCCGTTCGTCTGGACTTGTTTTTATGTCCCCTTGAGGAGTTTTGTGTGTTTCGGTCAGGAGAGGTTAAGAGCTGCTTCTTACTCTGCTGCCATCTTAACCCGGAACCTTCAGAATCTCTAGTTTTTGAAGTGAGTCATCACACATTTGAAAATACCAGATATTTTGTCTCTTTGTCTATATTTATTCCTTTAATTTCTTTGTTAAATAAATACAACTGCTCTGGTCAGCTTTTTGAGAATTATGTCAAATTGTGGCAACACTATCTTCTAGTTTTAACTTTGATCTTATTAAAATATCTACTGTTTCTTCATTATAGATAATGCCAAGTTTTGGTTTTATATAATTATTTATCATGTTAAGGAAAGATGTATGTTCCTACGTTTTTAATGTTTTGCTTTTTAGCATGTATGTAGTCAAAAATTAATCCTGTATGCTTGGTCTAAGCCTGATCTTTGTGGATAATCTTTTGAACATGTTGGTAAGCCCTCTTGGACAATGTTTTATCCAATATTTTTATATTAACATTCACTAAGATACATTCAGATATGATCTATAATTTTCTTTTTCTGCCGAGAATTCTATTTTCTCTCCTCATTTTTAAAACCCTCCTCCTAATCATCACCTTTCACCATTTCTTTCTTTTCTCTTCTCTCTGACACAAAGGTGATCTTTCTTAACAAAATCAACTTCTCTATATCAATCTTTTTTTTAATCCTTACTTTATGCCTTAGAATCAATATTGTTTTGGTTCTAAGTCAAAGAAGTGGTACAGTCTAGGCAATTGGGGTCAATTGACTTGCCCAGGGTCACAAATCTAGGAAGTACCTGAGGCCAAATTTGAACCCAGATCCTCTCATCTCCAGTCCTGGCTCTCTATCCATTGGGCCACCTAGCTGCCCCTCTGTATCTCTTCTTCTTTTGTGTCTTCCCCAGTCAGTTTATTCCCACAACCATTCATTCAAACATCTCTTTCTATAATGGATCCTCCCCACTATATAAAAAATCTTCCTATTTCCCTTATCCTTAATTCTCACTATATTCTCCATAACAGACATGGGCCAGGTGTGGGTTATACAGAGCATGCTCAGCTATCCCTTTCCTGGTTCATCATGCAGAAGCCTACTTCCTGACTTAGGTCTTGTGTACTATGTGATGACAAGAACTTCTCTTTTTAGCTATTGATCCAGAATTGGTAACTGAGCCAGACCTCAGCAGTTATCCAAACTGGATCCTGTCTCATCTAGCCATAGCAGCTGTCTCTTTCTCTTTGTGTTTATTATTTGCTGATCTTAGGCAGAGCCAATAGTAGTAGTAGGATCCATTGTCAGAGTCAAGGGATCATCTGGAGCAGAGAAACGTGGAAGACAGAGGGGGCCGGGAAACTGAACTATGGACACTAGCTGTCTCTGGACTCTAGCAAGAAAGGCAAGATTCTCAGAGCTCAGCAGAGAGTTATATCTTTGTTGTAGTTCAGTCATATTTGACTCCTCATGACCCCATTTGAGGTTTTCTTGGCAAAGATGCTGGAGTGATTTGCCATTTCTTTCTCTAATTCATTTCACAGATGAGGACATTAAGACAAATAGGGTTAAGTGACTTGCCCAGGGTCACAAACTAGTAAGTATCTGAGGCCAGATTTGAACTCAGGAAGATGAGTTCCTGACTCCAGGCTCTCTATACCATACCAGCTGGCTGTCTACCTGAGCTACCTCTAAGGGAAACTGAGGATTCCATGAAAAGAGAAAAGAACTTTGAGGACACAAATATTCTTTTCCTGGTTCCTATGGGTTCTCTACAAGTGGGCCTCATTTCTATTACATTTTATTCTCCAGGGGCTTGGCCAGTGGAGCCAAAGCAACAACACCCAGAATCCAGATTCTGATGACCATCCTGCCACTCTCTTCTCTGATCAAGTTTCTTCTTCTTCTTCTTCTTTTTTTTTTTTTTCTGGTTGATGCTGCCAAAGCCAGCTATCACTGCAGCACTTCTGCCCAAACAATAAGCTAAACTCTTTCCTGTGGCCACTCCAGTTCATTATACACCCCTCAGCTTTATAGAGCTCAATCTATGGGGGAAAAATCATGTCTGTCAAGGACTGTAGGTCCTAGAGTTCTGTTACATTTCAGAACTTAATTCTCATGGGGTGGGGAACTAACCTGTCCCATGAAGACAATCTTTTTGTTTGTGGAACAAACCCTGAACGTCTGAGCTGACATCCCTGGCATGTAGCTCTCCTTGGTAGAGATTGATACCTGGGTAGCATCTGGGGTTATTTTTCCTTGGCAAAATCAGTACTGGGTTGGTATCAAGGGCCCCTGGCTTGTTGAGCATATATTTGTCTCCACCACTAGAATGTAAGCTCCTTGAGGCCAGATGCTTTTATTTTTGGCTTTGTATGTCTCTGCAGTGTGCCAAATTAACTGAACATTGTAAGGGTTTAATAAATGTTTATTGGTTGACTTTTGTCTAGTTTGATTATCAGGACCAAGTATTTCACAGAAGGAATTTGGTAGAGGCCTTTTCTCTATTTTGGCAAACTCTTTATGTAATATTGGAATTGTTTGTTCTTTGAATGTTTGATAGAGGGAATTTGTAACACCATCTGAATCTCCACCTGACCCACCTCCAACTTTGGAGCTTCTTTCTTTTTTTTTTTTTTTAAACATTTATTAATATTCGTTTTTAACATAGTTACATGATTCATGCTCCTACTTTCCCCTTCACCCCCCGCACCCCACCCCCACCCCCCATAGCCGACGCACATTTCCACTGGTTTTATCCTGTGTCATTGATCAAAACATATTTCCAAATTGTTGGTGGTTGCATTGGTATGGTGGTTTCAAGTCTACATCCCCAATCATGTCCACCCCAACCTATGTTTTCAAGCATTTGTTTTTCTTATATATTTCCTCTCCTGCAGTTCTTCCTCTGAATGTGGGTAGTGTTCTTTACCATAAATCCCTCAGAGCTGTCTTGTGTCATTGCAATGCTGCTGGTACAGAAGCCCATTACATTCGATTTTACCATAGTATATCAGTCTCTGTGTACAATGTTCTTCTGGCTCTGCTCCTTTCGCTCTGCATCAGTTCCTGGAGGTCTTTCCAGTTCACCTGGAACTCCTCCAGTTTATTATTCCTTTGAGCGCAATAGTATTCCATCACCCACATATACCACAATTTGTTCAGCCATTCCCCAATTGAAGGACATACCCTCATTTTCCAGGTTTTTGCCACCACAAAAAGCACAGCTATAAATATTTTCGTACAAGTCTGTTTATGATCTCTTTGGGGTACAAACCCAACAATGGTATGGCTGGATCAAAGGGCAGGCATTCTTTTATAGCCCTTTGAGCATAGTTCCAAATTGCCAGCCAGAATGGCTGGATCAGTTCACAACTCCACCAGCAATGCATTAATGTCCCAATTTTGCCACATCCCCTCCAGCATTCATTACTCTCCCCTTCTTTCATTTTAGCCAATCTGCTAGGTGTGAGGTGATACCTCAGAGTTGTTTTGATTTGCATTTCTCTAATTATTAGAGATTTAGAACACTTTCTCATGTGCTTATTGATACTTTTGATTTCTTTACCTGAACATTGCCTATTCATGTCTCTTGCCCATTTATCAATTGGGGAATGGCTTGATTTTGTATACAATTGCTTTAACTCCTTGTATATTTGAGTAATTAGACCCCTGTCAGAGTTTTTTGTTATAAAGATTTTTTCCCAATTTGTTGTTTCCCTTCTGATTTTGACTACATTGTTTTTGTTTGTACAAAAGCTTTTTAGCTTAATATAATCAAAATCATTTAATTTACATTTTGTAATTTTCTCTAACTCTTGCTTGGTTTTAAAATCTTTCCTTTCCCAGAGATCTGACAAGTATACCATTCTGTGTTCACTTATCTTATTTATAGTTTCCCTCTTTATATTCAAGTCATTCCCCCATTCTGAATTTATCTTGGTGTAGGGTGTGAGATGTTGATCTAAACCTAATCTCTCCCATATTGTTTTCCAAATTTCCCAGCAGTTTTTGTCAAATAGTGGATTCATGTCCCAAAAGTTGGGCTCTTTGGGTTTATCATACACTGTCCTGCTGATGTCATTTACCCCAAGTCTATTCCACTGATTCTCCCTTCTGTCTCTTAGCCAGTACCATATTGTTTTGATGACTGCTGCTTTATAGTATAGTTTAATATCTGGTACTGCTAGGCCCCCTTCCTTCACATTTTTTTCATTATTTCCCTTGATATTCTTGATCTTTTGTTATTCCAAATGAAATTTGTTATAGTTTTTTCTAATTCAGTAAAGAAGTTTTTTGGTAGCTTGATAGGTATGGCGCTAAATAGGTAAATTAATTTGGGTAGAATTGTCATTTTTATTATGTTAGCTCGTCCTACCCATGAGCAATCAATGGCTTTCCAATTGTTTAGATTCAGTTTTATTTGTTTGGAAAGTGTTTTGTAGTTGTTTTCGTGTTTGCTGTGTTTGTTTTGGTAGATAGATTCCCAAGTATTTTATATTGTCTAGGGTGATTTTAAATGGTGTTTCTCTTTCTACCTCTTGCTGCTCTAATGTGTTGGAAATGTATAGAAATGCTGATGATTTACGTGCATTTATTTTGTATCCTGCAACTTTACTAAACTTGTCGATTATTTCTACAAGCTTCTTAGTTGTTTCTCTAGGATTTTTTAAGTAGACCATCATATCATCTGCAAAGAGCTTAGTCTCCTCCTTGCCTATTTTAATACCTTCAATTTCTTTTTCTTCTCTAATTGCTGTTGCTAGTGTTTCTANCTATTTTAATACCTTCAATTTCTTTTTCTTCTCTAATTGCTGTTGCTAGTGTTTCTAGTACTATGTTGAATAATAGAGGAGATAATGGGCATCCTTGTTTCACTCCTGATCTTATTGGAAAGGCTTCTAATTAATCCCCATTGCATATGATGCTTGTTGATGGTTTTAGATATATACTATTTATTATTCTTAGGAAAGGTCATTCTATTCCTATACTTTCCAGTGTTTTCAATAGGAATGGATGCTGTATTTTGTCAAAGGCTTTTTCAGCATCTATTGAGATAATCATGTGGTTTTTGTTTGTTAGACTGTTGATATGGTCAATTATGTGAATGGTTTTCCTAATGTTGAACCATCCTTGCATTCCTGGTATAAATCCCACCTGATCATGGTGGATGATCTTCTTAATTACTTGTTGGAGTCTCTTTGCTAGTATTCTATTTAAGATTTTTGCATCTATGTTCATTACGGAGATTGGTCTGTAGTTTTCTTTCTCTGTTTTTGATCTCCCTGGCTTTGGAATCAGTACCATATTTGTGTCATAAAAGGAATTTGGTAGGACTCCCTCTTTGCTTACCATATCAAATAATTTGTATAGTATTGGGATTAGTTGCTCTTTGAATGTCTGATAGAATTCACTTATGAATCCATCAGGCCCTGGCGATTTTTTCTTAGGGAGTTCTTTGATGGCTTGTTCAATTTCTTTTTTCTGATATGGGATTATTTAGGTATTCTATTTCTTCTGCTGTTAATCTAGGCAATTTATATTTTTGTAAATATTCATCCATATCTCCTAAATTGTTATATTTATTGCCATATAATTGGGCGAAATAGTTTTTAATGATTGCCTTAATTTCCCCTTCATTAGAGGTGAGGTCTCCCTTTTCATCTTTGATATTGTCAATTTGGTTTTCTTCTTTCTTTTTTTTTTATTAGATTGACCAGTACTTTGTCTATTTTATCTGTTTTTTCAAAATACCAGCTTCTAATCTTATTTATTAATTCAATAGTTCTTTTACTTTCAATTTTATTAATTTCTCCCTTGGTTTTTAGTATTTCTAATTTAGTTTTCATCTGGGGTTTTTTAATTTGCTCACTTTCTAATTTTTTGAGTTGCATGCCCAATTCATTAATCTCTGCCCTCCTTAATTTGTTAATATATGCACTCAAGGATATAAATTTCCCCCCGAGTACTGCCTTGGCCGCATCCCACAGATTTTGGTAGGATGTCTCATCATTGTCATTCTCTTCAATGAAATTGTTGATTGTTTCTGTGATTTCTTCTTTGACTAATTGGTTTTGGAGAATCATATTATTTAATTTCCAATTAGTTTTTGATTTTCCTGTCCAGGAAAATTTTTATTTTTATTGCATTATGATCTGAGGTTACATTTATTATTTCTGCTCTTTTGCATTTGTTTGCAATATTTCTATGCCCTATTACATGGTCAATCTTTGTGAATGTACCATGTGCAGCTGAAAAGAAGGTGTATTCCTTTTTGCCCCTATTTATTTTTCTCCACATATTAATTAAACCTAATTTTTCTAGGACTTCATTCACCTCTCTTACCTCTTTCTTATTTATTTTATGGTTTGATTTATCTAGATCTGAAAGAGTAATATTTAGATCTCCCACTATTATGGTTTTACTATCTATTTCCTTCTTGAGTTCTGCCAGTTTCTTCTTTATGAATTTGGATGCTATGCCACTTGGTGCATACATATTGAGCAGTGTTATTTCCTCATTGTTTATACTGCCTTTAATCAGGATGTAATGACCTTCCCTGTCTTTTTTAATCATATCTATTTTTACTTTGGCTTTGTCAGAAATCACAATTGCCACTCCTGCCTTCTTTTTCTCATTTGATGCCCAAAAGATTTTGCTCAAGCCCTTAACCTTAAACTTGTGTATGTCCACCCGCCTCATATGTGTTTCTTGTAGACAACATATGGTAGGATTTTGGTTTCTAATCCACTCTGCTATTTGCTTCCGTTTTATGAGTGAGTTCATCCCATTCACATTCAGAGTTATAATTATCAGTTGTGCATTTGCTGACATTTTCGTATCATCCCCTATTCCTACCCCTTCTTCTTAAACTATTTCCTTTTAAACCAGTGATTTGCTTTAAGCTGGTATTCCTTATCCCCTCCCTTGATTAACTTCCCTTTCTACCCCCTCCCTTATTATTCCCCACTTTTTATTTTTTAAAGACCTAATAAATTCCCTCCCCCTTCTTCTCCCCTCCCTTTTTTGACCTCCCCACTCCCCTTGGTTTATCCCTTCTGACTTTCTCAGTAGGGTTAGATAGAGTTTTATATCCCAATGGATAATATAGTTACTCTTCCCTCTCCGAGTTGATTACACTGAGAGTAAGGTTTAAATATTACCTCTTAATGCTCTCTTCCTCTCCTTCTTATAATAGTATTTGTCCCCTCCCCTTCCCATGCCCTCTTTGTGTGTAATAGAATATCCTATTTTTCTCATTCTCTCAAGTTTCTCTTGGTGTCCCCTGCTATTCACCCCCCTCTTTCCCACCCCCCATATCATCTTAGACCATTTAGTATTCCACTCTCTCCCTATGAATTATTCTTCTGATTACTATAATAGTGAATACTATAATAGTGAATAGAGTTCACTACAGAGAATTATACATAGCGTTTCTCCACATAGGAATACAGATAATTAGATCTTACTGAGGCCCCTAAAAAGGCAAATTTAAAAATTATGAGTTTTCTTTCTTTTCCCTCTGTTTCTTATTTACCTTTTCATGTTTCTCTTGATTTTTGTAGTTGGATATCAAACTTTCCATTTAGCCCTGGTCTTTTCTGTGCAAATACTTGGAAATCTTCAATTTTGTTGAATGCCCATACTTTCCCCTGGAAGTATATAGTCAGTTTCGATGGGTAGTTGATCCGTGGCTGAAGGCTCAGCTCTCTTGCCTTTCTGAATATCATATTCCAAGCCTTGCAGTCTTTTAGCGTGGAGGCTGCCAGATCCTGTGTGATCCTGATTGGTGCTCCTTGATATTTGAATTGTCTCTTTCTGGCTTCTTGTAAGATTTTTTCTTTTATTTGAAAGCTCTTGAATTTGGCTATTATATTCCTTGGTGTTGCCTTTTCTGGGTCTAGTGTAGAGGGTGATCTATGGATCCTTTCAATGTCTATATTGCCCTCTTGTTGTAGAACTTCAGGACAATTTTGCTGAATAATTTCTTTTAGTATGGAGTTCAAGTTTCTATTAATTTCTGGTTTTTCTGGAAGACCAATGATTCTCAAATTGTCTCTTCTAGATCGATTTTCTTGGTCTGTCACTTTCTCATTGAGATATTTCATGTTTCCTTCTATTTTATCCGTCCTTTGACTTTGTTTTATTTGTTCTTGTTGTCTTGAGAGTTCATTAGCTTCTAATTGCTCAATTCTAGCCTTTAGGGACTGGTTTTCGGCTATGATCTTTTGGTTTTCCTTTTCAATCTGGTCATTTCTGGTGTTCAATTTGCTTATCAGTTCATTTGATTTCTTAGCCTCACTTTCCAATTGCAAAATTCTGCCTTTTAAACTGTTATTTTCTTGCCTGATTTCCTTTTGAGCTATTTCCCATTTCTCTAGCCAAATCTTTTCCAACTTTTTTGTCATCTCATATTTGAACTCTTCAAGAGCTTGTGACCAGTTTTCATTATTTTGGGAGGGTCCAGATGTTTGTTTGTTCTCCTCTTCTGTTTGCTCGGTTGTCTGGATTTTCTCTGTGTAAAAGTTGTCAAGTGTTAAAGATTTCTTCTTCTTCTTGTTAATCTTTCTCTTTTGGCCTTCCTGATTCTGGGTAGCCATTGTTAGCCCAGCCTGTTCTCAGGTTTATCCTCACGCTGACTCAGGTCTGGTTTTTCTCAAAGTCAAGTCCCCTGGTGGACCCCCTTGTTTGATCCTCTGATGGAGGCGTCTCCGGGCGCTGCTTCCACAGTCGTATACCTGTCTGCACTGGTTCCCCACTCAGGGTTTCAGAGCCTTCGCTCACGCATGCCTGTGTGGGCCTGCGCTCGCGCCTGCACTCTGTGTCCATGCTCAAAGTCCGTGCGCGTTCTTTAGCCTTATGGGGTCCTAAGTCTTGCTGCTCTCAGGAACAGGTCCTGGAGCTGCCAATGACTCAATGGGTGCCCCAAACTTGCTCTATTTCTCTTGAGCTGGCTTTGGCGTTGTAGGTGGTGTGGTGTGTGTGTGGGGTTGCTCAGCCCGCGATTTAGTGAGAGCTGTTTCACCCCTTTATAGCATGGAAATGCCCCGATTCCACGTACCTTCCACGCTGCGCCCTGTTGTGGGGTCCCTCCGTTTGTCTGGATTAGTTTTTATGTCCCCTTGAGGAGTCCTGTATGTTTTGGTTAGGAGAGGTTAAGCGCTGCTTTTTACTCTGCCGCCATCTTAACCAGGAAGTCTGGAGCTTATTTCTTGTTTTTTTTTTTTTTTAAACCCTTATCCTCTTTTCCAGCAACAATTTTAAGACAGAAGGGCAAGGACTAGGCAATTGGAATTAAGTGACTTGCTCAGGATTATACAGCTAAGAAGTGTCCGAGGCTAGATTTGAACCCAGGACCTTTCATCCCCAGGTGTGGTGCTCTATCCACTGAGCTACCTAGCTGTCCCTTATTTATTACTTAACTTATTTCTCCAAAACTGAGTGTTTAAATGACCTTATTGTTAGCTCGAGTATATTTTTGTATCTACTTCTTTTATAAGTTTTGTTGCTATATAATTAGGCAATATCCTTTCTAACAATTTCTTTTATTTCTGCTTCATTTGTTGTAATGTCTCCTTTTTCATTTTTTTTATTTGAGCAATTTGATTTTCCTCTTTCCGATTTAAATAAGCGCATGCACAGAAGAGGCAAGACTTATAAAGATGAATATCCTCCACATCTGAAGATTCACATGAGCATAAATGTCATTGTCAGAGGAACCTAAGCTCCCATTGGGCTATTGGGCAGAGGGTTGGGTCATGTGAGAAATGTCTTCAGGTGCATGGAGAGGGGGAGGGGAGGAAGCATTCCCATTGGGTTGCCAGGCAGGGTGATGAGAGAAATGTCCTCAGACATGGTGGAGAGGAGGGGAGCAGCTCCCTCTGGCATGCTCCAGCACACATGCCATAGGTTTACCAACACAGGCCTATGGTTTTAAAACCTGGAATGAGAAACTGGAGGCCAGAGGAGCATGGTTTTTCTTCTTGTTAACCACTGAAATCAAGGGATGATTACATGAAAATTTGATTTGAGAATGAGTATATATACCCTTATTTTCTGTCCTAGGAACAATTCAAGACAGAAGGGCAAGGGCTAGGGAAATGGGGTTAAGTGACTTGCCCAGGGTCTCACAGCTAGACAGTATCTGAAGTCAAATTTGAACCCAGGTCCTCCCCACTCCAGGCCTGGCACTCTGTCCACTGAGCCAACATACCCAGTCCAAAGGTATCTAGTAGGTCTGGCAGGGTGGCATATACCTGCAATCCCTGCTACTAGGGGAGGCTGAGGCTGCTAGATTGCTGAACTTTAGTAAGGCCAAAGCCTATTGGATATCTGAACTAAGTGTGTGTGTGGGGGAAGATTATCCCATCCTTGGTAAAAGCTTACTGCCAATTAGCCGTGAGCCTGGGCAGTGAGGGGCCACTGTACTTCCCAGTCTGAGACAGAGACTTAGTGTCCAAATGGATGTGGGTGTGCACACATGCACACACACACACACGCGCGCACACACACACACACACACACTCAGAGTATATATTTACCAAATAGCTTGCAAATTTTTATCAAAATAGGTTTAAACAAAAAAGATAAGAAAAGTTTATACCCACCATCCTAGATATAGAGAATAGCAATGAATAATAATAGTATTGAGCAGCAAGGCAGCGCAGTGAATGGAGTGCTGGGCAAGTTGCTTAATGCAACTTGTCTCAGTTTCTTCATCTGTAAAATGAGCTGGAGAAGAAAATGGCAAACCACTCCAGTATCTCCACCAAGAAAACCCCAAAACAGTCTCAAAGAGTTGGACATGACTGAAATAATTAAACAAAATAAAAAACGGCTAACATTATATAGAGTTTGCTATGTGCCAGGCACTGTGCTAAGCACTTTATAAATATTATCTCATTTGATCCTCACGACCTCCTTTGGAGGTAGGTGCTATTTTGATGCCCATTTTACAGATAAGGTTGACATACCGCCAGTGTAGTGACTTAGTCACATAGCTAGTGAGTGTCAGAGGCTGGATTTGAACTCAATTATTCCCGAGTCTGGGCCTGGCACTCTGCCTACTGCACCATTTTGCTGCCCCATTAGGGAGGAAGAATAATTTTAATCCCCAAAAGTTTACAGATAAAATCCAAATGTAAAGGTTATGGACCAATTAGGACAGACCTTGGTCAAATGGGGTGTTTATAAAACAATCTATTAACATTTGGCTAACAACTGCTGGCCAGTGGGTTTAGGCAACTGCTGGGGCTCAGGGAACTTCCTCTGACTGTTGGCTGAGGCTCTTGGGCTTATAAAAATCAAGCTTGCCCCACTCTGCAGTGAGCTCCGTAGTTAGCTCCAGCGGAAGGACTGACTCTTCATCTATTCCCTCGCCCTTCCAGCATGGGTCAGCAAGGCAGGAAGATGATTTCTTTCTCCTCTCACACCAATTAGCGATAGCATTCTGCAGCAGAAAAGGGAATTCAATATCCAAAACAGACATAAGGCAGAGATTTTCTTGGTGGCTGGACAACCTGAAAGGCACCAATGAAGGTGGTGCTTAAGCTGTTTGGTTTTTTAAGCTCTCACCTTCTGTCTTGCTATCAGTTTTTTTTTTTGTTAACTGTTGCCATTTGTCTTAGAATCAAAACTGTGTATTGGCTCCAAAGCATAAGAGCAGTAAGAACAGTGTTTAGCATCTGTCTTAGAAATTATATTGTGTATTGGTTCCAAGGTAGAAGAGCAGTAAGGGCTAGGCAATAGGGGTGAAAAGACTTGCTCAGGGTAACATAGCCAGAAGTGTCTAAGGCCATATTTGAACCCAGGACCTCCCATCGCTAGGTCTGGCTCTCAATCCACTGAGCCACTGAGCTGCCCTTTTAAGCTGTTTTGAAGGAAACCAGTGGTTTTAGGGGAGAGCTAAAATGGGAGAGTGCTATTTCAGGTACGGTAGCCAGCTGGGGCAAAGGTACAGAATAAGGTGATGTTGTTACATTTAATGAATAGTAACTGAGATATGGAGAGCCAGGAGGTCCTGGATTGAAATTTGACCACAAGACACTTCTTAGCTGTGTGACTCTGGGCAAGTCACTTAACTCCCACTGCTTAGCCCTTACTACTCTTCTAACTTCAAACCAATACTTAGTATCCATTCTAAGACAGAAGGTAAAGGCTTAAAAAAAAAGTAGCCGAGAGACTCAAATGTTCACAGAAGACAAAATTAAAGTGGAAGGGAGGTTTGGCTGGAATGTAAGGGACATTATGTAGAACAAGGCCAGAAATATATAGGCAGGTGGTGGGCCAGGTTGTAAAAGGCTTTAAATGCCAAGCAGACACACTGCTTCCATAAATGTTAAGGTTGGAGTAAGTGACAATGCTCTTGAGCAGAGGCAATGGGAGTATTTTTAAGTGGCCTTGCTAAGAGATGGCATTGTTTCCTAGGGAGGACTCCCAACTGATGGGAGACCTTGGGGCTGGGTTTATTTCAGGTTGGAGATGTTTGCATCTTTTTGCCACTTTCAGTAGAGGTTATTCTTCAACAGGGCCCAGACACAGACCTCTCTCTACCTCCAGACTAAAAGGGCCAATTAACTTTCTGACCTTTGCTCTTCCTCAATCCAGAGCCACAGGGGAAACTGGAGAAGGGAGTGGAGTGTGTTGGTGACTGGCTTTCCTTGAGGAATGAGATGAGCTGAAGGCACAGAGGTGAAACGGATGAGATCTAGCCTTAACACTGATTTGCCCCTTTTCCTCTGTAGAACCTCAAAGAAGATAATGGTTTCATTCATGTTTCATTGCCCCTTCTAGGAAACCAATGTCTATGGCAGCCTGGGGTAAATGTTGCTTCTGCTATGGCAGTGGAGAAGTACCCAGCTCCTAGAATTCTCTTAAATAACAGTAACCTTAAACATGCTATAGCCTGTTGCCAGGTCAGGAAAATTACACTCTAGGTAGGTATAAAGGCTGTTATTTCCTGTACAAATTATTTCCTCTAAACCCTTAAGGGTACTTTCTCCTTCAGCACTGACCCAACAAAGTGTGGAAGCTTCAAGGTGGCTTTGAAGGATGGAGGCTCTCCAGGCGACCTAAAAGGCTTGGGAAAAAGAACCAATTTACTATTTAAGAATGCTCCACATCACTAATAATGAAAGAAATGTGAATTAACTCAGCAACCCATGGGTCCCATCTGACAGCATCACGCTGGCACAGTTGACAAAAGACAATGCCAAATGTTGGAGGGGCTGTGGAAAAACAAGACTCATTAGTGCAAAACTGATGGAACTGTGAATTGGTCCAGCTATTCTGGAAAGCAATTTGGAAAATGCCCTCAGAGTTACTAAACTGTGTTACTAAACCTTTGACCTAGCAATACATTATTAACCTTCTACCTTGAAGAGATTAAATAAAGAAAAGGGCCCACATGTACAAAAATATCTATGGAAGATCTTTTTGTAGCGGCAAGGATTGGAAACCAAGGGGGTGCCCATCATCAACTGGGGAATGATAACTAATTATGGTAATTATCCTGGGAGAAATTACAAAAAGCATGGTTTCAGAGCAACAGAGAAAGAACTGTATGGACTGATTCAAAGTGAGCAGAACCAGCAGATCAATGAGTACAATGAAACAATATTATAAAGATAAAACTTTTGAAAGACTTAACAACTGTCATCCATGCCATGATTTCAGAAGACAGATGACAAAGCATGCTATCCATTTCCTGAAAAAATGATAGACTCAGTATATAGAATGAGACAGACTTTTTTTTTTTTTTTGCTTGACCATGCATATTTCTTGCAAGAAGTTTTTTGTTTTGTTTTGTATGTGGAGATGATGATGGAGACAGGAGAGAGAGAAGACATTTAACTGAAAAAAATAATTTTTAAAACTATAGGAAAATGGGGCAGCTGGCAGCATAGTGGAAAGAGCACCAGGCCTGGAAACAGGTGGTTCTGGGTTCAAATCTAGACTCAGACACTTTCTAGTTGTATCACCCTGGGCAAGTCACTTAACCCCAGTTACCTAGTCCTTACTACTCTTCTGCCTTGCTGCCAGGTAGGAGTTAACTGGGCGTTACCTTCCTAGAGCAGTCAGGAAAAAAATCTTCGAGGCAGCTCTAGGGAGGACAACTATGGAATGTTCCTTGGCACTGGGCCTGAGCAGGGAAATAATGATATAAGGAAATCTGGAAGTACTACACTGAGAAAATCAAAGGGCAAAAGCCACCTAACTATGGCTTCCCTCCCAACTCAACAATGAACACTCTCATCAAACACAAGCAGAGAAACCAACATCATGTCTCCCCATACCTTCTGGCCTCACACAGATTTGAATCCAACTAGACCTTCAGAGGGAGTAGGGAGGCAAATTAGCTAGGAGAGGGAGAAAGAATGGGAGAGATATACAAAGTAATCACAATACTAGTCTGTGTGGCAACCTTGAGGCCACTAACTTCTTCATACTTTGCTCTAGAAGCATTGGCTGTAGGCGTCACCTGTTCTAAGCTGGCAGGCAATGGATCCAAGAATGTTTTATCTACTCCCTAGATGTGATGAAGTGGGAAGGAATGGATTTGGAGTCAAAGGGCACAGGACAAATCTCAGCTCTGCAAGTACCTCAGACAAGTCACTTAAGCTTTGTGGATGTGTGTCCTCATCAAAATGAGGAGAAATATAGGCCTTTTGAGTTCCATCTGTTTCTAAATCTATGATCACATGATTTCTGGTCCTAATAAGATACAGCCTAGCCTCAGCGAAACTGGAGGGATGCCTAAGCCTTTGCCCCAAGCTATCACCACATAGGTAGTGGTGGTGAATATTAAGAAGTTCACTTCCAGAGCACCAGTGATTTGCTTCCTTGCCTGCTGCTGATCATCAGTTCTTCTCTTTGCTTCTCTACCCTGGCCATCCTATTCTGGGGCCAGCTGGCTAGTCTGCTATGCTACAAGTGCTTTGTCCTTTCACTGGTTGAAGGAGATGCTTCCTCCTCCCACCAAAATTAAGCATAGACTGAACCTTCCATGGGAATGAGTCACCCTTCTAGTATTACTGAACCATATGTGGCTTGCACAAAAGCCACCTGTAGCACACTAAAAATGAAAGCCAGGACATATCAGAGATGGGTTCCCAATTTTCTTGCACCCCTTTAAAGCGATGTTCCTTCTGTCCATCACCACCAAGAAAGGACACATTTCAATGTGCTACTCTAGGAAGTTTAGAGTACTTGTCCTGAAACTCCTAGGAAAATCCCATGTTTCTAAGCCTCAGTACCTTTCTCTGTGAGGTCTATAGGCCAGAAGCAGCTGGCTAAGGCTTTCAGGCTAAAGCAATTTCATAAGCCTGCTCTCTAGCCCTACCTGTCCAATTACCATTGTCACTAGGATAATTGGTGCCTGTGGGAACCCTAAAGCTGCTGAAGACAAGATAGATCAAACAGAAAAAGCCTGATGAATCATATTATCATCAATAAATTAAGAGTAGCTACAAGGTAATCTTACTTGAGATAGAGAAAATTTAAGCTCATAAGGCCCTAAGATAAGGAGTAGGAAAATCTAAAGTAGCCAAGGTTTGAGAACACATTCATTATCAATTAAAGGAATCTATACTAAAATAAAGAAATCTTTACCTCTTTCCTTATTTCCTCAGCTTCAGCAGAGGAAGAACATTAGAAAATGAAATCATTTTTTCCTTTTAGGGTCTACTTGATCTATCCCTATTTCTAGGAGTCTGAACTAGACATTTTGAACATAAGATACATCAGAGGCCAAGCCAGCTGGACTTAAAACAAATGATTCTAATGGGCCCTACTAGGCAATCATTCCTATATTGTGTGTTCTCCCCCTGGTGAAGATGGGAAGGCAAGGGGAATTACTTGAGTACAGGGATAAATCTTGGTCAGAAAGACACAGAGATGTAGGGTACAAAAAGGCAGACTTCAAAAGTGATAAGATGAAAGTTAGCAGCCCCTTCTCAACTCCTATCTAAAGTCCTAAGTCTAAGAATCATGGACAATTTTCCCCAAGGTCAGAACTGAGAAAACCAACTACAGGACTCTGCACTGAGGGAGGCAAAATAAAGATTCGGCATAATTAAAACTTGGTAGAATAGCACAAATGAATCATCCAAAACGTACTAGTGAGTATCAGAGGAATGGAACTTCTCTGGTACAAATGGAATTTACATGACAAGAGATAATTTAGCTTCAAGAGCAAATATTTGGTGATTTCTAGGTTATACATACCTTTGCTAGCTATATCTCACACCTACTGGGCAGCGTGGTGCTGCAGTGGACAGAGCACTGGGTCTGGAATCAGACTCCTTTTCCTGAATTCAAATCTGGCTTCAGACACTTACTAGCTGTGTGATCCTGGGCAAGTCATTTCACTCCATTTGGTTATTTCCTCATCTATAAAATGAGCTAGAGAAGGAAATGGCAAACTACTCCAGTATTTTTGCCAAGAAAACCCAAATAGGGTCATGAAGAGTCAGATACACCAGAACAACATCAAATAGAAACAATGGTTGACTATACCTAGCTCTATGGACTTATCTCTCTTAGCTGTACTGTTTTTTTGCCAGAGTGCCTCTGGGAGGAATAAGACCTCTGAAAGTAATATGGCCTACTTTTAAAATTGAAGTCATTAAAGTCCAGACTTCTAGGGCATAAGGACTGATATTAAATTAATGGAACTGAATAAAACCATTTGTCTTGAAACACAACGTACTCTGCAATTCATAATCATGAATTTGCCACAGCACAGGCACAAACTAATGAGAAGCAAAAACAGTTCATTGATGGCATCTGAGAAACTCAAGATTATATTCGTTCTCAAGGAAAATCAAGTTCCTATGATACATTGATATCTGATGTTAAGATTAATTTTCCTCACCTTAAATCATGATTTTTGGTTTTAGATCTGTTCAGTATTTAATTTCATTTACTTGGGATCAGGGATTGTGTTTAATATGGATCCCTAGACCCCTCTGCCTCTAGTACAGTGCAAGCTGGGCACCTTGACACTCAAAAGTATGTTGGCAATGACCAGCTTTCATGCCTTTCACTGAACAAAATGTATTCCACCCATGACTGTGCAGCACAGATGTGGTCTTCCTTGTACCAAAAAGGGTCCTCAGAGACCAACACCCTAGTTTTCTCATTTCCAAGGGAGGGATTCTGGAAGTTCCCAATCTTTTTTTGTTCTGAAGTTGGACATACTTTAGAGCTGAATTTGATTTTTAATAACTCTGAAGTTATAACTAGCATGTCTTTTCTATTTTTTTCCTTTCCTGGGTCTCTGATATTTCAAAAATTCCCAAATTAATGCTGGACTAAATCCATTCAATATCCTGTATAAAAATTTGTTTTTAAATAAAATTTGCTGATAAATGAATATGCTAGAAATTTCAAACTGAAGGGGGAAAAATTACAAAAGCAAACAGGTCAAACCTGAGGAAGGTTCCTTTTCAAGGAGGCTAAATGGTCATCAGTTTTCAGGAGGTCAGAAAGATACAACCTTCAAGTTCAGGCATGATATTGTTTGCTTGAAGGCCTTGATGCTAAGTTGTGAACTTAAGATATGAAACTCAAATCAGTAGCTCTTGACTCTAGTAGTTTGCTAGAGGATGAACAATATGGTGCTTCACAGCTGTGGAGAAAAGGGGAACCAGGAAGAGAATTCAACCAGGCCAATGTTTCATTTTAAACAGGGAAACAAAGAATTCTCACTTGATTTAATGTAAAACTGGAAAAGGAGACAAGACATCAAAACAATATACATGAAAGAAGGAAAAGCCAGGAGGCACAGCAGAAGGGCTGGGCCAATCCATTAGCTGACTCAACTTAACATTTTCCTAAACAGAACAAACAGGCATTAAGACAGATTGGGATAAATCACCACCTTCCAAATATGATGTGTCTAAAATTTCATTACTTGATAAACTAAAATTAAAAGACAGCAGTTAACATCTGCTCCTTCAGATTAAATTTTGCTTGCTTGGGAACCCTGTTCCCCCTTCACCCAAGCTGTATACCTCATAGATTTAATTAAAATGAAAATTAATACCAGCATATCTAGGCATATGTCTCAAAAATATAAACTGAGACTACATTGCTTCTCTTCCCCCCCAACCCTAACCCCTATTGTTCTTCCCATTTGGGGAGCTAGAAGGTTCTTGGTAGGTCAATCCCTACTGCTGATGGTACCAGAGCGGGCAGAAAACAATGGATCAAAGGAACATGAAAGTCCATCACTTAGGACAAAGTGCATGTCAAATTCATAATACCAGAAATTTCACTCCCCACTTCCTATCCCAGTGGAAGCATTTTGTTTGGTTTCTGAAATGTCATTGTATAAACAGTCCAGGGATCAATATGAGCAGCTCTGTGCAGAATGCTGATCCTCAATCCATTCATGACAAAGCCAACCACAGGAACAACTTGATTGTATCTGATGACCAGGAGATGTACAGACATTTCCATCTGGCTGTCTTAGCCTCTTATGAGATATCTGATATCCACTGACACAATATGAAAGGCTGACTAGGCTACTTGGAGACAATGCTCCTGCGCTGAATCTATTTTCTTGACTGTCTTTAATATTAAACAGTGGCACAAGCATTTGCCACTGGCTCATTAGAAATTCTAATCCTTATGCCAATAAAATTCCATTCAGAGCAACTTACTGTAACATTATGAGGTAAAGGAGAAATTCTGGTGTGAATGCTGAGATAGACAAGGCAAGAAACTCCATTTGAAAATGGAAGGGTAAGGAAGAACACTGACAAATACAACAGTAAGTTGTCTTAAGAAACGCCAAGATAGGATGTTTTTTCTTTTTAAAGATGGCTCCTCTAATATATCCTTATCTAGCATCAACAGCAAAATTACCAGGAAGGCCTTGATAGGCTGGACATATAATAGGGTATCACCCTGGAAGGAAAAATCAAGGTAGTAGTAAGGTTTAAATTCAGGAAGATACCACTAAACATAAAATTAGGTTATATAAAAATGTATTATGGTGTTCACCAGCTTTGACTTTTAATACAAGGTTTGGTTTCATTGTTTCAGAACATATTTCCTTTAAAAATAAAGATCCTTTCTTATGCTACAGCTCTTTATAACTGAGTTGGGGGTAGAAGTAAGGCAGGACCAACATTTTTATACATTTTCATAGTAATGATAAATGTCACCCAAGGACTCTAGATGCTTAACAATTATCCTCAGAGGAAGAACAGGCTGGTTTAAAATCCATTTTACTGAAGGGAAAAGTATGATTCTAGGTGTGGTCCATGACTGGTATGTAATTCTCCTTGAATGCATCACTGATTGAAATGTAAGTTCTAAGAGTTTCACGGGACAGAATGGCATAAGCCCCCTACCCAGGTCTTAAGGGAGACAGAATAAACTCACACACACTGATCAGGAAAAGAGTATGGTTTCCCTCTAACACACTGGTTAAGTATGTGAGTGCATACACACAGAGGACATAGGGAAGATGTTAAGACCCCCAACCCTGGGCAATTTCAGACCTGAATTTAATATTCTGAAGCCTTCTCACAATACAGAGTAAGAATCTAAATCCCCCCCCTGTAGAAGATTAATTAGCTCCTAAATCCAAAAATGCCCTTAATATATCCAGTCAGGCCACTCTTCGTCTTCTGTTCCACCTTGTCCTCTAGAGGTGGGAAAGCCACGTGGTTGAGGGCCAGATCAAAGAACAAGGGCTTGCAAGGGATGGGTTTGAATCCTGGTGGGAAGTGAACGAGGTTGGCTTGCTTGCTGACGAGAGAAGGATCCAGGTAAAAAGTGTCAAATCGTTCAACAAGAGGCTGAAAATCAAAACAAAAATTAAATCCTAGGTGTTATTATGAATAGCAACTGGTATCCCAACTCTAAGTAGTCTAGAGCAATGGTCTTCGAAGACAGGGTCCTTGCATGAACTCAAGAAGTCTGATAAATCATTCAGGGTGGAAAGTTGGGTTATATCCAACCCTCCCATTACAGCCAATCATAAAGTTTCTTTCCAACACAATCACGACTACTCTTTGACAATTATTACTCAAATCTGTACGAGCAGCCAGCCTCTCCCATTCTGTGAAATGGAATGTCAGCCTGAAGGGCAGTTATAGTCTAACCATGACTTTGAGCCTAACCATGACCCTACAAGCTGCCATTAGGAAAATTCCCTCCCTCCAACCAGAATGTCCACTCTCTGGTCCCCTTATCACCTTACAGATTTGGCAGGATTTGTACTTTAGGGCAGTGATCAATGAGTATGAGCCCCAATATTTTTGTCTGGGGCATACAAAGTGAGTTGCAAAGGATAAGGAGACATAGTTGGGTTTTGATTAACATTGCCGATCTTATCACATTATCCTTCCCCCAAACCCATCTCTCTTTCAAACTTTCCTTTTCCCTATTTCTGTTGAAGGCATCACTATCCTTTTAGTCATCTAAATCAACAATTTTGATGTCATCTATGACTCCTTACTTTCATTCATCTCACATATCCAAGCAACTGCCAAATCTTGTTTCTATCTCCACAATATCTCTCATATCTATCTCTCATATCTATCTATCCATCCATCCATCCATCCATCCATCCATCTATCCAATCATCCAACCATTCCCTTCTCTCCATTCACATAGCCAGGGCTATAGCCCTCAGTACCTGTTGTCTGGATTATTATAATGTTTTCTTTGATCTCCCTGCTTCAAATCTACTCCTCCCCTTCAATCTGTTTTTCTAGAGCACAGGTCTAGTCATGCTACTTCATCCCCTGTTCAGTAAACTCTAGTGGTTCCTTCTTGCCTCTGATGTTTAGAATGTGAAGCCCTTCATACTGGGGTCCCTCTACCTACCTTTCCAGCTTTGTTATACATTAGTCACCTTCCCGTACTCTATAGCCCAGTTATACTGGCCTTCCTGCTGTCCCTCACACTCAAATTAAAAAACAACTAAAATATCTGCAAATGGATAGGGTATGACACATCATCCATGTCATGCAGAATCATGGAAAGAAAGGATAGATTTGTGTTGAAAACTTTTTGCAGATTTGCTTTTGCTTATTGTTTTTGGGGATTATCTATACAGGGAGAAATGTGAAAGCTGTTCTGTTCACTGACTGTATTCAATCAATCAGTGAGTATTAAGCACCTACTATGTGCAGGCATTGTATTATTTTTCAATAGAAAAATAGAAATTGGCCTTCATGGATGACTACATGAATCAAATTAATCAAATAACTATTTGTTAACAATAATATTTCTAAGTTCACCCTCTCCCCAGAACATTGGAGATTTTCCAAAAATAATGAAGCACATTCAATCACACTATTCACTATAATTTTGATTAATAATGAATACAATATCAATAAACATTAATATCTTAATGAGCCAGTTTTTGTATTGAGAAATTTTTTAAAATATATTTATTTCACTTTATCACATCCCTTTTAAATTCTATGTCTCATACTGCATATAAATAGTACATGTATATAATTTATAAATAAACAAACATGCATATATTGAAAGTACATGCTCAAAAAATCTTTACTGTTAAGGATGTGCAATCAAAAGTCTGGAGTCCCCTGGCCTAGAGACTTAATGTGCACTATAGAAATGACAATTCATGGCTTTTTGTGAAGAGTGACAGAATGACATCTCACATCCTAGTATTAGTAAGTAAGGAGCTGGTCTCATAAGTCTGGGTTCTCACTGCTGCTCCAAGAGTATCAAAGCCTAGACACTTACCTTATTGTCCTTGACTTGGGAGGGACACTCTGTTTCATGGGGGTCATTTGTATCTGAAAGATTCAGAGGGGAATAAAAATTGAAATTGTACAGGTTATATATGCAAGATAGATCCAAGGCATTTATGTGTGATATAAACTAAGAAAGTTAACAGATCTAAGTCCCAGGATAAGATATTATCCACTATAGGAGCTTCTGGTAGTGAGGCACACATGTAAGGAACATATGTGGCCAAAACAAGCCTTTGGAACTCCAGGACACTGCTCCACTTCTGGGACAGATAAAGACAAAACATGGAGGTATATTTAGTCCCGGGGAAACTAGCATTTCTTTGAGAAACAATATTAGACTATGCATTCCTTCCATATCCTAGTAGAACAGGAGGGATTTGGTTCCTTAAACCTCTGTTCTCCCTCCAGTTAGTTGAAATCACAGAAAGTAGGGATACCTAGAAAGTGTAACCAGCTATTATAACTTGATAATAAAGCTCAAAAACATGTCTATGTCCTGAAGGAATTCTCCATACTAACTGGAAGAGGAGGCAACTGGCCACTGACTAGAAGACTGGCTATACCTTCAGAGGACTTAAATAAGTCAAGCTTGCCATGCCCTGAAGATAGTCTTGACAGTTCTGTGAGCTATCAATTCAAGGCAGGGAGCAGATACAAGTTCTCTGGAGAGACAGACATAAAAATGCAGTATTCCAGGCAGAAAGAGGCTTCAAAGGCTGAGGTCTCTGGCAGCAAAGAAGAGTTGACTATGGATTCAAGAAAGAACTAGTCCTAGCAGTCAACAGAAAAACCACAGATAGGAGACCCAAGGATTCCAAATGAGCCACAAAGATCAGAGGGAAGCAGTTTGGGAACTATATCAGCAGAAAAAAGACAACTGGGATCCTGCAGTACAAGAGATGGAAGACGCCTTGGTATGGTGTTCCCTACAACGATACCTCACTACTACTAAGTTTGTGTCCAGTCTTCCCAAAGGCCATGTATCTTGGGAAAGGAAACCTCAGGATTACAGGGGGAAGAGGGTATATTCTGTAGCTACTTTCTCTAAAATGCCATCTTAGTGAATTGCCTTTACTTTGAGCTAATTGGGTCTCTTGGCTGGCTTACTGGTAGAAGTTTGTGAACTCCAATTTTGAGAGTACGGAACCACAGAATACCTGAAGTAGTAGATGTCCCTCTGGGAATCTAACCTACAAATGTGAATTGGTGGGAACAGCCTGGGTTGGGGTGTGACACTAACAAAACAAATAGTTTAATAAGTGTTTGTTAAATGAATAAGATGAATCAGCATAACATCCTCCTAAATTAGGAGTTCTTAGCTTAGGGTCCAGGCTTGTTTTTCAGTTTTTGTTTTCTTAAAATATTTTGATAACTGCAATTCAATGTAATTAGTTTTCTTTATATCTTGAGGCAGCTAGATGGGAATGGACAGAATGGATGGAGTGTTGGGCTTGGAGTCAGGAAGAGTTCAAATTGGCTTCAGTAACTCACTAGCTCTGTGACCCTGGGCAAATCACTTAACTGGTGTCAGCTTTAGTTTTCTTTATCCGTAAAATGGGAATATCATCATCTACCTCTCAGTGTTGTTGCAAGGATAAAATGAGATGATATTTGTAAAGTGCTTTGCAAACATGGATGTGCTATAGGTAACTGGCTGTTATTTCTATTGTTATTTACTTTACACATTTAAAAGCATGATTCTGAGAAGGGGTCTATGACCCAAGAAAAGCTTGAGAACACTTGTTTTAAATAAGCTGACTTAGTGCTCAACTGGGAAGAGTCAAGAGTTAGAACATTCAGATGGTTTCAAAGAATCACCAGCCAGAAGCTATAAGTTATCACCTCCAAAAAGTCAATGATAATACACTTTGGAAAGAAAAAGGAGAAAGAAGAGTCCAGACTTTGCAAAACAATCTTTGAGAAGCATGAAACTTACCTAAAATAGCAGCTGCCTGTAGGGAGTATTTTTCTGATTTCACCTGAGTAATCAATTCCTGGACATCAGGTAGTTCCTACAACATTTTAGAAAACATTAGTTAAGGATGACAGGAGGGTTGGCAAAACAAAACAGTACAGGATGATGGGTAACACAAGCCAGAATGGCTTAGAAATAAATTTATTTAATGTTGGGTTCCCCCCACCACCACCAAATTAACGTCTTCAAAGGACTTTACCCTCTATTCCTATATACGAACAATTTCAATCCCTTTTACATGGAGAGGGCAATTTAATGGGTTAATAAATGGGATTTTTTTCTTCTTGTCTCATTTATTTGATTTTAGGATTAGAAAGCATCTAGCAAGATCTGGAGTAAAGCATATACATTAAATGGCTTTCAGTTATGCTTCTTATTCCCAAAGCCCAAATTTACCACCACCTTTTTCTAATCTATTCTATATGCTACTGCCGAATTAATTTTCCTAAAACATGACTTGTAACGTGGTTCAAAAATTCTTAGGGACTTATGACAATAAATGCTATCCACTTCCAGAAAAAGAACTGTTGGAGTAGGAATGCAGATGAAAGCATATGCTTTTTCACTTTCTTTATTTGGGTATATGTTTTGGTTTTATAAGATTATTTACTCTCAAAAATGAACAATAAAGAAATGTTTTGTGTGATAATACATGTATAACCCAGATCAAATTGCCTGCCAGCTCCAGGAGGGGCAGAGAAGAGGGGAGAGAGATGATTTGAAGAATATAACTTTGGAAAACTGATTATTTGTTATTACATGTGGAAATTTGTTATTACATGTAATTGGTAAAAAAATAAATAAACGCAAAACTCTTAGTATGGTTCAAGAGACTATCGGATACCAGTACATATTCTTAACAGGGGGTTAAGGGGGGTGGTAACATTAAAATTCTTCTACCTGGCTTAGAAAGCCCCACTTTCTCTACCTAATGCTATCTCCTATTATTCTCCTGTCTCCAGTCTCCCTTCTGTCCCCCAGATGCATCACAACTATTCCCACTTGCCTGTTTCTGTCCTCAGCTGAGTGCTCCAAAGTTCCTCTAGGAAACTTTCCCTCCTTTAGCCCACACTCACCTGTTACTGCACCAGTCTATACCACAAAATGAACACATTATATACTGTCCTTTAAAATTCACAGTTTAATGTAGAGGAATGAAAACCTATCAAAATAATGAGCTTGTTGCAGATAGAAACCATATGCCATATTATATACTGTTTTTGTTTGCTACTCAGCACCAAGCATGATTCTGGGCACACAACAAATGTGCAATACTTCCTGATTTGTCTAGGTAGCTGTTATATGATGTACCACAAGAACATCAGAACCACCACTTTACTGTGCAGTCGCGGTATAATCACTTTCTTTCACAAACAGTCAAAATCGTTTTATATTTATAAGTTTTATATTGTTTTAAAGACCCTAGAGTTAGAACAGCCAATCCCTTCTCACCTAGCAGAAATGCTTTCATATTGCAGTACCTTGCATGATTTTATTTTATTTTTATTTTTTAAATCCTTGGAGGCAGCTGGGTGGCTTAGTGGATTGAGAGTCAGGCCTAGAGATGGGAAATCCTAGGTTCAAATCTGCCCTCAAACACTTCCTAGTTGTGTGACCCTGGACAAGTCACTTAACCCCCTTGCCTAGTCCTTGTTGCTCTTCTGCCTTGGAACCAATACACAGTATTAATTCTAAGACAGAAGGTAAGGGTTTAAAAAAGAAAAAAAAATGGAATGGATTTTAACCCCAGCTCCTCCTGGAACTTAGAAGCCTGAAGTGGAAGGATAGCTCTGTCACTAGGTCACAAGTCTTTAACCCATGAAGGCTTAATGTTCCTTAGGTTAGCTTTAAAATCCAGCTTAGAAAGGAGCCCAATTACTTTGCTCCTAGCATCTACAGGGCAGCTAGACTGCGCAGTAAGTAGTGCAGGGTTGGGTTTTCAAATGTGGTTTTGGATACTGAAAAGTTGTGTGACCTTGGGCAAGTCACTTAGATGTCTGCCTCAGTTTCCTTAGATAAAATGGGGATAACAATAATGCCTACATCCTAGGATTGTTGCAAGCATCAAATGAGCTACTACTTAGTGTGGTACCTGACCCACAGTAAGGGCTTTTATAAATATTAACTATTATTATTTTTATCATCATCATCATCATCATCATCATCATGTCCCCATAAAAAGCCCCAAGAAAAAAACTCCTCATTTCTCTAAGAAACCAGAAGAAGATATTTCCAACCTTTAGGCTATTTTGGGAGGCTCCTGCCTGAGACTGCACTTCATTGGCATATTTTAGGACTCGGTCATATAGGACAAGGGCTTCACTCCATTTCTTCACCAGCACATAAGACTGAGCAATGAAGAAACACCTGGTGGGAAACAAATCACAGGAAAGCAATAGGTATTTACCTTCAGTTTTCCCGGTGGTTCAGGCTAAATTTTAACCAAGGAAACAAGTATTCTAATTTCATAACAAAGTTTTTTAAAAGGGCCTCCAGATTTTAAATTGAAGTCCACAGCACTGACCTCTATGTACTTGAGAAGCACTTGAATAATATCTGTAATGCTGATTCCATGCAGTTTAATTCTTGGCTGAACAAGTAAAAGAGGGTGGGGTCCTCTAGAGTAGCCAAATAGTTACAGGAACATTCCTTTTTCCCAATCAAAAATCCCAATAACCAGACCTTTTCAGGAGCCACTTTCCTGGACAGATTATGCTAATGAGAGGATCACTGGTAGTAAGCTCTGCCTTTAGAGGGTTAATTTTCATTCCTATCTTAGTATGAATTTAATCAGATCATCAACTAATGAGTGCAGCTGAGCTCTTGGGGTGTGAGAGTTTTGATTGGGGTTAGAAGGGAGGGGAAGTTCTAGATTAGTTGAGGGTTTGTGGACAAACAGAAGACACTGGCTATCTAAAGGATGGAAAAGAGGAAGAAGAAAGAGGTTAATGAAGGGAAGTCAAAGGATGATAAAAATAAACTTTGCAGTTTTCCTTAGAGCCAGAAGTTAAGTTTGCTTGTGCTCAAACTAAGTATCAAGAATAGTCTGACAGGCTACAAATCTTGCTTTTCCTAACTCAACTTAATATCTCCCTATTCGGTTCTTATTTTCTTTTTCTGGAAGCAGGACTAAGAGAAAAAAGGAGCCAAGAAGATATATGAACATATGCTTTCCCCTCAGTTATTAGTAAAGTATGGTATTGTTGGTAAAGATGGACCATTTGAAATAAATTCTTATGAAAGTGAATGGTTAGCTAAGAACACCTAAAATGTTCTATACTAGTTACTGGGCAAATTTCCCCCACTGCAATGGTTATCGATTTAATTTTTTTGTTTGTTTCAATTTAATTTTTTTAAAGAAAGATGTATGTTTTCAATTCTCCCATGTTACCTGTAAACAAAACACTACAATTTTCCTAGGATGAAGTTAACTTCTTTTGTTATAAAAAGCAAGAGCCCTGAGGCTGCCAACTGAAGTTACCTGTAAGCCTTGTATACCAGTGTCTTGAGTCCTATCTCTTTTTTGAAAACTTTGTCCTCCTCTAGGCCAGGCAACTGGAGCAATTCCACCAGATTCTGCTCAAAAAGAAAAGATTTCAAATTTTAGATGGGTTTATGGGAAGACTAGTAGAAGGGACAAAAGAAACAATCTGGACTCATAGGTGTATTAAATATCACTAGCTACCTTCATCAAAACCTTTAAGGTGGGATTTGGTATATGGGATGCTCAATCTTCCCCATCTGCCCACTGAAATCCAGAGAACATGTGGCAGGGTAAAAAAAGCACTGGATTTGTTCCTTCCATCCTTCCATCCATCCATCCATCCATCCATCCATCCATCCATCCATCCATCCATCCATCCATCCATCCATCCAACCATCCATTCAGTTTTTATTTTCAAGTTGAATTCTCTCAATCCTTCCTCCTCCTACTCATCAAGAAAGCAAGAAATGAATTCCTCAATGAAGGAAATTTCTATACCCAGAAGAAATCATGAGGCTAGAACAAACCCTTGCCCACTTCCCCACCCCTTAAAGTCCCAAACCAACCTTGCCACTCTTTAAATGCTGGCCATTCTTCTCAAGCCCCCTAAAATCCTGGGCCAGGAGAAACTGGCATATTTTTTGCTCCATGCTGCCCCTTCCAGACCCTCACACCTACTCCAAATCACTTAATCTCTCCTTTGAAAGTCACTATACTCCTAGATTCAGATCCTTGTTGAAGGCATTTACTGACTTGAGATCACCTTCCCTCATTTCTCAATCACTCCAGCACCTAGCTCATCATCTCCTTCTCCACTCATATCAACCCTCATGCTGACTAATTTTAATATCATACACTAATGTGTCTTTGAACATCCAATGCTCCCAGTTCATCAACCTATCAGGTTCTCACAGGACCAATGACACCTTAAGATATGATTTTTTAATCTAAAAATCTTCTATTATTTGAATTTTGAAATTCCTCTTGGATCAAAATAAATCTCTTTTCAACATTCCCACTTATTAAACCTGCCCTTCATCTTCATCATGTTCTCTGGTCCATCTAATCTCTCCCTGTTCTTCCAGATTATCATCATTATTCTGGCTTCACTTTTAAGGCTTGACCTTAAGGGGAACCAGTTCAATAAGGCACTGTCCCCCTCTCTGTTTTACCATGGTACCCTGATAACTGGGTCCATTACAAGTTTATGTCATCTATCTTACTAATCAGGCCACTTCCACTCTCCTTTGATTCATCTCTGTTTAACTCTTTCTTACTCTCTATTGTGCTCTTCCCAAACTTTCTCTTTTCTCTTTCAGTCCTCTAAGAACTAATTGATAACCTGACCTCCTATACTACTGCAAAAATTGAGGTTCTCCATTCCATCTTGAGCTCTTTCATCTCAAGGGTTCTTTACAGTTTTTGACCTATTCTTTCCTGCTTTGCTCTAACCTTAAGAAGAATAGACGGTCTTTCTCCAGGCTAAGGCTAACTCCTTGGCTTGTTCTGTCAAACTGATCTCTTTCAGAAGCTGACCTGACTTCCATAGTCATCAAGGGGAGCAATCTTCATGCAGAAGGGGCTCGCCATTCATCAAAATCAACACCAACACCAATTGCTATCAGGGTAAGCCTAAGAGCCCCAGGAATAACAGCTCTCCCTGCCTTGCCACCCAGCCCTGTCCCCTCAGCTGTCATTCAGAGGAGATAAAACCTGGCAACTTTCTGGTGCTGCAGTTCCTGACTCATCAGCAATCACAGTTACTGAAGATCCAGAAAAGAAAGTTCCTTGGCACCATCAAATAATTCAAAGGATATGGTTTTATCAATGGAAATTACACTAACAAAGATACATTAATGTCTGTTTTACTTGCATCCTAAGCATCACTGGGCCTTCCCATCTGACTTAAAAGCTGAAATTTCATATATATGTTATTTCTCCTATTAGAACGTAAGTTCCTTAAGAGGAGGGACATATTTGTATTCCCAAAGGCAGAGGAAGTATGTTGCACATAGTAGCTACTTAATAAATGTTTTTCTTCATTTATTTTATTCATTCAACCTAGTCTTAAAAAAATAAACATACTTTATTTGACCTGCCCATCCTCAAGCTACTCATCCTCTTTTCCCTTTCACTACTAAACCACTAGAAAGAGAAGACTAAGAAATTGTTCCTACTTTGTTAAAATGCTTCCTTAACTTCCTCATTTTGTATTCACTTGTCATCCCTTTGCAAATGGAGGTTTCTGAATCCACTACTTGATTGAAACTGCCATCTTAAAGATTACCAATGATCTTTTAGTTGCTAAATCCAATCACCTTTTCTCAGTTTGTGACCTCTCTGATCTTTCTGTGGCTTCTGACACAAGTGCCCACTCTTCTGGATGTTTCCCTTAGCTTCCATGACACTGTTCTCTCCTGGTTCTCCGCCTATCCATTTATCTTTCCAACTTTTTTGATGTATCATTATCCTTCCCACACCCTGTAAGTATCACCCAAGTGTCTGTCCTGTCTTCTTAGGTCTCTCTCCATGAGTTCAATAAGCATCTTTATGCAATTGGCTCCCAAATCTATTATATTATACACATAGCCCTGATTATTCCCCTGAACAACTCCAGCTCTGCACTGTCAACAGTCTACTAGAACAGCTATGTTCCCATAGGAAACACAAACTCAATATTTTCAAAGTGGAACTCATTATCTCCTCTGCTAAATCTCCCTCTCCTCCCAAGTTTCCTATTTCTATTGCAGGCCCCATCATTTTCTTACAAAACAAGGAACTTATCACTCATCTCGCCTAAACTATTCGAATGGCATGATCAGGTATTCTGCTTCAAGTTTTTTCCCTCTCCAACCTGTCCTCCACACCCTGCCAAGTTTATCTTCCTAAAGCACATAACTAAGTTACTCTCCTGCTTAAAGACATTCAATGGTTCTCAGCTGCTCCTCGGATAATGGCTCTCTACAATCTGCATCTTACCTACCTCTTCAATCTTATTTCACATTGTTCACATATTTTTATATTCTGGCCACATTAGATATAAGCTGTTTTCCAAACTAGTTATATCTGCACACTCCACCCCCATCCCCCGCCATCCCCCACAACCTCCAAGCAGTTGCAAAAGTTATCCTTTATGTCCAGACAACACTTTTTCCTCATCTTTATCTTCCTTCAATGTTCAGCTCAGATGATATCTTCTCCAGGTCACTGTCTAGTCACCAAGCTCTCTCCCTTTTCAAATATTCCTAGAGAATCCTGAGTCTCTCCTTTGCCCTCATTACTCCTCCTATCCCTAGTATATTTTATGCTCCTGAAGAATAAGGATTAATCCATGTTTGTCTTTCTAGCCTTAATAATGCCTTGTCCACAGTAACCACATAATTATTTGGTGATTTAAATTAAGTGTTGCCTGACTATTTCTGCTAAAAATGATCTCCTCTGAACTATAGCATTTGTTAACTTTATCATTCATGTGGGACTTACATGCTACCTTGTACTGCATTTCTGTGATATGTACAAGCTATGGCACAGAGGAGATAATAGTGGTTTTTGAGTTCTGAACACGATACTTACCAGTTGGGTAACCATAGGTGAGCCAATTAATCTTTAACCTTTTTGAACCTCATTTCATTACCTGTAATTTGGGATGATACTCACAGGGCTGTGGTGAGAAAAGCATTTTGTATACCTTAAAGTTCTAATTACCATCTTCCAATAAGAATGTATGTTGTGGGAAGGCAATGAGTGGCTACATCTTCTCTCCCTTTGGATCTCCTAAAGCACCCTGTAAGGGTGTCTTACACATAATAAGAACTTAATAAATATTTGCTGCTTGACTGGAGCTCACCAGGTAACAGGTGTTGCCTGCTGGCAGGCCCTTTCATGCTGTTTTGGTCCAACAAACCCAGAGAACCCCTGAAGATTGGGGTCTTTGCTCCCCGTCACAAATGTCACCTGGAGGATGATGTCATAAAGGCGGATCAGGTCCTGGGGCCGAGGAGAGCGCTTGCTGTCATCCTCTGGCTGCTGCTGAAGCAGCGCCTTCTGCAGCCCCTTTGCCATGCTTTCATTACGCTTGATTGCAGTGGACAGCTTGATGAAAGTCAAGTAGCTAGAAGGCACCATATAACAGCTCAGGTTATGCTCAGTGAAGGCCATTCAGCAGTTCACATATATGCCACTGTTGCAAAACTTGGTATTAAGGGAAAGAAATGGAAGGCAAAGAAGAGGACTGAGAATATTTCCCACTCACTAGACATAAGCCATATGCAGTGGCTTTTAAGTAGTTAAGTTTCTCAAGCACAGGTAGAGAAGAAAAGCTTCCAAAAGCAGCAAACGAATTCCTTAGTAATTCCCCACCCTCATCCCTGTTCCAATTTCAGAAACACCTCCTACCTGTGTAGGTATTGCAAATTAGAAACTTTCCCAGACTCTCCATCAATGCTGTTCTCCCTTTGTTTCTGCAAATATTAGGAAAAAAGAGATCAGGCAGAACATTTGTTCCCAATCTTATTGGAAAGACTATAGGATTGCAACTATAGCCCTTTGTTGGCTGGGTTGACTACACTCAATGCTATGATGTATAAACAATGTTGAATTGCGGGGACAAAAGAATCTAGTATATCTGCAGCAGCTCTAAAGTTAAACAGAAAAAAGATTTACATTGGAAATAATCACTCAGTTGTCTCAGACACTTAAAAAATGGGCCTGGATCCTGAGGTGATTTTCTTGGGTAGGCAGATAAAAAACATAATATCAACCAACTGGAAAATACCAGTATACCATCGCCTGCTAACCTCTTCAAGTTACTTTCCTACCTTCCTCAAAATGACTTTAAGTATGATCCAGCCCTCTTTTCCCAGTCACTCCTTCACTCTCCTTGGCAATAAGAACACAATGATAAATACTAATGATCCTTTACACCTTCTGGATGCATAGTGTACATATTTCTTTTCTTTGCTTTTCTTTTCTTTTCTTTCTTTTTTTTTTCTTTTTTTTTTTTTTTTTTTTGTGGGAGAAGGAGAGAGGTAGGGGAATGGAGAAGGCAGACCAGGTCTTCTATTTATTTTGCCCTGGCTAAATGTGCTGTGACCATTCACAGTCTGATCTTAAACACTGATTAGCACAGAAATTTTAACCTGCCCTAACCTGGGCTGGTTCATCCCTCCTTAGGCAACATGGTGGTCCTCTGCTCCTGGGAGTTCACCACATTTGGGCCAGATTTAGCGTAGATATGATCAGCTTGAGCCCTATTACAGCCCAGAATTCAAGCACTCCACCAGTATCTGTCTCCCCCTAGAGTAAGGATTATAGAAGTGTGCCCCCAAATTCTGACCTTAATAATAGACCTTTCCAATGAGGTTCACATTCACAGCCCTCCAGTTACTCACCAACATATCTTACACTCACAAGTGTTCTATTTAAAAGGGTTCTGAAATTTTTATTAGTCTTCATTCTCACTGACACTCCTAATCTTTTCACTAATCTATTTGTGATATTCTAGTCCCACTTCTCTTCACACTCCATCTATATTCCAAAGTCAGTCATTATACAATATTCTCATTTACTCTCTTACAATCCCTTCATCCATATTCTGACACAAAGACATTACTAAATTCCAAACCAATCATTATCTGATTTCCCTGATCCCAGGTTGCCTAATATTGTTGGAAGAAAATCATGAACTCTAGCCAACTGTCTCCACTACAAAATCATATTACCTAGTCTGAGATAGATTATCAATATTGTTCTGAAGCTGATATTCTATTAATTCTTTAATTTTTCCTCACAGTTGTATATTCTTGGACAGGATATTTAATCTCTGATCTTCGTTTTCTGGTGCTGTAAAACAAGAAACTTATACTTCCTAAAAAACCTTTTCTAGACTACTCAAAACTCTCTAACCAAAAGATCTGGACAATTCTATGTAAATTTCAAATCCTAATACTGCTCTGAACCTTTACCCACTTCCCTTCTTTTCTTCTAATATCAAAAGAGACTGGCCCCTTCTCTTGGAAAGCTAACCTCTTGAGGTGTGTTCTCAATCTCCCCCTACATGACCTCTTCAAGGCCCTTACTAAACCAATCCTCTTCCTTCTCTGCTTCATTCTCTTATACATATGTTTCAATATCTTTTTCTCTCAGAATCCAAATATACCCAAGTCTTTTCTTTATTAGAACCAACAAAAAAATTTTCATCAAATATTCCTTCTTTGTCACCTCTCAAGTCAGAATCCCACCTGCCTTTTTCCATTCACTGACACTTGCTTATCCACTCCTACAATCCAGTTTCTATCCTCGACACTCTATTAAAACTGCCCTCTCAGGTTACCAATAACTTTTTCTTTCTTTAAATCCTTACCTTCTGTGATAGCAATAATTTTAAAAGAGAAGAGCTGCAATCAGGGTTAAGTGACTTGCCCAGGGTCATACAGCTAGGAAGTGTCTGAGGCCAGATCTGAACCCATGTCTTCCTGACTCCATGCTTAGTGCTCTCTATCCATTCTGCATCTAGCTGCCCCAGTAAATGTTTACTGACTACCACCATTTTTGATAGCTCTGTTCATTTTGTAGAACACTGTGGGAAATAAAAAAAGATAGTCTATGTCCAGTTTAGCACCCAGTAAGGTCAGTGACTTTCAAATAAGTAATTAAAAGACAGAATTAAAAGTTGATATACTGAGCCTTCTTTCTCCTATTTCTGTTCTTGGTCTTCTCTTCTGTCTTAAAGTTTATCCCAGTGTGGTCTCAGACACTCCTAGGGCACTGACGACTGCCTTTCTACAGACAACTTTTATCTCTCTTGACCTTTTCATACTTTTATTTCCAGATTTCCAAATGCTTATTGGATACCTCTACTTGAATATTCTACCAATATTAAGTTCAAAATGTCTCAAATCAAGACCATCCATCTTCCTGAAAAATATAATTCTCTTGACTCCCCCAAACCACTTTTGTCATTGGCACCAACCTTCTTCCAGTCACTCAAGCCTGAAACACTGTAGTTTCAACTAATCAGTAATTTGAATCTGAAATCTAATCAGTCATCTTTTAATTCTACCTCTGAAAATGCCTCTTATATCTGTCCTCCCATTTTAGTTTAGTCTCTCATTACCTCTCACCTGAATTACTAATAGCCTCCAAACAAATGTCCTTGCCTTCAGTGTCTTCCATTGCTAATGTTTTATAGAGCAAAGCAAGATTAATCTTCCTAAAGCACAGCTCCCAACATTTTATTCCCTTATTCAAAAAAAGTATCATTTCACTCTATAGAAAAAATGAATAATATGGAAATAGATATCAAGTGATAACATTTGTACAACCCAGTGGAAATGCTTGTCAGCTCTGGGAGTGGGGAGGGAAGAAAGGGAAAGAAAATGAATCATATAAACAGGGAAAAATATTAAAAAAAAACTTTTTAAAAAACAGTATCAGTTTCCCTACCAACTTTATGAAATCCAAGCTATAAAGCCCAGCAATCAAGGCATTCTGCAATTTGATTCCAATCTACATTTTAAACCATATTTCAACTAATATCCCTTCACAAGCTTTATATCCCAAGTTGTCTTTTTTCTACTTCTCAAAGATGTCCTGGGCTTCCCTTTCTTCATGTCTTTCTCCACACTCTTCTCTATGCCCTGAATTTCTTTCCTTCTTTCCTCACAATGCTTCAATTTGAAATGTTAAGCAATTAATTAATATAAATATATAAGAACAGAAGTCATTCTCTAGTAGGTAAGTGGTCAAAGGATATGGGCAGTTCTCCAAAGAAAGGTTTGTTGTCAACATTTATATGAAAGAATGCTCCAAAACACAAATAATAAAAGAAATGCAAAATAAAATAATTCTGAGGTTCCAACTCACACCCATAAGACTGGTAGAGATGAGAAAACCCCAAACCAAATTTTAGAATGTGTTATTAAAGGGTTCCTTTGTGAGTATGACAAGGCTGACAAACTGGTAAGTCACTATAAAATGGATGGGTTTGGGACTGGTTGAATTAATAACTGGATCTAAGTGGCAGTTTGATTAGTGGACAAATTAATGGAATTAAAGCCGTCTTTGATGGAGTATTCCAAGGCTCTGGTTTGTTCATCATTCTTAGTGATGACTTGGATAAAGGCATAGATAGTATGTTTATCAGTTTTTCAGATGGCACAAAGCTATAAGGGATAGCTATAGTAACCCTCACAGAGTCAGAATTCAAGAAAGAACAAATCTGCCAAATCTAATTAAGTACAATTTAATAACAATAAACGTTAAGTTTTACACTTGGTTTCAGTCATATATAAATATATAGGGTGGGATAAATATAGGTAGGTAAAACTTTATGTTTTAAAAAAAGATCCAGGGCTTTTTGCAGATTATAAATTCAGTGTATGTCAATAGTATAGTACGGCAGCCTAAAGTAAATACAACTTGAAGATGCATTAAAGGGAGTTCTGTGACTAAAAGAAAATGAGTAATCATACTATATACTGAGCAGTGATTGCATCTGAAACATTACATTCACTTCTAGGTGCCACATTTTAGGTAAAGCACTGAAAAATGGGAGGGTATGGATGAAAATCCAGAGGTGAAAAGTTCAAGATGTATTTGAGGGGCTGTGAGTCGATCAACAAGGCTGAGGATTCCTAAAAGAAAATAAAAACGAGACTAGAAAGATAGGTTGAGTAGCTAGAGCTAGAGGGGAAGATGGAAGATTCATTTTGCTTCATTACAGACTGAAACATGCAAAGATCAGAGGTTCAGTTAGGACACTATTATAAGTAGGAGTAAAAGCATTTTCAAAAAATTAACAGGAAGTCAGAGTCAAAAGGGCATAGAAAGAAGCAACGCAGATGAATTCCTATCCACAATTCCTCTAAAGAGATTTATAAAATGCACCAGACCAAATCCTGATGCAGAAATCCAGAAGTCTGCAGAGCACTGTGTAGCACTCCAACACCCAGGGAGAGGCTACACATCAGCACAAAAGAAAGACTCATATCCATAATGGGACACTGCAACAGGGACAAGTGACAACTGGAAGCTCTGTCACCCATAACCTAATCCTGGATCACAGACCCAGAGAAGAATGAGGAGAGGATCTGTGTACTGCTCAACAATGACTCTTTCTCAGGCCCTGAGCAGTGTAGTGAAAAAGGAAGAAATTCAGAAACTAGCAACAGTAATGGTATGGCTCAGACCAGGGTCTCACTGGCAGCATGTAGACCAGCCTGCAGAAGAAACTCAGACCAAAGAGGATTCCACAATTCTGACTCTTTGAACCAAAAAAGCTTTCCAGTTGGCTAAGAGGGGCAGAGTCTTACAGGAATCCAGTCTTGCATAGAACCAACTGCAGATTAGGAACTAGCCAAGCTCAGACCAGGAGGAGCAGCAATCAGACTCTGCCTTAGATCCCTTTGGGAGCACTGAATGCCTGCAAAGCCCCAGTCTGACCCTGAAATTCTGGAAAACTAGAACACTCACTACCCCAAGAAAGTAGTAACAGGACCAGCCCAGACCTTCTTTCCAGAAGTATGGCAGAGTCCAGCCCTCATATTAAGTCTCAAATCAAGAAGTAGATTATAAGGATGGAGGGGGTGGTGGTGGTGGGAATAATCATATCATATTGAGTCATTATGGTGGCAGAAACACTCAAGATACAAATAGTATCTCAGAGAAAAACACCACTTGGGCTAGAATTTTTGGAAGAAATGCTGCAAGAGTTGAAGAAAAAAAAAGTTGAAAACTGTGGAATGAGAATGCTTGAGGAAAAATTGGAAAAGAAATGAGAGCTATGGAAGAAATAATTAAAAAAAGGAATTAACTGCTTGGTACAAGAGATATGTTAAAACCCTTCCCACACAACAAACTCCCCATAAATCTGATGAACTAAATAGGAAGGAGTCAATGGCTTCATGAGGTAACAAGAGAAATTAAAACAAAGTCAAAAGACAGAAAAGAAGGAGCTGAAAATGTAAGGCACCTTACAGCAAAAATGATTCAACTAGAAAAGTGAAAAAAATTCAAGAATCAATGGACAATCTGAATGCCATTAATAAAAAAAAGAGCCTAGAAATCCTTTCAAGTAATCTTCTAAGAAATTTGCCCAGACCTCTTAGAACTAGAGGTCAAAATAAAAATAGAAATTCTTCACTGGTCACTTCCTGAAAGAAACCCTAAAATGAAAACTCCCAGGAACGACAGAGTTAAATCCAGAACTTCTGGGGCAGCTGGGTAGCTCAGTGGATTGAGAGCCAGGCCTAGAGACGGGAGGTCCTAGGTTCAAATCCGGCCTCAAACACTTCCTGGCTGTGTGACCCTGGGGAAGTCACTTGACCCCCATTGTCTACCCTTACTACTCTTCCACCTATAAGTCAATACACAGAAGTTAAGGGTTTAAAATTTAAAAAAAAAATCCAGAACTTCTGACTCAAAATAAAAATACTATAAGCAGTCAAAAAGAAATCATTGAAATACCAAGCAACAGTCAGGATCACATATGATTCAGCAGCCCCCACCATAAATAAACAGAATATTACAGAAAGTAAAATGTTTAGACTTACAGTCAAGAATAATTTACTTGGCAAAACTGAATAGAATACCATGGGGAAAAATTGAATCTCTAATGAAATAGAGAACTTTCAAGCATTCCTAATGAGAAGACTAGAGCTGTGGAGAAACTTTAATTTCAAACACTAAAATGAAGAGAAGCATAAAAAGGCAAACATGAATAAACAATGATAAAGGACTACCCATGGATAAACTGCTTACATTCAAATATGAGTTGGTACACGTGTCCTTTCTGAACCCTAGCATCATCAGAATTCGGAAAGGAAATCCAATTAAGACAAAGCCTGCAAGTGCTTATATTTTGTCCTGATGATCACAGGAAAATGGAAGAGAGGAGAAGAGGAATGCACTGTGGAGTAGGGGACTGGGGGTGGGGGAAGAGAAGAGATAGTTAGGGAAAATTATCTTATGAGATGGCAAAGAAAGGGAATCAAAGAAGTACCCAGAAATTGGAGAATGGATGAACAAGTTATGGTATATAAATATGATGGAATATTATTTTGTTAGACTCTTTTTTTTAAACCCTTAACTACTAAGACAGAAGAGTGGGAAGGACTAGGCAATCAGGATTAAGTGACTTGTCCAGGTTCATACAAGTGAGGAAGTATCTTGAGGCCACATTTGAACCCAGGTTCTCCTGACTCCAGGCATAGTGCTCTCTATTTACTGTACTACCTAGCTGCCCCTGTGCTGAACTCTTATTAATGTCAAGACCAACCAGGATTCTAGAGTGCTAATGTTGAAACATGCTCCTTACCTCTTGACAAAGAAGTGAAGGACACAGAATGCAAAATGAAACAAAAAAAATGTTTTGGACATGGCCAAAGTAGAAATTTGTTTTAATGACTATACATATCCGTAATGGGTTTTTTCATGCTCCCAAGGGAGAGGGGAGGATGAGGTGTACCTTGGCTGATTTTAAATTATCAAGACTTGGTGATCAACTAAATATAGGTTCAAGAAAAGAAAGAATAAACGCTGGCTGAGGTTTGGAGCTTAACTTAATAGGACAACATGCTACTATTAAAAGTTACAGAGAGGTTATGTATTCAGGGCTAGAAAGTCAATTGCTGAGAGTTGATAACTGAAACCAGAGAGAAGGACAGTGAAGAACTTAAGGTAAAGTGAACCAGAAGCTAAGAGAACATATGTACTAGGACAAATGAATATTCTAGCTGAAGGAATATATAGTAAGTTGTGTGGACTAAGAGGTCAATACAGGAATAGATGTGAGAGGGGGTCTTCTACAACTGTTTTACCTGATCTGGCTTGAGTTCTTCCCGGACAGCTTGTATAGTATCCCGACATTCACTAAGCAAGGACTCAAACAGCCGTTCCTTGGTTTCTTCACTTTCAGCCTAAATAAGAAGGCAGGAGACATAAAGAAGGTTTTCAAGACAATCATAACACTTAATAATCAGAGGACAAACAGCTTTCAAGTACTATGATTAATTTGCACAAACCCAAACCAATTTGACCAACTAGAAATGTCACTTCAGTCAGTACTATTTTATATTATATTTAGTTTATCTTCTATTCAATGTTCTTATTAGCCTTGAAATGGTTATAATTGAGAAAGGGTAAATAAATAGTTTGAAATCTACATGGGACTCACTGGTTAGGCTTAGCTAAAATTTCCCTTATGTGACTGCAAAGAAGGATTTTTAATTGAATTTTTTTATAGCTACATATCAAGGTTCCCCTACTGTAGTGAAAACTGAAAAAGCCTATCTTTCTTTCTCGTCCCTGCCACAGACTATACCCAATGACTATGTAGTGTCAACATAATTACTCATTTTGAATATACAGTAAGCCCTTAGGTTTTATACTTATTTCCTAGACCTAAATAAGGGACAAACATTGTCAATAGGCAAAGTTGTAATTCTTAATATAACAGCTCTAAGAGTTTTCTTGACTACAGAAATTCAGCAGATTAAAGAAAAGACTTCTGTTGGACAACTGTGGACAGATAAGGAAGATGATTGTAAGGGAGCATTCTCAGCAGCACTGCTGGGCATGCAGTTTGGCTGAACACCTATAGGGTAAAGGAAAAAATGCTTCATTAAGTGAACCCCTGCCAAACCACATTAGTATTCTAAAGAATCTGACTGAGCAGATAGGAATGAGAAAAAAAGGAAAAAGAAGCTGAGCTTGTATTACTGGCAGACCTGCTGTGAAGTGAAAAGAAACAACATTCCATTACGGTATTTGACTTCCCACAGAAACTAGACATAAAATCTTTAAAAGACATTTGACATTCAACTGACCTTCCACAAACAATTCCAGAAGAAAACTAGCACAGCCCATTCATTTAAAAGATGGGAGAGAGAAAAAATGAAAACACTGCTCTTTTAAGAACAATAAAGTTTATTTTCTAGTTGCCAATGTTAAAAAACAAACAACATAATCACAAATATGCTTTACCTACTTAGAACATGCTGAAATTTTGGTCACAGAGGTACTAATCTGAAAAGATTTGAGCCATCTTTCCAAACCTAGTGGTCCATTGGAATGCATCCTACTTATCTTGTTTAAATTTTATTTAAGGCAGTCAAAGTCAACCTAGCGAAACGCTAGAGAAATACACTTTGAATCTTATGCATTTTATTGAGCACTTCAGAGCTAACAAAGTACTTTCCAATTATTATTTATCAAATCCACCAACTAAATATTTCCAACTATAAATTTCCTAGAATTATGAAACTTGTGGTAGTTTTTAATGACTGCTATAAGTTGTTAAAAGGTTTAGCATTTTAAAAAATAGGTGTTGGGGGTTAGAAAAAAAGGTATGAGAGGTGCGGTGGGAGCAAACTTTTGTTTTACCAGCTTAACAAGAACTTCCTCTATGCTTGTGTCAACAAGAGGCTAGGGTAGGGCTCAGAAGTAAAAAATTAAATTAAATATTTTAGCTGTCAACTGTCATCTAATAATCACTTTAAGTAAACAGTCGACTTAAAGGGATTTTGATTGCTTAAGCAAAATCCTAAGCCTCAGTGAGTGTTTAATGGTAGCCTTAAAAGAAGATGAGAGAAATGAGAGATAATTGACTAGTTGTATTTTTGAGACACCCACTCATAAGGTGAATCAGAGACGGTTATTCCAGAGAGGTGCTAGTAATGATTCTGTTAGGGCAGGGCAGGGCAGAGTAGGGCAGGGCAAGGCAGAACTATCTTCTAAACAGGAAGTCTTGCCTTTATTAGGGATCTTTCACTGCTTTGCTGAAAATCTATCTTCAAGATCAAGGGATCTAATGAAAGGACAACAGAATCAAAAAACCCATTTTTGGGAGCAACCTGCCAGTATGTCTTCAAGGTAACTATGAAGACTGTTTAAACCTAAGTCTTCCAAAATCATTAACACTCCAAAAGTCAACAGACTTGCCCAAAGGAGTGGAACAAAGAAGGTATCTGATGGTCTTACTGGTCCATATTTCTAAGGGAGAGAAATGAAACATGGACAAGCATGTGACATAAGGACAGGAAAACTTTCAAAGGCCTAGCATTTAGCACTTTATTTAAACCCTTGAAAAGATCAATTCTAGATCATTATGTAACATTCCAGGATGTGCTTTTCTACAACTCAAGATTATTTTCTAAGCTTTTTTTTTTTTTTTAAAAAAGGAAAATCAAATATCCCAGGAATGTGATTTTTTTTAACTTCTAAACACATTAAGCTACTAGTTTGTTTTCCTTGATCTACAGAAATTGCTGGAAGGTGGTAAGATGAACAAATACTAAGACTTTAAGGCACGTTTGACTGCATTCTGAACCCTACCCACAGAAGAACAGTGTGGCATTTGCAGGGAATAAAGAGGAAAGGAAAGGGAGGAGGCAGAGAGAAACAAAAGAAAGTTTCACCCAAAGTATTAAAAATAAAAGTAAAAAATGCACAGGGAAGAATTGATAAGGGAATGCACTAAGTTTTCATGTTAGAAAAATAGCTTAAAAAAAAAGACTCCTTTGTTTTCTTCTCAAACTCAATTAAGATCATTGAAGGTAAAGAAAGCATATGTTTCATACAGACCTAGAATATTACAAGGCATCTTCTAGGAACAATTCAATTGAGGTGCAATCTTAAGAAAAGTAGATAGCAGAAGTGTAGGATAAACTGAGAAAGAGATGTGTGTGTGAAAAATGTCTGAGGCTTGGCAGCAGAGGCTAAGCAGTCTGCCACTAAATTTTAGCAGCAAACATCCTCAGACCAATTTTTCTTTTTGAATTTTATTTAAATGGTAGAAAATTCCTTTCATTCTTTGACTATAGTGTTAACTATTTGAAGGTTATAAGTATATTAAATATGATAGGATTTAGATTCTAAGACAGCTAGCCAAACTATCCTTTTTATAGATGAAGAAATTGAGGCACAGAGAGGAAAGTTAGGAAGGGACAGGGTTGTGATTTAAATTAATACCCTGATTAAAAATCAATTATATTTATTAAACTAAAGTTTTGTTTTGCTTTTTAAACCAAGACTTATGACTTCCTCAGCATGAGGAACTCCTGGGGTGGAAATTCCTTGTACCAACGCAGATCAGCAACATATTTTCTTAGAGAGTTTCCTCAGAGATTGAGAGGCTAAGTGGTTTGTCTATGATCACATGGACAGGATAGACCAAAGGCTAGACTTGAAACCTGGTTTTCCTTACTCTAAAACCATATCTGTATCCATGGTGCAAGGGACTTGGTTTAAAAACAAACCAATCAAAAAACCCCCAAACCCTGGGACTAGTACTTATTTGGTCAAATATCCTACACCTTCTATATGTAACTTGATACAATGATCAGAATTGGCTGTAATAAAACAAATACAAAGAAATCAACTCTTCCTCTTTTCAGCTAGAATAAACCTCAGGCTTAAGGGCAATAATTCACTAGAGAAATAAGTATAAGTTAAAAAAAAAAACACCACAGTGAAAACAAAAGCAGAAGTCACCCAAATACCTAGATTCAGAGTACTGAATGTAGTAACCTTTACAGATACTTTAAAAGCTTTTCCCCCTCTCTAATCTTAATTCCATATTAACAAATAATTTGGGAAACGGGAAAAGAAACAAACAAAATTGGTTAACTTTTATAAGGATAATCAACTAAGTAAGAATGTAGACTGATTTTAGAATCCTTTCTCCATCCAACTGTTTCTGGTTGCAAACCCTCCTTGCCTGCCTATGCAGCAAGGATCATAAACCAAGATAGAGAGTAAATATATTTCGCACGAGGATCAAGAGATAAAAGATTATTTGCTGATTCTTTCCATGATGATCCACTTGTTTTTCTTTGCTTTCATTGATCTTTGAGACCTTGAATATGGCTCACCTCTCTGAATCCACGTTACCTGCTTGCTACTTTGTACTGGTTTTTAAGAAAAGTTGGACTCATCTTGCTTAAACCAAGGTATCTTAAACTTTTACCCTAACTATTCTACATCACTTACTCTTCCTTTTACTAAAAGGTATATACTGGCCTTGATCTTTTTCCTACTAGTTAGGCCTTTCCTGCTTAATCTGGCAATTTAGGCAATCTTCTTGAAGAATGATTTATCTCACACCAGACCCCAGGTCTAGTAAACGAAAGATTGTCAAGTTTACCCAAACCAGGCTCAACAGAGGATAAAAGCTCCTGGGTGACTTAATTGTTTCACTGGTAGCAATCATCAGCATTACCTTCAAATTCAAAGGTCAACATATGAAGAAAAACACACAAATAGTACAGCTATGACAGGAAAACATTTTCATTTGAATATATTCTTAATGAACAGAATAAACAGAGACTGATTTTTCCAAGAGGAAAAGGACAAATGGACTCCAAAGGGAAATACTTCCATTGTTCCCTTAGATTAAAGGAAGAACAAACACTGAGCCACTGCACCACCTACTGGGCAGAGTACATGTCAAGCACCAGTTTTAGGATCAGAGCTATGGTAATCTTAGAAATCTCTTAGTACAATTCCTATATTCTACCTAAGAGAAAACCGATCTCAAAGAGCAAAATTACTTCCTCAAGGTCACACAAGTCATTAGACTTTCTCCTACCTTTCATATTTTTAGAATGAAGGTTACTGATCAACTGTTTTATTTCAAGAAATACCAGGATTCTCAAGGGAAATGATGAAAAACAAAACAAAACGTGAAGGAAGGTGGCCTAGCAGTACCAGATATTAAACTATACTCTACACCAAGATAAATTCAGAATGGGTGAATGACTTGAATATAAAGAAGGAAACTATAAGTAAATTAAGTGAACACAGAATAGTATACTTGTCAGATCTGTGGGAAAGGGAAGATTTTAAAACCAAGCCAAGAGTTAGGAAAAAATTACAAAATGTAAAATAAATAATTTTGATTATATTAAATTAAAAAGGTTTGGTACAAACAAAAACAATGCCACCAAAATCAGAAGGGAAACAACAAATTGGGAAAAAATCTTTATAACAAAAAACTCTGACAGAGGTATAATTACTCAAATATACAAGGAGCTAAATCAATTGTATAAAAAATCAAGCCATTCCCTAATTGATAAATGGATAAGGGACATGAATAGGAAATGTTCAGATAAAGAAATCAAAAGTATCAATAAGCACATGAGAAAGTGTTCTAAATCTCTAATATTAGAGAAATGCAAATCAAAACAACTCTGAGGTACCACCTCACACTTAGCAGATTGGCTAAAATGACAGCAGGTAAAGAGTAATAAATGTTGGAGGGGATGTGGCAAAATTGGGACAATAATGTATTGCTGGTAGAGTTGTGAACTGATCCAACCATTCTGGATGGCAATTTGGAACTATGCTCAAATAGCTCTAAAAGACTGTCTGCCCTTCGATCCAGCCATGCCATTTCTGGGTTTGTACCCCAAAGAGATCATAGATAAAAAGCTTGTACAAAAATATTTATAGCTGCGCTTTTTGTGGTGGCAAAAAACTGGAAAACGAGGTATGCCCTTCAATTGGGGAATGGCTGAACAAATTGTGGTATATGCTGGTGATAGAATATTATTGTGCCCAAAGGAATAATAAACTGGAAGAATTCCATGTGAACTGGAATGACCTCCAGGAATTGATGCAGAGTGAAAGGAGCAGAGCCAGAAGAACATTGTACACAAAGACTGATACACTATGGTAAAATTGAATGTAATGGATTTCTATACTAGCAGCAATGCAATGACCCAGGACAATTCTGAGGGATTTATGGAAAAGAACACTACCCACATTCAGAGGAAGAACTGCAGGAGTGGAAACACAGAAGAAAAACAACTGCTTGAACACATGGGTTGATGCGGACATGATTAGGGATGTAGACTCAAAATGACCACATCAATGCAACTATTAATAATATGGAAATAAGTCTTGATTGATGACACATGTTAAAACCAGTGGAAATGTGGGTCAGCTGGCGGGGGTTGGGGGAGTTGAAGGGGAAAGTAAAAACATGAATCATGTCACCATAGAAAATTTCTCTAAAAAAATAAATAAATAAATAAATAAATAAATACCAGGATTCTAATACAAAGATGAAATTGCAATATTATCAGCTACCTCCATGTTCAGTGATGCAGGGTCTCATATAATTAATACATCTATCTTTTCCACTATTAAATGTGTTACATAAAAAACTGGAAACAATAGGTATCCCTATTAGATGGGGAAAGGCTGAACTGTGGTATGTGAATGTAGCATAGTATTAGTACATTATAAGAAATAATGACTATGAGGAATTCAAAGAAACATGGGAAGACTTGCCTAGTCTTAAGGAGAATTAAGTAAGCAAACCCAAGATAATATACCAAGGACTTAAACAATGCAAATGAAAACACCCATAAGAGATAGCTGAACTCAGATTAATTACAATGACCAATCTTGGTCCCCTAGACCAAAGGAAATAGCACATTTCTATCCTCTAAGTTGATGTGGGGAACTATGAGAATGGAAAGCTATGGAAACTATCAGCTAAGATCAAAAAGGAAAATGATAAATGCTGGAGGGGATATGGGGAAAAGTGGGATGTTAAAACACTGTTGGTGGAACTGTGAAATGATACAACCATTTTGGAGAGCAATATGAAACCAGGCTCAAAGGGCCACAAAACTATGCATACCCTTTAAATCACTATTGGGTTTGAATCCCAAAGAAACCAGACATAGGGGAAAGGGCCCACTTGTAAAAAAATATTTTTAGCACCTTTTTTTTTGTAGTGGCAAAGAATTAGGGGAATGACTGAACAAGCTATGGAATATGGTTGTAATGAAATACTATTGCATCATAAAAAATGATCAGTAGGATGAGTTCAGAAAAACTTGGAAAGACTCATATGAACTGATACAAAGTAAAGTGAGTAGAATCAGAACAATGTATATAGTAACAGAAATATTATACAATGATCAACTGTGAAAGACTAAACTACTGTCAACAAAACAAGGTCCCAAGATATCCATAAGGGACCCATTATAAAAAATGTTATCCACAGACAAAGAGGGAGCTGTTGGAGTCTGATTGCAGATTGAGCATGCCATCTTTCACTTTATTTCCTTCATGAGTTTTTCATTGTTTGTGTGATATATGTCTTCTGTCTCAGCATGAGGAATATGGCAACATGTATTACATGAAAGCATTGGTGTAACTATATTTACTGCTGGGGGAGGGGAAGTGAGAGGAAGAGAGAAAATCTAAATTAAAATTTTCAGAAAAAAATTTTTTTTTAATTATTTCCACATGTAATTGGGGGGAAAAGTCTAAAAAGCTAAAAAACTCCCCAACAACTATCAGCTTTAGTTATTTGGTTAGTTTTATTATTAGTATTATTACAAAGGGAAGGATTCACAGATTAAAAGAATTTGAGAGTTGGAAGGTGCCTCAGTGTTCATCTAGCCCTATACTAGATGAACTATACTCAAAGAATTCCCTACTATAATATATCCATCAATAGTGATCTACTCAAAAACTTTGGAATGAGAGGGAACTCAATCTTTCAAGACAGCTCTTTTCGATTTTCTGGCAGTTTAAATTGCTAAGAAGTTTTTCTTGACATCTAGATTCAATGTAGGGGAAGGTAATACTGGGAAATGACTTCAGTATAATAAATAAGCAGGGTTGATGATTAAAAAAAGAAAAAAAAAACACCTGGCCCTTGGAATCAACCCTAAGTCGTATTCTTTTTCCTCACATCTTTGTAAACCTGATCCACTCCCCTAACTTTAAAACTACAAGCTTTATGCAAATAATTCCTAAATCTCTATTTCCAGTTCTGACCTCATTCTTGAGCTTCAGATTCACAGGTCCCAACTTTCTGCAGGACACTTTCATTAGAATGCTTCACTAGCATCTCAAATGTTCAAGGAAAGTTTATCTTTCCCACTCTACTGATTCCTTCTTCTAATTTCACTGCTTTCTGTTAATGTTATTATCACCAATGTAGTCTCCGATTTCTAAAATCTTGGCATTATCTCCGATTCCTTCCCTCTCATATTCAATCAGTTACCTAACCCCTAATGATTCTACCTCCACAGTATCTTTTCCATTTGTTCCCCATTTCTAATCCAGCATCTCTAATAGTGACCCTCATAACCATCTGCCTGGGATACTTCAATATGCTCCAAACTCACCTTCCCATTCTAATGAATCCTTTTCTTCTTCTTTTAATTCTGAATTTAAACTCAAAAAAGGAATATTTGCTCTCATTTCCATACACAGAGCAGAATTAAAAAATATTTTCTATTAAACTATGAGTCTCCATGTCATTCTAATTCTGTCCTCTTCTTCCTCCTTTATACATCAGTATATTCCTTTTACCTTCCTTTCTCTTTCTCTTATTCAAATCTTAAGAAAGAACTAATCCACATGTGAAGAAAACACTTGTTTTTTTCTCTTCCCAATCAAATGCTAGCACTCTATTTCATCATATAGTTCCTTCCAATTGCTCAAATAAATGTACCTTTCCAGACTTCTCTGAACTCTTGTATTTCAAAGTTCCTACTTGGTTCTGATCTATCTGTCAGAAATGCTTGAAAGTCCTTTATTTATGCGCCGTTTGGAAGAAGAATTTAATTTTGTGGTTAGCCTTTATATTTACCTTTCAGAATTCAAGATTCACCTTTTATTTATAATAGAAGCTGGCAGCTTTTGTGTGATCTTGACTTTGCTCCCTTGGTATATGAACTATTTCCTTCTAAGGGTTGGTGGTATTTTTTTCTGTGATGTAAGAGCTCTGGATTTTGGCTATGATATTCCCAAATGTTATCAATTTGGCCTTTCTTTCAGAAGGTGATCAGTGGACTTTCACTTTGCCCTCTGATTCTAATAGATTTGGGTAGTTTTCATTTATTATTTCTTGAAATAGTGTCCAGGATTAGAAAAAAAATTAGTTTTCAGGAATTCCAGTGTTTTTAAATGATATCTTTTTAACTTGTTTTTCAGATCAATTGTTTTTATATCAAATATCTGGTATTTTCTATTTTTCTTTTCATTTTAATATTTTTTGCATTCTAGTTTTCAAAGAGTCTATGACTGATAAGGTTTACTAGAACTTCCCCTTCCAATTCTTTCTTGCAGAAATCCAATTTCTTGTGGAAATCCAATTTCTGCAAGAGTTATTATCTAGTTCTCTAGTTTTTGCTTTATTTATTTAAGAATGTGTGCAGTCTTTGTGGAAAAGATTTTTTTTCCCTTTAAAGCTCTGCCTGTAGTTGTTATAGCATTACTCTCTTTTTTTTGGAGGGGGAAGAACTTTTAGATGTACAATAATTCTAGGTATTTGAAGGAGTTTTCTTTGATTTGCTCTCTTTCCAGTCTTTGTTCTTGAATTGGAGTTTTGTGCCAGAGCCAAGCTTGAACCTCTATTGCATTTTTGGTAGGGTAGTCAGAGTTTTTTGGTCTTGCCCTGGGTTACTGAGTTCTTTGGTCTTTAAAGAGAGATGTCTTTATGGCCCTCTATGGCATCTCTGATTACTAGAACATTGGAACCTCCAGGGAATGGGGTGTTCTATACTGCTCCTGGGCTTTTTCTCAGACCTTATCCATCCTTAACACTGGTACTAGATTACTCTTCCTGGAAGATTAGTCTACTAAGTACAACTGAGTAAGGTTGCCAAGTATTTGAATTCCTCCACAAAGTAGCACTATCCTACCTTTCCACCTTTATCTTATACTGATTCTCATTCTATATTTTATGCTCTAGTCATAGCTACTCTTTCCCCAAGAGAGCTATTACAATTTCAACCTCTATACTTTTGTATAAATTATTTCCTTTACTTTAAATGTATTCTTATCTCCCTCTTTGCCAACTAAAAATCCCTATAATCCTTTTAAAAGTCCAACTCAAATACTACTTATTCCTTGAAGCATTCCCTGATCCCTTAATTAATAATATTCTCTCTCAGACAGTATATAGCATTTTGCTTTGCAACTTTCTAATTTACTTACTATATATCAGGAGTCAGCAACGTATGGCTCTCGAGCCATATCTGGCTCTTTAGAGGGCCAGATATGACTCTTTCTGCAGGAGCCATAAAGTTAATTTTTTTTCAGGCGCTGTTACAGGAACGCGCACTGTGAGCACTGTATGGCTCTCACGAAATTACATTTTAAAAAATGTGGCATTTATGGCTCTCACGGCCAAAAAGGTTGCTGACCCCTGCTATATACAGTGCTGTTTTAAAATTCTCTATGCTATTTAGAGGAATTGCCTACTTCCTCTATTATAATGATAAGCTGCAGACAGAAGGGACCCCTGGCTATTTAAATTTTGTATATATCTTCCTACCCATCCCTAGTGTTTAACAAGTTTGTTGAACTAAATTCAAGTATCCCTTATTTTACGGAATAATGAATTCTGAGAAACTTAAACATAAAAGTAATTTTCTATAATCCAAATCATGTTCTGGTTAGTGTTAAAACTAGAGAGAGAGAAAAAAAATCTTCCAATAAGTTGGGCTGAAAACATTTAGTGAGAAAGGAATTAAGAGAAAGGTTGAGAATTTTAATACTGGGATTAATGTGCAGTATTTTGTTAAACTTAAGATTCCTCCTCAAACCATGGAAAACTTTCCTCATACATAGAAAAGTTCATACTACATTTTTACAACTCCTAGGCAAAAGAGAATGAGGATGCTATATTCAAACGAAGCCTAGGAAGTCTTGAAATCCAAAGTTTCAGGGGTGATCAAATTAATCAGTGTTCTACTTTTTTCTAGTCATTGAGTTTGATTAATTTTACAATAACAGATTTACCAAAAAAGCTTAACAAGAAATGCATATGTGGATTCAATAAGGTCAAAACCACTGTATCATGCACAAATTTTCTATCTAGTTTTTATCTTGTATTTTCCAATTTCTACATGTTGTTTCTCTGTCCCTCTTCCCCCTATTGGAAAGCAAGCTCCTTGAAGGCAGGGCCTATTTGCTTTTTTCTTTGTATCTCCAGTACTGAAAGCACTGCTTGATCCATAGTAAGGGTTGAATAAATGTTTATTAAATGACCTTCATATATACCCTCTACCCTCTTCCAAAAAGGGAGGGGAAAAAAAGTAGAACTTTCATCTTTACCTGATTAATAGCTGCTTCATTGTCAGCCAACCCTAATAAGAAGATCCTCACTTTGTCAATCTTCACTGGAACAGTTCTCCCTCTCCACTCTACTTCACTCATAGTAGCTGCCTGTTTGGCTCGAGTCTGGGTGATCAATGACTATGAAGTTTAAAAAAAAAGGGTAGTTTAGTTTTTGCTTTAAGTGAGAACAAATGATATGTAAATGAAGTATACTGCTTTGTCTTAGATACATATTAATATATTCTAAAAACATATTTGGATACATTCTTAAAGTACCTACATAAGATACATAAAACAAGTTCTTTTGTGGCATACACAAAGAACTTAGCTTATGAAAACTTTAAATATGCAGAGTGAATTACTTCCAATTTTTCAGCCAGAAGGCCTTCAGTACCACCAGATCTCAGTCTCATCTGCATTAATTCGCTAATAGCCGACTGGTCCCCTAAGAGAAAGAAAAAATTGAAAATATTCAAAGTTCTAGTCAATTGTCTCAATGACTTTAGATTCAAATAGACCTTAAATAGATTGTATAAAAGCTCCATTAGATATTAAATATATTTAAATGTTTCAAGCAATAGAACTAACTTTCTTTTATAAATCATGAACTTGAATGAGATAATCAAGTTACTCTTTGAAAAATTATTATCATTTAATCTCCAGATATCTTTCAGAATATAAAATGGTAGCATAATTGATGTTTACATTTGTGACAGAATGATCACAGTCATGAAACTTACAATATACCAATGCTGAAGGGGAAATTTTAAGTATATTCCAAAAGTCACTGGGACTGAACTACTACTATCCTTGCTGTTGAGCCTCAAGTTAATATAGGTGGTCTTATTTTAGTATTTTGCTTACCAATATTATAGGCACAATAGCGTATGTTGGGTGAAATCTCTTCCACTCGCTGATTATATAAGACAGCCTGTTCTTCAGTAAAAGCACTAGCTAGCTTTTCATAGATGGTTCTGAGGGAAAAAAAGCAAAGTTATATTTCACTATAGTCTTAAAGGGAAAAAATGATTATGTCATGCTAAAAAAAAATTATAAGTAATATAGTGGCTGAAAATCATAGAAACCCTTTTAGAAGAATATTAGAATAGTATGAGCTAGGCAACTGGGGTTAAATGACTTGCCCAGGATCACACAGCCAGGAAGTATCTGAGGCCAGATCTAAACCGAACTCTAGGCCTGGCACTCTATCCACTATGCTACCTAGCTGCTCTGAAGATTTTTTTTTTCAGGCAAGGAGGTATAAGTGTTTTGGTCAGGGTCACACAGCTAGGAATTATCTGAGGCTGGATCTGAACTCAGAGAGAGAAGTCTTCCTGACTCCAGGCCTAGCACTCTATCCACTGTACCACCTAGCTGCCCCTCCATTTCATTTTTTGTAATGTGCTATAGGTACTCCCGCAATAAATGTACTATAAATCATAGTTCCAAAGGAATCCCTCCAACAGCTGAGGAGCCAAGCACAGAACTGGATATGAAACTACATATTCAATTTAATTATAACTAAAGACTCACTTGCATTTGTTAAAAGCCTCCATTGCTGCCTTCCACTCCTGATGTTCAAAGCGCAGCATTCCTGTTAGGTAAGCCATGTAAGCCTAAAAGTTTGCAAAGAATTAAGTTTAACTTTATCAAAATGCTTCAAAAATCAGTGCTGGAAGTGAATGTCTATTTACTTATTAGAAGAAAATTGACATCAATCCCTCATTCTTTATTAAAAGCAAAAAATGAATCCAAAGAGGATATGAAACCTAGAACATATGTCATGACTACATAATCTTTATTTTTCAATTTAGCAATTCTGTTGTCTTAATGGGAAAGGATAATTTTTTTAAATTGCCTTACAACTAACTGGCTATAATGAGGTCGTAAACAATACTTTGTGGTCATCTGAAGATAATCATGAAATAGCAATATTTATCCTCCCTCTCTCTCTCTCTCTCTCTCTCTCTCTCTCTCTCTCTCTCTCTCTCTCTCTCTCTCTCTCTTTCTCTCTCTCAAAAAGTACTTTCATATCTGCTTATTTCTTATTCTGTGATCTCTTGAAATATATAAGAAAAAAACATTCCATGACCAGGTGAAAAGAAGGTATTATTTCTGAAAAGTCAGTTATTTAAGTGATCATCAAAAATATAAGAACTCCAAGGATACCTTCTAAAAGAGTCAGAACAAGGAGTCTCTCAAATGTCAGTTTATATTCATAACATGAAATTCTATTCAGCAAAAAAAAAAAAAACAACACAACTCAAAAAACAGTGATTAGCCTCTACTCTACTCAAAAAAGCAAAACGAATGTTGACATTAACCTGAGCCTCTAGTTTAGTCTTGGCATCCACCCTATTACTCTCACACAAGCGTTCCAACTCCTCAGCATGTTTCACAGCTTTTCGAAGTCGTGATAACAAATGAAACCGTTTTCGAGGTTCAGTATTTGCTTCTTGTTTAAGCTGCATGGCATAGCTCCAGGCTCTTTCAGCATCCATCAAAATCAAAAGCAAGTATCTAGACAGAACAGAAAAGGCGACAGAGAAATTAAAGAGATAAAAAGGGACCTAATAAGACATGGACATCTGGTTTAAAGACATTCCCCACAAATATCCTCTTTAGATCTTTACAGTTCCTCATCAAGAAATTCATCCTCCTTATAGCTTCAAAAGAGTACATCTAAGCCACTGACTGCCCAACTACACTATTCCTAACTTCACATACTCCAGATAGAGCTCTTCATTTGCCTCATTAGGTATTCTCTTTTGGATAACATCACCCTCTAAAATGCAAATTATCTTTACCTTCAAACTAGCCTCCTCTCAATTTTTCTCCATTGATAAAACCATAATCCAGCCAAAAAATTATTACCTCTAAATTACCCAGCTCTCCTTCATACAATTTAGTAAACAACTACTTATTAAGTACCTAATATGTAAACAGAGGGCTCTGCTAGCCAAGGGAGGAAAATATGAAACTTGTAAGTTGTGTAAGACAGTACCTTCCCTCTAAGACTAAATCCAATTTATTTGTCTATATCTTGTTTGTACATAGTTTTGGGCATACTATCTCCCCCACTGGATTGTGAAGTCCTTGAAAGCAGGACTCCTTTTTTGTCTTTTTTTTTGGTATCCCCAGCATTCAGGACATATTGGACACTTAATAAATGCTTGCTGACTTGATTCCTATAGACTAGCTTATAGGCAAGTAGAGATGGGACATATACAATGATATTCTAACACAAAGTGAAACAAATCTTTTAGAAATGTATAAACAATTGCTACTTGATGTTGGAGAGGGGAAAAGGTTCATGAAAGAGGATGTATTTGAAGTGGGCTTTAAGGCTAGATGGGAATTCAAATGGTAAAGTAAAGGAAGAGGGAAAATATTTTAGCCAGAGGAAATATTATGGGCAAAGATATGGAAACAAGAATTTGCAAGAGGAACAGGGGAGTCTATTCTATCAAGAACATGAGATTCAAAGTGGAGAATAGTATGAAGTAAAACAGATGACAGAATGTGGTAAGACTTTACTAAGTAGTAAAAAAAAGGGTAACCTTTAATAAGTAGACAATAGGGAAACAATAAAGGTTTTTGAGCTAGAATAGTACAACCAGCTCAAATAATTCAGAACCTTTCATTTTGCTGAAGAAACCAAGGCCTAATGAGAACAAGATTTGCACAAAAAAAGATAAAATTGACTGCATTATGAAGTATGCATTGGAAAGTGGCCAGGAATATAGTTTATTAATAAAGGAATATGGTTCCTAAGAGGACCAGAAAGAAAGGCTATTTGTTAACCATGGAACAGGTGGCAAGATATATAAGGGAATGACTGCTTGAACAAGGTCCTTAATGGGGTATAAAAAGAAGAGATTAAGGACAAGCGTAAATGAATTAGTCTGATGGAAGAAAAGGCAAAAGACTGCAACAGAGAAGCAAGTGAATAATGTTTCTGAAAATGATAAGAGGATGGGAGGAGTTGAGGGGACTCCCCTGTAGATGTTGGTCTCAATCTTAAAGGAATGGAAACCAAAGTCATCTGTTTAGAATAGGAGGCATAGTTGAAGATGTTATAGGAGAACTAAAAGTCTGAAACAATCACTGTATGTAATGAGATGGAAAGTATTTGATAGTGTAGTTGGGTTGTTAAGCAGTAGTAAAAATCCAGATGATATTATCTACTGCAAATTTATAGAGTGAAATCAGCCCAATTTCATGAATTTCCTCAGAATCACTCTGTAACTTACAGAACCTGAAGAAACTAGATAATAGCAAGTTTCGAATATGGTTGAAGAGAAAAGAGTGATTCAAAGATGTGAGCTAGTAAAAAACTAGAGAAGTAGATTACATAGTCAAGGCTAAATATAAATCAAAAGGAAGAGAAAGGACTAGAAAAATGGGAACAGAAGGTCCTGATAAGAGACAATGATTTAATGTGAATGAATGAGAGATAGGACAGGCAGTTGTGGTTTAAGTGGAATTTCAAAATTCTCAATATTTGAAAACAGCATATTTTTGTGAAATGGTGACTTCTAAGGTGTGATTATGCTGATATGTAAATGAAGTTGAATGGAGAAGCATATAGAGTTGGAATTTGAGTAACTGTATGATCAAGATTTTGGAGAGTCCTCAGCATGAATGCTTAAATCCTTATGGATAAGTAGGAGGCAGAACAGAGAGGACTAAGTCAGATACTGAATTAATTCAGAATTAATCTGAAGATCAGTAATTGATGACCACAAGCTGGGAGAGATGGATTTTCCTTCAGAAGAAGAAAGGTTATTGAGGAATGATAGTAAAGGAATGGTGTGGAAGGGAGAGTGAGGAACAAGAAGCATATTAATCCCTTCTCGAGTCTGGGGGAGTAGTAGATAGATATCTCCAATGGAGTCATTCCTAAAATATCTGGTCTCAGAGAAAATTAGGTTTTAAGTGAACTAAGGAGGTAGAAGTTATTAATTCTAAGTTCAAAAATATATGGGAATTTGTTGAGGATAGATAGCAGAAGAGTTCCCACATTCTAGGGCACTGTTGGTAAACCTTTTCGAGATTGTGTGTCCAAACTGTACCTTCAAGCTGTCTGTAAGTCCCCCACATTACCCCAGAGAGCAGAGGGAAGAAGTGTTCACATTGGTCTGCTGAGCAGAGGAGTGGGGCATGTGGAAAATGTCCTGTGGAAAATGTGGAGAGGGGGAACAGAGTAATCCCCTCCAGCACCCTGGGGCACATGTGCCACACCTTCCTCAACATGATTCTATGGTCTGATCAGAAAAGGGATACAGGTTTGGGAGGAAGTAATATGGGAATGTGGCTTGCACCTACAGCAATAAGAGTGATAACAAAGACAGGGAAGACAATCGATCAATCAATCAACGGGTACTTATTAAATGCTTTCTACATACCAGGCATCCTGTTAGGTGATATTAAGTATCAAGAATTAAATAATTCCTATTCCCATACATAAAGTATAAACAAACATATAAATTATTGCCAACAGGGAAGGAACCAGTAAATTGAGAGAGAATGGAGGCTTGTGAGAGAGATTGAGTAATGTAATCTGCTGGAACAGTAAGGAAGAGATAGAACCAAATATACATGTATGGGGATTGGCCTTGTCAAGGAGAAAGAGTACCTTTTTGTCAGAGGAGAAAAGGAAGAGTGGGCGATGATGTCAAGAGTTCTGAAAAGTAAAATAAGAGGCAAGGTCCTCAGTTGGGGGTGGGGTGGAGGAGAGGCACTGGAGGATAGAGAAGGTTTAGAATAACTTCTTTGGGGAGTGAAACAAGGAATCAATTAGGGAGAAATAAAAGCACTGTCCAGTAGCACTTAGAGCCTAGGTAAGATTAAATAACATCATGAACCTGGTCAGCATGGTTGTAAGACTTCCTCTATTTGCATTTAGTGATATACTAGAAATAACTGGAACTTAAAAGCATTAATTGCCCCAAATTTCTAAAAAGGAATATCATCTTTGTGTCTATTATGTCCCCAAATGCTATCAATTCTATTTGTATCCCTTTCTTCTTCTCCATTCCTTTCTACTACTGTCCAAATCTGGGCTATTATTTCCTATCTCAAATACAAAAGAAGGCTTCTGGCCAGCCTTTCTCACTTGTCTACTACTCTTTCCAAATCATCCTTTGCCAAACTAATCTTCCTTAAAACCTCTAATGATCTAATGATCATGTGATATTATTGTGCAGTTAGGAATATGGGAAAATTTATGTGAAATAAGCAGAACCAGAAGAACATTATATTAATGACAACAATACAAATGAAAAGAGAACTAAAAGGAAGCTAAGCTCTTGAGTAAATGAAAACCAATGATGTCCTCAGAGGACAGAAAGGCCTAATGTCAGACACTATCACTATGGGGGTGGTTTTCACTTAATTGTTTTTCTTTGTTATAAGAGAGTGTTCAATTCCTAGAGGTAAGAGTTTGTATATGTAAAGATAACTGATATGAAAACAAAAGGCCTCAAAATAAATTTAAAAATTGTTAAAGTCTGCAAAAAATCTTTAAAATAAAAAAGCCTATAATGATGTCCTGTTTTCCTATGTATCAAGTAAACCCTCCTATTTCTAACTTTCAATGTCTTCCAGTTTGTTATCCTACTTTTTCCAACATTTTCCACTATTCCTCAATATTCTGTTTCCACACAGCCCATTCCTATATACTATGCTTAAACCTGTTTCTACACCTTTGCCCATGCTATTATCCTGTGTAAGAAACTCCTATCCCTTATCTTAATTTCCATCCATCAGTCAACATCCAACTTAAGTACCATTTTGTCCATAAAACCTCCTTTAGCAACTAAAACACACACTTCACTTTTTTGAATTCCTACTTATAGTCAGTAATATTCAACCTAACACTTCATTACTTACGTTTTGTCTTCTATTTCATGTGTTTTAGGGCTTCTTCTTTACCTTGACTGCAGAATGTCCAAGATAGAGGGCTTATATTTTGTGTCTGACACAGTGCTGTTCAAAAAGGACTAACATAGATAACTTTTCTTCTTTTTTTTTTTTTTTAAACTCTTTTCTTCCATCTTAGAATCAATACTGTGTATTGGTTCCAGGGCAGAAAAGTGGTAAGGGCTAGGCAATGGGGGTGGTCAAGTGACTTGCCCAGGGTCACACAGCTAAGAAGTGTCTGAGACTAGATATGTTCCCAGGATCTCCAGTCTCTGGGCCTGGCTGTCAATCCACTGCACCATCCAGCTACCCCCAATAACTTTCTTTAAATAAAACACAAGTAGAAAAGTCTTTACTTATTTTTCCTTGAATAAGTAGTTATGCTTTTACCCCTTAGTAGAGTCTTAACTAATAAAAGATTAGGTTCCCAAAGCATGACGAATAATAACCAACTACCATATCAATTAGAAATATTTAGAATATAGGAATAAATCTAAAAAAAATTAATACCTGTTATCAGATAGAAGTTCTTCAGTTACTTTTTTCCCTGTAAATTTGTGTCTATTCCCCATCTTAAAGTTGAGTGTTTTTCGGAGACGTCTTTGTCTACGGGAACAATACCCCCTACAAAGAATCACAAGGAATCAATTATAGTGAAACAAAATGACAGCATAGTTTTTCTTTTCATAGCAATAACAGCATTTTCATGTGGTTGGGGAATGGGGCAAAATCAAGTATTTTATTTGAGATCATTTTTATACTTACTTATACATCAACCAAAACTACTTCAACATCTACTAAATTATATAAGGCATTTAACTATATATTGTGTGACATACAGAAAAATGCAAAAATCAGTCCATGCCCTCAAAGAACTTATATGTAATTGAGGAAACAAAGTATAAATAAATTACAACATAAGGCAACATATAAATACCAAAAAGAATTTTAAGCACACAGAGGAGATATGTTTACTTGCAATTTGCCTTTTTAACATAACAATAACTTGCATTTATATACTGCTTTATAGGCTGCAAGGCACTTCACATACATTATCTCATTTTATACTCACAACTTTGATTAGGTGCTATTAATTTATGCCCATAAAAAAAAGGGGGGTGGTGGCAGCTGAGTGGCTCAGTGGATTGAGAGCTAGGCCTAGAGATGGTAGGTCCTAGGTTCAAATCTGACCTCAGACACTTCCTAGCTGTGTGACCCTGGGCAAGTCACTTAACCCCCATTGCCTAGACCTTACCATTGACTCCAAGACATTTAAAAAAAAACTCCAAGGGTTTAAAAAAAAATAAAAATTTATGCCCATTTTACAGATGAGGTAGCAGACTCAAAGAAGTTAACTGACTTGCCTAGAGTTGTATGGCTAAGTAAATATTCAAAGAGGATACCCAGGTCTTCCTGATTTCAAGATTAATATTCTATTCACTCTGCCATACTTCCTACAGAAACTTTAAATACATAATCTTTGCCAGTTAATAAGAGATTTCTAGTTGACATAATGTAAGAAAATGTTTAAAATAATTTATTAGTTTCCAAAATAAAAATGAAACTGTCAAAATACATCCAATGTGCCACCATTATAAAATGCAGATCCAGATTAAAACAGGTAGCTCTATGCCTGCTCTTGAGTCACAAAGGGGTCTTGACTTTGTGAAAAATTGTGTTATATGAAGAAGTCAGCATTCAACTATAAATATCCTTTAAGTTCTCAATAATCTGCAAGCATTATCAGAGTAAATGGAATGAATCAGAGAGCAATTAGAAATTGATGTCCATTTCCCTTCTCTAATCTAAAACGAAAGCCCATACATTTTTTAATACGCTCAGAGTATTTAAACTAAGATGTCCCGAAAATTCTTTTAAAAAAATAATAAATCTTTACCTTGTTGTAAAAGAGAGGCAAGGATTAGGCAACTGGGGTTAGGTGACTATCTAGGGTTATACAGCTAGGAAATGGCTGAGGCCACATTTGAATCTAGGTATTCCCAACTCACATTTGGCATTCTATCTACTGACCTATTTAACTGTCTCAAAAAAAGCTTTAATAGACTTAAAACTGCACAAAGACTTTTTGAGGTACCTTGGACTTGCTATAAAATTGATTGATATTTAGTATTGCAAAGTATCATACTGTCTTACACAATGTTAACTTACAATGTAGTATTTTATTATTTACAATCTGAGTACATTTATTTTCCTACAAAAGATTACATCCAAGTTTTGCTACAAATAAAACTATAATGCCACCCCTAACATTTACCCTCCTGTACAACATTATGAATCCCAAAGAACTAAATTTTACTAAATATACAGTTGAGGTTATAATACAGATAATTCAATGACTGAAGACAGTGTGATGGACAGAGCCTGAACTTGGAGGTGGAAACCTGCAATTGAATCTGTGCTGCAATATACTTACTACATTGCATACTGAATTACTGAATGACAAGTTAATTTCTGAACCCCTCTTTTTGCCACCTGTAAAATGGGGATAATATTCACATTACCTCCCTAACCATGAAAACTATATAAATATTATTATCATAACTTTTAATTTTAGCAAATATTCTCATGAATGAATCTGTAATTCTATCATGTTGAATGAGTAAGCCTCTTTTCACTAGATTTAGGTGTAGGGGTTTATTTTTTAAATTAATTGTCTTGAATCAGGACACTACTACATTGTTGTTGAGTTGCGAACTGATCCAACCATTCTGGAGGGCAATTTGTCAAAAAACTGACCTTTTGTATTAAAGTAATACCACTACTAGGTCTGTGTCCCAAAGAGATAATAAAAAAGAGGAGAAAGGACCTACTTGTACAAAAATATTTATAGCAGCTCTTTTTGTGGTGGCAAAGAATTGAAATTGAAGGAATGCCCATCCATTGGGGAATGAATGAACAAACTGTGGTATATTGGTGATGGAATACTACTCTGCTATAAGAAATTTTAAGCAGAATGATTTCAGAAAAAGCTGGAAAGATCTACATGAACTGACACAGAGTGACATAAGCAAAACCAGAACGTTGGACACAGAAACAGCAATACAGTATAATGATCAACTGTGAAAACTTGGCTACTCTCAGCAATGATCTAGAATAATTCTAAAGGACTTATTTCAGGGAATACTACCCACCTCCAGAGAAAGAACTGTTGGGAGTCAGATGAATGAGGATCAAAGCATACTTTTTAATTTGAGGTTTTGGTTTTGTGTGAGTGTGCTACTACAACAATGACTAATGTGAAAATGTATTTTGCATGATAATACATGTATGGCCCAGATCAAATTGCTTATCATCTCCCAGAGTCGGGAGGAAAGAGGAAGAAGGGAGACAGTTTAGATCTTATAATTTTGGAAAATCTATGATGAAAATTATTATTACATGTAATTGGGAAAACAAAATATCTTTGAATTAAGAAAAATAAAGAAATAAGAAATAATAAAAAACAATAGAGAATAAGTTTTTAAAAATTAACTGTTTTGGGAGGTACAATTTAAGTTTTAGGTTAACTATATATAATATTTTAAACCCTTACCTTATGCCTTAGAATCAATACTGTGAACTGGTTCTAAGGCAAAAGAGTGGTAAGAGCTAGGCAATGGGTGTCCAGTGACTTGCCCAGGGTAACACAGCTAGGAAGCATCTGAGGCCAGATTTGTACCCAGGACCTCTCTGGGCCTAGCTCTCAATCCACTGAGCCACCCAGCTGCCCTCTTAAATATATATATATATATATATATATATATTTTTTTTTTTTTAATTTTATTTTATTAAGAAAATTTTTACATGGTTACATGATTCATGTTCTTTCCCTCCCCTCCTCCCACCTCTCCTTCAGTAACCAACAAGTAATTCCACTGGGTTTTATAAGTGTTATTGATCAAGACATATTTCCATATTATTGATATTTGCACTAGGGTGAATGTTTAGAGTCTATATCCCCAATCATAAGTCCATCAACTCATGTGATCAAGCAGTTGTTTTTCTTCTGTGTTTCTGCTCCCACAGTTCTTTCTCTGAATTTAACTATATATTTTGAAACATCAATTTAGACATATTAAAGTGACACACATTTTCTATCAACATAATTACACACATAGGACTTCAACATACTAACCTGTATCTCTGAAAATCTCCATGCCGTAAACCATGTTGCTGTTGGGATTCCTTAATAATTTGAAGGACTGGTGCTAAGATTAAGGAAAAGCTTACCATGATATATTCCAAATAATCTTTCCTTATTATTTTAAATTCATTTAAAAATAATTTTGAGATCACTTTTTGAGACACAGAAAAAAACAAAGAGAATGGATAAGTGCGCAGAAAAGAATAAAGAGTATGGATAAGTGTAACATCCCACATTTATGTTAAAAAAAGTTAAGCCAAAAAGCACAAGATGGGGGAGGCACAGCTAAATGTCAATTTATGTGAAAAAGAATTGGAGATTTTAGTTGTCTGCAAGTTAAATACAATTTAACAAGGTGCAACCAAAAAAGCTAATTAGATCTTGGGCTGCATAACTCAAAAGTACAATATCCAGAACGAGAAAAAATAATACCACTGGTACTTTGTTGGTTCAGACTCCCCTTGAATGTTCTGTGTCTAGGTATGAGTACATTTTAAGAGGGAAATTAACAAAGCAAGAAGCAGCATGACACAATACTGGGGATACTCCTATTTCCGTCATAGGATATGTGACCACAAGTCACTTTATTTCTTGTGGATTTTAAAATTAATATTCAATATCTCCAAAGTATAATATTTCTAGAGATTTATTAATATTTAACTAGAGAGCTAGAGAACACAGAGAATGTTTCTCACTCACTTCACGTGGAAGAGAGAGCTAGGGCAACAAGGACCAGTCATCACTCAATTCACATGGAAGAGAGAGAAGGGTGTTACCCAAAACTTATATACAATCATGCAAAAGATGAACATAAATAGAAAGGAAAAGTAACTGTGGGTAATACAGAAAGGAATCCTGGACAATGCAGTTCCAGGGGTTCAAGATTTTCCAACTATACATTCTCTTTGTTCCAGACACATAAGAGCTGCTGTTCTACAGAAATGAAAATAGTTTAAAAAGTGTTCCCAAACTGATGAAATCCAGACACCGAAAAACTGATAACAAAGCTCATACCTCAAAACCATGTTATAGGTTCATAGTTAGAGAATTAGAGACATTTAATCTGAAAGAATAACACAAAGGGATTATCTGATATCTTTCTTTAAATATCATAAAGGCTATCATATAAAAAAGGTATAAAACATTCTAGGCAATTTTAGAGGTCTACAAGGAAAACAGACTTCAACTGAGTAATGGAAGCAGTATGGCCTAGATTTGCAGTTAAAGAATATGATCTGCATTATGTCATTTTGTTTTGTTCTTTAAGAAGATAGTGGTAGAGATGAACTCACCCATAAAATGGAAGCAGATAGCAGAGTAGATTAGAAACCAAAATCCTACCATATGCCGTCTACAAGAAACACACACGAGACAGGTAGACACACAGGGTAAAGGTAAAAGGCTGGAGCAAAAATCTATTGGGCATCAACCAAGAAAAAGAAAGCAGGAGCCACAATCATGATATCTGAAAAAGCCAAAGTAAAAATAGATCTGATTAAAAGAGATAAGGAAGGTAATTACATCCTGATAAAAGGCAGTATAGACAATGAAGAAATAGCAGAAGTCGACATGTATGCACCAAATGGCATAGCATCCAGATTTTTAAAGAAACTAGTGGAGCTTAAGGGGGAAATTGACAGTAAAACTATATTAGTGGGAGATCTGAACCTTCCTCTATCAGATCTAGATAAATCAAACCAAAAAATAAATAAGAAAAAGGTAAGAGATGTGAATGAAATCTTAGAAAATCAGAGTTAATAGATATATGGAGAAAAATAAATAGGGACAAAAAGGAATACATCTTCTTTCCAGCAGCACATGGTACATTCACAAAGATGGACCATGTACTAAAGCATAAAAACATTGCAAACTGTGAAGATGGGATTAACTCTATCCTGCCCATTTTTAGATTTAATCACCAGAAGTGTATACACCTCACTTTCACTTGAGTGGGGGAGGTCTGTAACCCATGTGTGTGAAAGTGGGTGATGAATCAGAATTGACTGACTGATTGTCCCCTGGAAAGTCCTAAGCAGAGCTTTAAAAGCCTGTAATTGGTACAAGTAAAATGGAAGGAAGGCACAGGAAGTGACAAAAGGAATGGTCTTTAAAAGTGGCCAGAACTTCCTGGGATGCTCTTTCACCTTGAACTGGACCCTGGAGGAGCTCTGGCTGAGGACCTTGGACTGCTTTCTATTTCTCCTTAGAACTACCATGTCGGTAAGTGAAGAAGACTGACTCCTTTTCCTGGATTTTCTGAAGTGGCTAGCCTCAGGAGAGGCCTGCCTTCTTGAGAGAGGCTTTGTGAATGAAGCCCTTGCTCAGGCCCTCGGCTCAAGGATGAGGCCCCTCCAGCTGAGGACTAATTAACCCTGGCTGGGTTGAGCAAGGGGCCAGAGCAAAATACTTAGCATGTTAGGTTAGCTATCTTGCCCTGTCCTCTCTCTGATTTTCTTACTTGTAAATACATTACCATAAAAATCATTTGAAATTGAGTAATCAACTCCTGTTGACCCTACTCAAATATTCAGTCCAATCATAATTTTTACCCTTTATAAAACAAAAGAAGATAGTGGCAAAAGGCATCTGGGTGATGGAGGAGGAAGGAGAGAATTCTTGCTGAATAGCTTCAAAATTTTTCAATAAAATGTGAAGCAAGGTTCTCAGGCTCTTCCAGCTGTAATGGATGGCAGTGAGAATTGGATTATAAAGAACTGAGCACCTCTGATGCTTTTGAACTTTGATGTTCTGGATAGCAAGGAGATAAAATCAGTCAATACTTAAAACTGATTCAGATTAACTATGGAAGGATAAATACTGAAGCTCAAATATGCCGATACTGAGAAAGATTGAAGGGAAAAGAAGAAGAGTATGACAAGAGAATGAGATCAAGTGTCCTGGAAGCTTTGATAGACTTTGGGAGAGAGTGGAAGATAGACAGACCTGGCATGCTATGGACCATGAGGTCACAAAGAGTAAGACACAAGCAAACCACAAGGTTCAAAGTTGAGAGGGTTTCGGGAGAAGGAGACATGGGAAGTTTGAGAGGATTGGAAAAGTCACTGAGGTGATGGAATAGTGAATTAATTATAGGTGTATGAAAGAATTGCCTTAAATTAAAGAGGTTATATAAAATAAATCTGAGGTAGCCCAAATCAGCATGGTTTTATGATTTTCTCTAGTTTCATTCAGCAGGAGGACTAGAGTGAAGGCTGGTGATGGTAGGAGTCATTCAGAGTAATTTGAAGTTTGAGGTTTAGCAGGGCAAGATCTGCAATACATTAAAGGGACAACGGTCTCAAGAGAAGATGACAGTGTAGACTTGAAGTAGTTTACTAAGAGATCAAGATGGGGAACGGAGAAGAAATGTGTAGTTGGTGCCTGAGAAAAAACTGAGGATTCAAGGGACTGGAGGACACCTTGTGGATAAAGAACAGGGTTTAGGATTACCAGGCATAAAGGAAAAGTAGAATGACAACAGATTGTGATCAGATAAGGGAATTTCTGATGCATTTGTGGGAGATGGTGAAGTCAATAGTATGGCTATCTGTATAGTCTATATAGTGGCTGAAGTGGAGAAGTAGGTCTTATGAAATAAGTTTAGGTACTATGATGTTTGGGTGTTTGAGAAAATATCCAAATGTATGCTGAAGTCTCCCAATAATTGAACAGGAACAAGGAAAGAAGGGAAATGTCTTGGGAGATCAGGAGACAACAGCTACCAGAATTGTGACGGAGTGGTAGATATTTATTGGATAAACTTCAGAGGAGAGGTCATTGAATGATGGTGTTAAGAGGGAGAATTTGGAAGTGGCAATGGGAAGCAAGGTGTATTCCAACTCTTCCATCTCAACCAATAAGTAGGGGGGGGATAAGTTAAAGTTCAGTCAGTGCTAGAAAGGGAATCTGGGGAGACTATATGTCATCAGAAAGAAGACAGGTCTAAATGAGAGCCAGAAGGAATAAGGAACTGGGAAAGGAAAAGATTTAAGATAAAGTACTTTGTTACCTGTGGCATTCCGGAGACCATGGCTGAAGGGGCAGGTAATTTTAGAGTTAGACATTGCAGGGAAGGGGGAAAAGGAATAAGAGATTGAGCAGTGAAAGAGAACAGAATTTTGAATGATAGTATGTCTCTCAGTTGCAATAGAACATTTCCAACAAGCTGTTCCATAGGCATATTAAATTCAATAGGTCTAAAACAGAACTCATCTTTATTTCCAAAGCCATTTTTCCTCCTAATTTCCCTACTTCCATTAAAGGTATCACCATCCTTCTAGTCATCCAGGTTTATAACATGATATTCTCAATTTTTTCCTCTCTCTTACCTTTAGTAAACATTTGCCACACCTTATAAATCCTACATCCATAATATAATTCTTGTCCATTCTCTTTACAGTCAATGCCACCCTAGTTCAGGTCCTCATCACCTCTCATCTGTACTACTACAATAGTTTCATTTCCCTACATCTCCTTTAATCCTCCCCACAAAATCTATCAAACTGATTTCCCTAAACCAGTGATTGAGAACCTTTTAGAGGGGCAGGTGATGTGAGAAATGTCCTCAGATGTTTATGGAGAGGGGGAAAGGGAGCATCCCATCCCTGTGTCCCTCTGGCTTTCTAGTAAAACTCTGACAAGAGCAGGCAGAGTTCTGAGGGCCCCCTCTGGCACACATGCCATAAGTTCACCACCACAGCCCTAAACCATTCTTCTGACTACATTATCATCCCTACTTTTCCCTTAATCCCTACCAAGAAACTCCAGTGACTCCTTATTATCTCTAGGGTAATATACCAACTCCTTGTGTTTGGCATCTAAAGCCTTTAACAATCTGGCACCAAACAACTTTTCTCTGTTGATTTCATACTACTCTCTCTCCATTACAGATTCTACATTCTAGCCAAACTGCTTTTTGCTGCTTCCTACACAGGATAGGTTATACCTCATCTCCAGGCCTCTACACAGGCTATCCTTCATACCTATAATGCATTCTCTTCTTTAAAAAGTTTCTTAGAATCTTTTACTTTCTTCAAAGCTCACCCCATATGTCACTTCCCACAAGAAGCCTGTCCTGGTCCCCTCAGTTGTTAGTGCTCCAATTCCCTACCCCCAAAAGAGCTTTGTATCTACTTAGCTGTGAACATATTTTTTGACCCCAGTAAAATTTAAATTCCTTGAGGGCAAGAACTATTGTTTTTGTTTGTGTCTCCCAATGTCTAGCACGGTGCCTGACACATGATAGGGCCTGAAGAAAAGCTTGTTGAATGAATTCCCTATTCTTGATATGCCCTCCCCTTTCTAATGCTTTTGATCACATTGCTGCTTCCATACCTATCTTTTAAACCTTACCATCCCATCTAGATCTTAAGTCCCTTCCTTCAAGGTATAATTGGGGTGCCATATCCTCTATAGTTTTAATTGACAGCACACACCAGTGTTTCCCCATCTCACCACAATGTGGTCATTTTTTTCTCCTCAGATTTTTCATTTCACTTTTCTATTTTTTACTTTATACTCTCAATTACCTTTATACCACAGTTAGTGGCAGTCTTCATCCCTTTCCCTACATCCATTAGAATATAGGCTAGACAAGGTCTAGGTCATATTTAGTTTTATAACCCTAGTACAGTACTTTGCACATAGTACTAAGTCTAATAGATGTTTGTTGAGTTTACTTTAGAGTTGTTCAAAAATAGAATGGAGGTGCCTCATGAGATATTGAATTTGCCTGCACTGGAAGTCACAAGATCATAGATTTGGGGTTCGAAGGGACTTTATCAGTCAAGCAGAAGCTAGTCACTTGTCACATAAGATTTAAATCTCAAAGGAAAATTAAAAGTCACTTAGTCTCATCCCTTTATTTTACAGATGAGGGTGACAGAGCCAGGATTTAAATCTAGGAAGATGGGAGAATTAATTTATTTTTAGGAGTTGGGCTAGAGGACCTCTGAGGTGTTTCTCAACCCTAAAATACTGTAAGATGATGAACATATAAAGGAACCAGCAAAGTTTTATTTCTGCTAAATATTCCTACTATGAAGTAACTTTGTTCAGGTTTATTTCTTTCAGCATTCCTAAACTAACCACTGAAACGCTACTCTGTAATTTTAAGAACTAGCTCTTTATTTTACACAAAGAATCACTTTGTAAAATAGGAGCTCGAATAGGCAATTTTCTGATAGTAAACACTGAAGTGCTTTAGATTACTTTTAAGAGTTCCCTGAACAAAACCTAAACACATCCAATGTTCTATTTAGACTCAGTGCTAGAGGCACTAGGATTATAGGATCAAAAATTTAGGATTGGAAGGGAACCAATATTATTTTACAAATGAGAGACCTGAGACTCTGAAATGTTAAGTGGCTTGCCCAAGGCTGTATAGGTAGTAAGAAGCAAAGCTGGGATTTAAACTCAGATAAATATTTACTATTATAGCTGACTCTTTATAGTTACTTCCCAAATTGGAAACTAATCTGCTTACCTGCATTCCTTTTGTTTAGCAAATAGGAAACTCAATTAAGGCAGAAAGCTAGGATTTGTTAAAAGCTCCTTTTTTCCTCTAAGTACACTCAGAGAAAATGTCCAAACAATTGTTTGAAGACTGGTAGGATTTATTTAAAAAATTTCTATAACACAAAAGGGCACCTATTCTAATACTACAGGTATAACTACCCTAGTCTCAAAGAACAGATCTAAAGATGTGGGAAAAATCAGACACTTGCTCCAGTTGCATATGTTCTCAGGGAAATGATCAGTTCTTTCCTAGCTATCTACCTTGTACTAGCCATTCTCTCCTGTTTCCCCTTCTTGACCCCCTTGCTGAATCAATTCAATTCTACACTGTCTTCTCTTAAATCTCTAGCTTCTTTATTATATTGTCAATTACTTCCAGTCAAACCTCAGCCTTTGATCGCTTCCATCATTCCTCACTTTTGTTCCTACACACATGCTGCTGAAAGAAGATACAGAAAATGATGCAATCATTCTGACAGGCTCCACTACAAGTTTATGTTATATAACCTCAAATGGACCCTCACAGCTATTAGGTAATCTTATTATATCTCTTTTGCCAATTCAATATCCCATTTTCCACATGGACTCTTCCAGACTTCTTCATCTCTCTTCAAACTTCCCATGGCTCTTTCCTTCCCTGATTTTAGCAGCTAAGAGCACTGCCTCATTTTATAGAAAAAAAATTGAGGTAATATGTCATGAACTCCCTTCTTCTTCAATTCCTATCCCTCAGGAGCCTTCTGACACTTCTTCACCCATCTCACATAATTAAATGGCCTTCTTCCTTACCAAGGCTAACCCCTCTACTTGTTCACAGATTGTTCACAGTCATTTCCACTCTCACTTATTTTCAGTCTTTACTGGATCATTTCCTAGTGCCTAAGAATATGCCTATTCCTGAAAACCTCACTTGATCCTTTCAACTCTATCATCCTATATCTTTTCTGCCCTTTATAGCTAAACTCCTTTAAAAGGTATCTACAATAAGTATCTCCACTTTCTCTCCTCACTCTTAACTACTTACAATTCAGTTTTCAATCTTATCATTCCACCAAAACTGCTTTCTCCAAAATTACTAATGATCTGTTATCCAAAGGCCAAATCAAATCCAATAAATCCTCATTCTCCTAGACCTCTCTGCAGTTTTTGACATTATTGATCACTCTCTCCTCTTTTATACTGTCTTTTCTTTAGGCTTTCAGGGCTTATTCTCTTCTGATTCTGCTATCTATCAGACCACTCTGTCTTTGCTGGATCCTCCTCTGGATCATGCCCTCTAACCACAGGTGTCCCTCAGGGTTCAGTTTTGGGCCTTCTCTTCTCCAAATATACTACTTCACTTGATCTTAACATTTCCTCTGAATTTAATTACTATCTTTATGCAGATGTTTCTCAAATCTACCTTGCCTGCTGAATCTGCTGACATTCAATCTTGTATCTCTAACTCTTTTCGGACTTCTTGAACTGGATGTCCAAGAGACATCTTTCCCCCTAAACTTTCTCTTCCCACCACTCCCACCTTCCTATTAATATAGAAGGAAACAGCATCTTTCCAGTCCTTCAGGTTTGCAATCTAGGAGTCATCCTGGATTCCTCACTATCTCTCAACCCCCATCTCTAAGCTGTTACCAAGGACTGCCAATTTCAGTTTTGTAACATATCTCAAATATGTTCCCTTCTCTCCTCTAATAATCGCATCACTCTACTGCAGGCTTTCATCTCATATCTGGATTACTGAAATAGCCTGCTGGTAGGTCTGCCTACCTCAAGTCTCCCCATGTAAATCCATCCTGCTACTAAAGTGATTTTCCTAAAGCATAGGTCTGATGTCACCCCCTCCCTTACCCCCCACTCAATAAACTCCTATTGCTTCCTATTGTCTCCAGAAGCAAATATAAAATGTTTTTTGGAATTCAAAATCCTTCATAACCTAGCCCTCTTCTACCTTTCTAGTCTTCTCATACTTTATTTCTCAAAATATCCTCTTTAAACTAATGATACTGGCCTCTTGGCTGTTCCATGAAAAGACATTCCATTTCTTGGCTCCAGGAATCTTCTCTAGCTGTCCTCAGGATCTGGAATGCTCTCTCTTCTCTGCTCCAACTACTGACCTCTTTGGCTGTAAGTCCCAATCTTCCACAGGAAGTCTTCCCTTAATACCAGTGTCTTTTTTCTGCTAATTATCTCCTATTTGTTCTATATGTGGCTTTCTTTATACATGTTTGTTGCATGATGTCTCCCCTATTAGATGGTAAGCTCTATGAAGGCAGGGACTGTCTTCTGCTTCTTTTTGTATCCCCAGCACTTAGTCCAGTGCCTGGCACATAGTAGGCATTTAGTAAATGCTGGCTGATTGATCTGTTGGGTTGATACCTAGTATCCAAAATGTAGGTGCCAGCATATTAAAAAATATACTTGGCCCCTTATCTTCCACCTGCATTCTTTCTTCTTTTTTAAAACTTTCTGTCCCAGAAACAACTCAAAGACAGAAGGGCAAGGGCTAGACAGAGTTAAGTGACTTGCCCAGGGCTACATAGCTAGTTAAGTGTCTGAACCCAGATTTGAAACCAGGTCTTCCTGTCCCCAGACCTGATTCTCTATCCACTGAGCTACCTAATTGCCCCTTCAAAGTATAATCTTTAAAATGAAAAACAAAAACAAGAAAGATGCTCACTAGAATATTTAATTGCCTTCTAATCCAGTTAATTTGAAGCTTCTAACACTATCTGTACATGCAACATTTAATTGAAATGTGCAACTACACCATTTTAAAAAGGAGCCATGGCCTTGGTTCATGAGCAGACACTACATATGACTTCACACCATATGTCAGCTTTCAGTTATCACATTGGATGTGACAGAAATGTTTACTCTTTTAAACAGTTTATAGAAGGCTACAAACTGGTATAATACATCAATTCACTTCTTACAGTTAAAAGAAAACCAGAAAATGGTCTTTCTGACAAGCACATCTGATTTTCCTCCTTCCCCCAAGGCACAATATGCCTTTAGAACAATTTTTAAACTTTGGTTAAGAATTTGTCTATAGTGAACTCTTATTGAACCTGGAAGGTATTAACGACTGCCTCAATTTCTGGGAAGGGGGAACCAAACCAACAAAGTCTCATTTACCAACCTGTATTCTGAGGATAGGCTCAGGAACCATCGACTAGGTGAGCATAAGTCCTGCCTTGCTATCAATGACAAGGGGGCTGAAAGTGTGACATTCATAAGCCAAAGACTAAGCCATCGTGGTGGCCTCTTCCGCAGAAAGAGGAGTATAAAGAGAAGAAAGTGTGCGCGCACAACAACTCTCCAGGGCCTGGGGAGAAAAGGGGGTCTTTTAGCTATCTCCTCCTCACCTCCCACCTCCACGATCAAGGTCCAAGAAAGGAGAGGAACAAGGTGGCAACAGAGAGGAAAGCTCGGGGGGGGGGGGGGGGGGGAGGTAATGGGGGAAA
>NC_058133.1:207999584-208049704 GCF_016433145.1 Gracilinanus agilis | reverse complement strand
CGGCTGCCGGAGAGACACGTCGTCACTGCGGCCCGGGCCCGGCTAAGCCCATGCCGCCGAGGATACTCTCCAGGCCCAGGCTGTCCCCGAACCGCCGGTTTCCCTTCGACCCCGCGGGAGGGAGCTCATTCTCCTTGTTCTCTTCCCCGCCACCGCGTCCCCCGCCGCCGCCGCTGCCGCCGCCGCCGCCACCACCACCTCCGCCGCCACCCGGGACCTGCTTCTCCGCTGCCATCTAGCCGCTGTGCCGCAAAGCAGGACGGGAAAGAGGAGGAGAGGAAGGCGAGACGGATCCTCCGGGGCCGGCAGGCAGGCACGGGGCTGACGGGATCGTGGAGGACTTGGTGGCGGAGGGCGCGGCGTAATAACTTGTCAATGAACTAGTGCTGTTCCCACTGCCGCTACCTCCGCGCAGGCGCTGTGCGGCTGGAGCAGAGCCTACGGGGCAGAGGTAGATTCTTCGGCGCAGACTCGAGGCTGCTTAAAGAAAGCTCGGCATATCCATGCAAAGGGGTGGTGCACACTGCAAACTCGCAACCTGCCAGATTACGCAGGCGCTAACTTTGAGCTTACGTTCATTCATATTTTTGTTTTCCTTTTTTTCCTTTAGACATTTTTAAGTCGTGTCCGATTTTTCGTAACCTCCTTTGAGGTTTCCTTGGCAAAGATATGGAGTGGTTTGTCATTTCCTTCTCCAGCTCATTTTACAGACGAAGAAACTGAGGCAGGCGGGGTTAATTGACTTGCTCAGAAACTTGGTGTAGGGGACCTGTACTTTTATCTTTTCTGAGACTTTGCTCATGCTTTTCCCTCTGCCTAGAATTTCATCCGTCCTTTATAGAAGGATGAAATGCGTCTGGATCGAAAGAGGGAAGGCACCTCAGAGGCTGTCTAGTCTAACCCTCCTTTTACAGATGAGGAAACTGAGGCTCAAAGAAGTTAAGTGATTTGACCAGTCACACTGGAAGTAAACATCAGAAGCAGGATTGAATCAAAGTCCTCCTACCTGCCTGTTGAATTCCTACCTATTATTGAAAGCCCAATTCGAATGCTTCCTTCTCCATGAAGCCTTCCTTGGTGCTAATCAGTCAAGAACTCCCCTTTGTCTCTACAGAACTTTATTTTGTATGTCTCTATAAATGGTCTTATCTTATAACATTGCAGCTTACAACTATGCCAACCTCTTCCCATATGAGCAGAGCTTCTTAAGAGAATAAGTCTTAGGTTTCATCTAAAGTTTAAATAACTTTGTATCTTCCCCAAAGCCTAATACAAAGTAAATTTAAGGGAGGTTATCTCCAAAGTGAAGCAAAGACTGTATATGTTGTTCAGTAGTATCCAACTCTTTATAACCCCTTTTCAGTTTTTTTGTGTTTTTTTTTTTTGGCAAAGATACAGGAGTAGTTTGACATTCACTTCTCCAACTCATTTTATAGATGAGAAAGTGAGGCAAAGTTAAGTGACCTCCCCCCCCCCCCATAAAGTTAGTTAAGTGTCTGAGGCCATATTTGAATTCAGGAAACTGAGTCTTCCTGCCAGTGCTCTATCCACTGCACCACCTAGTTGTCCTGAGCGTGTATATAAAGGGTCATTTAATATCAAGCAATTCAACATACCAGCAATGGTGTCAAAAGGTCCCTGGAGGAAATCCATGTAATTGTCATCCTTTTTTTAAATTCGGTCAGTATTCTAATTGATATACTCTGAAATATGCTCAGAAAGTATATGAACTCTTTCTCAAAGGACTCTTTGCTTCTACCCCAGACTAGAAACCAAAGAAAGTCTCTCCTTCTCTGGATTGGCTGCCCTTCTCTCAATTTCAAGCCACAAACTCATAGGCTTATTGTACTAGATCACCATTAAGGATCATATAATAATTTATTAGCTGTATCAATATTATAGAGAATACAAATAAAATTAAAACAAAGGATAGCAGATTATACCCCAACTCTGAGCTTCAACTTCTTACTCTGAATAGTAAAGATATTAGACTAGATACTCACTCTAAGATTCCTTCATGTTCTAACTAACAGCCTATGATTTAATTTAACATGTTCTATGCTTGGGACCCCTCCTCCTAGCCATAAGAAGCAGAGGAAGAGATGATTTCTAAACCTACTTTATTTCTAAACCCATCTACCTTCTGTTCATGTGTATCTTGAAGTCAACTGAGGTCTTTTAGGGCTTTGTAAAGTGTCTTAGAGGATGAAGTCATGGGAAGCAAAGGACTGAGACAACAGAAAGAGAACTTCCTTAGGCAAAAGAGGACCTAGGCTCAAATCCTAATTGTGTATTATTTAGTTGTTCAGTCATGTCCTACTCTTCATTACCCCATGGACTTTAGAGCACTTTGGACACTTGTTATTTGCCACTATTTCCTGAAGCTCATATTCATTTTCTCCTTGTGCTTTCAATCTTTCTTAGCATCAGAATCTTTTCTAGTGAGTTTGGTCTTCTCATTATTTAGTCAAAGTATTTAAGCTTCAGCTTCAGTATTTGACCTTCCAATGAACAGTCTGAATTAATTTCTTTAAGTATTGACTGATGTGATCTCCTTGCTATCCAAGGGACTCTCCAAAGTCTTCTCTAACAACACAATCTGATAGCATTAATTCTACATCACTTAGCTTTCCCTATAGTTCATTCTCATAGCCATGCATTGCTACTGGAAAAACCATAGCTTTGACTATAAAGATCTTTGACAGGAAGGTAATGTCTCTCCTTTTTAGTATGATATTCAGATTTGCCATAGCTTTTCTTTCAAGGAGCAAGCCTCTTCTAATTTCATGCCTACAGCTGCTATCTCCAGTGATCTTTAACCTCAAGAATAAAAAAAAATTTGACATTGCTTTTATTTCTTTTCCCTCTATTTGTCAGGAAGTGATGGGACCAGTTACCAAGATCTTAGTGTGTGTGTGTGTGTGTGTGTGTGTGTGTGTGAAGCCTCAAGCTAGCTTTTATATTCTTCTCTTTCACTCTCATCAAGAGGCTTCTTAATTCTTCACTTTCTGCCATCAAGATGGCATCATCTCCATATCTGAGATTGTTGATATTTCTCCCAGCAACCTTAATTATTGGTTTTTATTTGTCTAGCCTGACATTTCACATTCTGCATATAAGTTAAATAAATAAGATGACAATATACAGCCTTGTTTTACTCCTTTCTCAATCTTAAACCAATCAGTTGTTCCATATTCAATTCTAACTGTTGCTTCTTGACTTTAATACAGGTTCCTCAGGAGACAAGACAAGCAAGATGATCTAGAACTCCCATCACTTTGAGGATGTACGGAATTAAATTTTATAGTTGAACTAAATATATATATGACAATTTTAAGGTAATACTGTGGTCTCTGATTTTAAAATTAATACAGCCCAAGTCAAAATTACTTTTAACAGCTTTTATTTACAAAAAAAAAAGGAGGAGAGTGAAAGTAGAGAAATGAAAGAGAGGGTAGAGTAAGAAGTCTAGCTTATCACTCTAAATGTTGCTCCAGTCCCCAGCTCAACCCACACAGGGCTGCTTAACCTCTCAGCCAGAGAACTTGGCCTTGAATTAAGCAAGGGTTCAACCCACAAGGCCTCCTCCAAGAAGGAGAGGCCTTTCCAGAACTAATCTCTCCAGAAGCCAAGAAAGGAAGGTCAGCTTTTTATTTACCAGGAGAAAATCCAAAGGGAGAAAATCCAGGAGCAGTCTTACCAGAAGCAGTCCAAGAGCCACAGTCCCAGTCCAAGCTCCTTCAACCCAAAAATTCAGGTCCAGACCTCTTGGACAGGAAGTTCATCACCTTTTATTGTCCCTTTCATGTCACTTCCTGTCCCTTTCTCTACTTTAAATACAGTCTTAAAATTGCTTAGCACTGCCCGGGGGGTGGTCAGTCATTTCTGAGTTGTCACCCACTTTAGCAAGTGGCTTGTGGATCTCCCCTATTTAGTGTTAGGAGTGTCTATGCTTTTGGTTGATTAAATTTAAAAGTAGGCAAGGGAAGAGTCAATCCCATCTTCACAAGGACTATGACACATTTTCTTGTGATCCACACAAACAACGGCTTTAATGTAGTCAGTAAAGAAGTAGATTTTTTTTCTGGGACTTCCTTGTTTTGTCCATAATCCAGTGAATATTGGCAATTTGGTCTCTACTTCCTCTACCTTTTTTAAAACCAGTCTGGTCATCAGGTAATTCTCAGTTCACATACTGTAGCTTGTAGAATCTTGGGCATAATCTTGCTGGTGTGTGAAAAGAGTACAATTGCATGGTAATTTGAACAATATTTGGCATTTCCTTTTTTTTAGAATTGGGATGTAAACTGTTCTTTTCCAATCTAGTGGCCTTTGTTGAGATAGCATCATCTTTTAAGATTTTAAATAGCTCAGTTGGAATTCCATCACTGCCACTGGTCTTATTGTTAGCAAAAGTTCCTTAGACTCACTTGACTTCATTTTCATGGATATCTGGCTCCAGATCAGTAACTACACCAACAAAGTTATTGGTAATGTTAAGCTCTCTCCTGTATAGTTCTGTGGATTTTGGCCACCTCTTCTTAGGTTCTTCTGCTTCTGTTAAGTCTCTTCTATTTAAAAACAAACAAATGGTTAATTGAATTTATTTCCAGATATCTTAGGCCCTCTTTCCTCTCCCTACACTATAGAAGGCATCATCCAACAAACAGATACACACACACACACACACACACACACACACACACACACACACACACACACATATATATATAAATTTTCTTGTTTCCATTTTTAAGTTCATTTTCTAGAGGTGAACATTCATAAGTTATTCTTCATGTATTAAGTTTGTAGCTATATATTATGTTCTCTTTGTTCTACTTGTTTCACTTGTTATTATCTCCTGTAATTCTTTCCAAGCTTTAAAAAAAATTAATCTGCTCATTGTTCTTTATGGCACAGTAGTATTATATCACAATCATAGCCCACAATTTGTTTAGCCGTTCCCCAGTTGATGGATAGTCTCTCCATTTCCAGTTCTTTGCCACCACAAAAGGAGCTGCTATAAATATTTTAGAACATATAGGTTCTTTTCCTTTTCCACTAATGTCCTTTGGAAACACACAGTCTTATAACTAGGAGTAATTCCAATTTGATCTCCAAAATGGTTGGATCAATTCACAGTTTCATCAACAGTGTTTTATTGTCCCCATTTTCCCACAGACCCTCCCACATTTGTCATTTTGCTCTTTCATCATTTTAGCCAATCTGGTGGGTGTGAGATGATACCTCAGAATTGTTTTGGTTTGTATTTCTCTAATTAGTAGTGATTTAGAGCATTTTTTCACATACCTATTTAAGGCTGTGATTTCTTCATATGAAAACTGTCCATATCTTTTACCCATTTATCTTATTATAGATTTGACAAAGTTTTCTCTATATTTTAGATATGAGACCTTTATCCAAGAGACTATCTATGAAAATTCTTTCCCAATTTTCTACTTTCCTTCTAAAGTTGGCAACATTTTTGGGGGGTACAAAATCTTTTCAATTTAATGTGCTTAGAACTTTTTTTAAATGGGCAAAGACCTGTTTGTACAAAAATATTTATAGCTGCTCTCTTTGTAGTGGGAAAGAATTGGAAACTAAAGGTATGTCCTTCAATTGAGGAATGGCTAAACAAACTGTGGTATGTGGCACTGATGGAATACTATTGTGCTATGAGGAATGATGAACAGGATAATTTCAGAAAGAGCTAGAGACATACATGAACTGATGCAGAGTGAAATAAGCAGAACCAGGAAAACATTGTACATAGTAACAGCAATATTGTGGAACAATCAAATGTGATAGATTTACCTACTATTAGCAATACAATGATCCAGAACAATTCCAAGGGACTTATGAAAAAAGAACTCTTTTTGTATCCATAGAAAGAACTGTGGGAGTAGAAACACAGAAGATAAACATTTCCTTGATCACATAGTTCAATGGGGATATGATTGGGGATATAGACTAAATGATCACTCTATTGCAAATATTAATAATATAGAAATAGATCTTGATCAATGATACATGTAAAACCCAGCTGAATTGCTTGTTGGCTAGGGGAGGGGGAAAGAGGAAGGGAAGGAAAGAATATGAATCAAGTAACCATGGAAAAATATTCTAAATTAATTAATCAAATAAACAAATTTAAAAAAAGAAAAGGAATGCTATCCAACTTTAGAAAAAGAACTGTTGGAGTAAGAATGCAGATGGAAGGATATGATTTATCACTTGTTTATTTGGGTATATGTTTTAGGGTTTTGATTTTATAAGATTATTCATTTACAAAAATGAATAATATAGAAACATGTTTTGCATGATAATGCATGTACAACCCAGACTGAATTGCTTATCAGCTGAGGGTTAGGGGGAGAAGAAGGGAGGGAGACAATTTGGATGATATAACTTCAGAAAACTCATGTGGAAATTTGTTATTAAAATAAAAATTAATGTACTTAAAATGATCCATTTTACTTCTCACAATGCTCTTGATCTCTTGTTTACTCAGAAATTCCTCTGCTGTCCACAAATATGATAGGTAATATGTTTCCTGTTCTTGTAATTTGCTTATATCTCCTTTTATGTCTTAATCATCTATCTATTTTGATCTTACTGAATATTACTGGTCTATACCTAATTTATGTCAAACTACTTTTCAATTGTCCCAGTAATTTTTACCAAATAGTGATTTCTTATCCAAATAGCTTAGATCTATACTTATGTCAAATAAAAGGTTACTATAATTTTTTACAATTGTTTCTTGTATATCTATTCGGTTCTACTGATCTACATTTCTATTTCTTTTTTTTCTGTCTAGGAGTAGTTTTTTTAAGCATTTATTAATATTTATTTTTTTGAAAAGTTAACATGGTTACATAATTCATGCTCTTACTTTCCCCTTCACCCCCCTGACGTCCCCCTCCCCCCCCCCCATGGCAGATGCGCATTTCCACTGGTTTTAACATGTGTCATTGATCAAGACCTATTTCCAAATTGTTGATAGTTGCATTGGTGTGGTAGTTTTGAGTCTACATCTCCAATCATGTCCTCCTCAACCCATGTGTTCAAGCAGTTTTCTTCTGTTTCCACTCCTGTAGTACTTTCTCTGAATGTGGGTAGTGTTCTTTTCCATAAATCCCTCAGAACTGTCCTGGGTCATTGCATTGTTGCTAGTACAGAAGTCCATTATGTTCTATTTTACCACAGTGTATTGGTCTCTGTGTACAATGTTCTTCTGGCTCTGCTCCTTTCACTCTGAATCAATTCCTGGAGGTCTTTCCAGTTCACATGGAATTCTTCCAGTTTATGATTCCTTTGAGCACAATAGTATTCCATCACCAGCATATACCACAATTTGTTCAGCTATTCCCCAATTGAAGGACATATCCTCATTTTCCAGTTTTTTGCCACTACAAAAAGCACAGCTATAAATATTTTTGTACAAGTCTTTTTATCTATGATCTCTTTGGGGTACAAACCCAACAATGGTATGGCTGGATCAAAGGGCAGGCATTCTTTTATAGCCCTTTGAGCATAGTTCCAAATTGCCAGCCAGAATAGTTGGATCAGTTCACAACTCCACCAACAATGCATTAATGTCCCAGTTTTGCCACATCCCCTCCAACATTCATTACTCTCCCCTTCTTTCATTTTAGTCAATCTGCTAGGTGTGAGGTCATACCTCAGAATTGTTTTGATTTGCATTTCTCTAATTATTAGAGATTTAGAACACTTTCTCATGTGCTTATTGACACTTTTGATTTCTTTATCTGAAAATTGCCTATTCATGTCTCTTGCCCATTTATCAATTGGGGAATGGCTTGATTTTTTATACAATTGGTTTAACTCCTTGTATATTTGAGTAATTAGACCCCTGTCAGAGTTTTTTGTTATAAAGATTTTTTCCCAATTTGTTGTTTCCCTTCTTACATTTCTATTTCTTATCCAGTACCAGATAGTTTTGATAATTACTGCTTTATAGTCCCTATTATTTTTGTCCTTTATTATTCCCATTTTCCCATGAAATGTTCCATTGGTATGTCTAATTTCCTGGAAAAGATTTCTTATCTTTTCCATTCCATTATTTTCTGTTATTTCTTTGCATTGCTTATTTAAGAAAACTTTTTTATTTCTCCTTACTCTTCTCTGGAATTTTGCATTTGGCTGGACATATCTTTCCCTTTCGTTTCCCTTCTTTCCCCCAGTTATTTGTAAAGCCTCACCAGATAGCTATTTTGCTCTCTTGTACTTTTCTTACTTTTGTACAGTCTTGCAAACCCCTGTTCATAGTTCTTCAGGCATATGTACCAGATCTAATCCCTTAAATCTATTCGTTTCTACTTTATATTCATAAGGGATGTAATTAGGTCATATTTATAAAGTCTGATGGTTTTCCATACTTCAATTTAAGTTTGAAATTTAAAAAAGAAGCTCATGATCTGAGCCACAGTCAACTCCAGGTCTTGTTTTAACTGACTGTTTAGAGTTTTTTCACCTTTGGCTGCAAAGTATATAATAGATCTGATTTCGATATTGACTATTTGATGATGTCCATGTGTAGAGTTGCCTTTTGAATGGTTAAAAAAAGAGTGTTTGCTATGAACCATCAAGAAATCTTTGGATAATTACTATGTATATGACCATAGGCAAGTTGCTTAACTTCTCTGGGCCCATTTCTTCTCCTGTAAAATGAAGGCATTGAACTAGATGACCTCTGAGGTTGCTTGCAACTCAAGATCTATGCTCCTAGGATCCCATGAGTACTGTATTAGGGAGTGATGCAACTAGAGACTCTTATGCTTAGGGCAAATTCATTAGCAGGTGGCAGCAGCTGGAACTATGTAGAGGACAGCCAAATGAGCAAACCCTTGTAGAAAGTTCAGCTTGTATTCCCTTGCAGTGGTTCCCAAACTTTTTTGGTCTACCACCCCCTTTCCAGAAAAAAATATTTCTTAGCACCCCCTGTCACATACTATCACTGCCCCTTTATAGTTATTCACCACCCCCAAATGCACCTGTGGCCATCACTGCTTCCCTGGATCACTGAAGCACCCATCAGGGGGTGGTGGCGCCCACTTTGGGAATCACTGCTAGAGGTTGGGGGATCATGAGGATAAGGTGCCACAGTAACAGAGCCCTAAAAATGATAGCTTGAGAATGGTTGTACCACAGGCTAGGTATTATATAGTGAGGTAGAAGGGCAAGTTGCAGGAAGGAGGTGTTTCTTTTCCCCACCTCCTCAACCCACACACATACAGCTCAGTGCCCTGGTTCAAAAACTGCAGATTACTGATCTACTGCAGAGTCACAAGTATTACTAGTAGAAGGTACTGTCCCTTTAAGACCCTTTTTATATAGAGCACACTATCAAAAAAAATGCAGAAAATATAGTTTTTTTAAATCAACTGCAAAGGATGTAAGATAGTGCTATTGATATAGGAGGATATCTTATTACCTAAAAAGAGTAGAAAAAGAACTGGTTTTATAACAATCACTAAAATAAAAAATACACATATTTTTGACTATGATCTGAAGAAATAGCTTTCATATAATCTTTGAGAAGTTTGGGACAGAAAATGAATTGTGTAAATGTAAAAACTAAATCATCTTATAAAACATATAAGATGATATCTCACTTTTATGTGAATGCTTTGATGGCTCAAAGGGGGGGCAGAAGTTTTGCTTATTAAAAACTGAAAAATATGAGTATAAAGAAACAGTTTTAAGGAATATCATATTGGAACAGAATACCATATTGGACTTTGCTGAGGTATTTAGGGCTACCAGGCACTATGGTCTCCCATCTAACTCATATATATTAAACTCTTATCTTTTGTCTTAGAATTGAAACTAAATATTGCTTCCAAAGCAGAAGAGTTGTAAGGGCTAGACAAGTGGGGTTTAGTGATTGGCCAGAGTCACACTGCAAGGAAGTTTCTGAGGCCAAATTACCAGCCCATTTAAATATTGCTGTTTTATGAGTTAACAGTGGTAAAACTAAAAAAAGTTATTTAAAAAGAGAAACTATAATTAATAAACTAGAGGGATGATTTTTAAATGGACTATTCTCCCCCTAGTGCTCTTCTTGTTTGAATTACTCTCTCCTTTCGGATATCTCTTAATCTATAACAGGTCTTCATAATGTTCCTAATTCTACCATAACTGCTCTCTGGGTTTTTTGAAACTTCATTTGTAAATGAATTTGTAAAAATTTGTAAATTTGTAAAAGACCAGAAGATAAGTGAAGAGGCAGCTGGGTGGCTTAGTAAATTGAGAACCAGACCTAAAGATAGGAGGTCCTAGGTTCAAATTTGAGCTCAGACACTTCCTAGCTGTGTGACCCTGGGCAAGTCACTTCACTCCCAATGCCTAGGCTCTAACCCTTACTGCTGTTATGCCTTGGAACAAATATACAGTATTGATTCTAAGATGAAAGGAAAGAGTTTAAAAAAAAAAGAGGATAAATCAAGTGGTGGGCAAATTGACCATTGTTCAAGAGGATTTGCCACTCTAGAATGAAGATCTTCAGTATTGCCATTATACCTTCTGTAAAAAGAACAAAGTCACTTCCTGGCATCTAACTTCCTTAGCAATCCTTTGACTATTTTTCACAGAGTGACCCTTCATTGCTTTTATTTTTTTATTTTATTTTCTAAAATTACCTTTCATTTTAGAATCAATGCCGAATATTGGTTCCGGGCAGAAGAGTGGTAAGGGCTAGGCAATGGGGGTTAAGTGACTTGCTCAGGATCAGACGGCTAGAAAGTGCATGAGGCCAAATTTGAGCCCAGGATTTCCTGAGCCACCTAGTTGCCCTGCTCATCTTCATTGCTTTTATAGATTTTTTCCTTAAGCCATCCAAGGGGAGTAGTATAGGCAGACTTGTAGAGCTTCCCATTTTAGAGATGAGAAAATTGAAGATGAGGAAATTGGTGGACCTAGGATTGATAACTCTTTTGTAACTTTCATTTACCAAAATGTTAGTGACCTAAACCAAACTAACTGCTGGGCCTGTTACCATGAGCCCTTGCAGAGACACAAGGGAAACCTCTCTATTTTATATCTGTGAAATGTAGATTTCACAGCAGACAGATTATGTCCCAGTTAGCAAAGGGATAGGATGACAATGTTGTTGTTATAGAGGCATTTTATTTTGACAGCTGAAAATAATAAAATGTTCAGACATGGTGTACCATGAAAGAGAAATCAAATATTATCATGTACTTCCTTCTTTACAAGTAAAGCAAGAAGCTTTTTGCCTTCAGAAAAAAAACATCAGTAGAATAGACCACAATCTTTTTTTCTTAAAAAAAAAATAAATAAAATGGTGTGGAGGGCTGGGTCTTGCTCAGGCCAGTCCCCTGGTAGTTGAAGTTCAATATTGGAATAAAATGAGAAATGCATAAGTTATTCGACAGTTTTATTTAGCAGGCATAGGATATTCAACAAAGGGAGGCATTAAGTATGCCTCAAGTTAATTCACCTGCATGGGCAAAGGGTCAGGATAGTGCTCCTAGCACAAACAGCTATGAGAAACCTAACTATTATAGGAGAAACTGGATGTTGGCTCCCACACATTCATTCAAAAAGGCAGTAGGAAAGTAGGTTAAATGAGCAAATCTCTATCTGTTATTTTTCCAGTGTAATAGGAAGACGGGCCCATGAATACCTAGCCCTTGGAGCATGAGCCTGCCTGGTTTCAATCCAATTCAATCATGGAATTTTCGTGAGCCTTATTCCAACCATGATGGGGCTAATTCCAACTGGGAGCCTTATTCTAATTGAGGGGCTATTACTGTGGGATGATGAAGAATATTCTTGTTGGTTGAGAACTAATAATGCAGGCTGAGCTGGAACAAAGTGGACTTATAAAGGGTTCAAGTGACAATCTTTCCTCTTCATCACTCTTCATTTTTAGGTAAGGGAAAGTTGCCATAAGCCTCTGAGTGGGGGGAGGGTCTGAGGTTATTTTATCTCCCCACGTGTTTGCTATGCATTCCTGAATACATGGTACCTGTTTCTTCTTTGGTTATCCTTTCCTGATCTTAAGTGAATAAATGGTCCCTTCACTTAATGGTCCAAAAATGGAATGGACTAGATCATGACCTCGTAAGGCTCAAAAGGTTGGAGGAGATAGCAGAGGTTCCCTCAGCAACTGTAGTCAATAGCAGGGACCAAGAGGGATTGTAGCAGCAGCAGCCAAGCCCATCAGGGAGCCAGCCTTGGGGAGAGATCTACTTGACCCAGTCCAAAAGTAGACTGATCTATCAGCTGATTCACTACATCCACAAGGAACTAACCCAATTGGAAAAGGGAAAAACTTCTCCATTCTCCATTAGCAACACCATACCCAGAATTAAACTTTGAGGGAATAAAATAAATGGTCTCCCAGGGCTTTCATGAGGTATACCTTCACCCCATACGTTCTGTCTATGTGTGTTGCAATATCTCTGTCCTACACATTTGAGGCCACTCTCCTCAGGGACATTATACACACCTTAGGGTGTGAGGAGAAGGAATATCTTGGACATTTAGGGCCATCCTCTTCACAGATGGAATGCGAGCAAATTCGTTTGGGCAACGTTTCTACAATCTCTCTTCATGCTATATTGTCTTGCTATAAAACATTCTTTTATGAAAGCTAATTGATATTAACCAGTTGATTAATATTGGGAATAATGCACAGATGGGGGCTTGTGAGTAACAGTAGTGGAAGATAGCTCCTCAGACTTATTCCTAAAATTCTGAAGAGAGAAATAGAGGACTTCCTGAGGTCTCAACTTTGCTAGTACAAGTGGGGAGTAAAAAGAAGGTGCAACCTCTATATCAACTAACCAGGAAACCTTAAAGATTAGATGAACTATATACATAGTTAATAGATTACATGACAATCTCAAACAAGGAGCCATATGTTTTGTTAATTGGATAGCTGGCTAGCTTCATTAAAATTGGAGGGTGAACCGTGGGAATTATAACTATGTCCTTTACCCATATGGGTATCATTGTCTTTGTCCTTTTGGTCATGATTGAGAAAAGACCTTTGTGCCAGGCAACCACAACTTTTAATCTCTCCTAAATAAATGAGTTCTACATCATGACCTTTGACTCCTGTAAGTGTCACTTGTCCATAAGGAAGGATATTAGCCTACTCGTCCTCACTGATTATAAGGAAAGTCTTGAATTTCAGGATAACCCTTATGTTCTAAAAGCACAAAAGGAGGGGTGGTATGTGGAAATTGGAAAGTCTGTCCCTTTCTGGTATACTTCTGAATCTTGACATTACTGAAAAGAGGGGCTATAAGTAGACTGGACATTGTTAACTTGATGTACTATGGGAAATTATCTTTCCTATAGGAATCGTTTCTGCCTCTAGGCAGAACAATAAAAAAATACTCATTCTGTATACTGCTTAATTTTCCATTTAATTTGTTATACCCTTCCCTGGAATGTTCCAGTAGCACCCTATTCTGCATTATGCTTATTTGTCTCTTAATTTTCTGCCATGCTATTTAATCCTGCATCTTCTCAATTCAGCTATAAGATTAATTATATACACTGAGCATCCTTTTGTGCACTCCAAGGACTTAGCTGTAGCACCTAATGGAATGCCCATGGTCTGATACTTTCTCCATGGCCACAAAAAATAAAGCTTTGCCTTGGATAAGCAAAGAAATATAGAGCACTGAGTCAATGGCCATTGATCAGACCTGGACTACTCTACTGTGACAACAGTAATAATTGACAATTATATAGCATTTTAAAGTTTAGAAAGCACTTTTCCTCATAGTGGTTCTATAAGAAAGATAATATATAAAAAGATAACCTAGTTAAACAGTTTAAAACAGTTTATATTCATTGTTTTACGGCTTTTGGGAATTATATCCTCTACATGTAATTCTATTAGATGGTCAGTATTATAATGATAAATTGTAACCACAGATTAAATAGTAAGGGAAAATCCCAATTTTTGATTGAATAATTGTGTAAGAGAATCAGTAATCAATAATCATGTTGTGTGTAAAATGACAAAGAAAATTCTCTGAAATCCCTTGGCAAGATATCCTAGGGAAGGGAAGTTGTATACATGCCTTCAGCATCCTGGAATGTGTCCGGATGCTCCTAAGACCCTGATGGCGAACCTATGACACACATCAGCATTGACAGGCGTAGTAATTTTCGATGACATGTGGTTGCATTAATAGGCAGGTTAGTTAAAGAATTCCCCCTCCCCCTCACTTATCTTAGTTCATGGCACCCCACACAAGTTAAATAATATCAAGACCAACAAAAGAAACCGACTGACAGATGAACAAAGAAGTCACTAAGCAAGTAAGTTTTTGGTTTATTAAATAGTTATATGTTACAATTATACATTTTTGTTATTTAAACTATAAATATTGCAAAATTATGTTTTTTTTTCTCAAAGTGACACACCACCGGAATTACGCTTGTTTTTTGGGTGAATTTTGACACACCAATCGCCCATCACTGTCCCAAAACTAGAAATTTATGACATCGCATCTCAATTGGCTTTGAAGCTACAAAATGATCCTGGCTTTTTACCTTATATGGAACAGAGATGATGTAATTGGCCCCAAGAAAACTTTGCTTTCTTGAAGAAGGCAGCCTTTCAAAAGATGAAACTTTGGCTGTTTTCCCACACAGAAACATTCAGCTGATCCCTTCTCCCTACTGGAGGGAGTTTGCATAATCTGGCTCTTTTGCATAGACTTCAAAAGGTTGGGTGGTTCAAATATCAGCATCTTTAGCAAATTTGGAATGGGTCTGGACCCTGACATTTTGTAATTTACAGCTCCTACAATAAAATGTTGAGCTCAGAAATTGCTTCCCTGTATTTTTTCTACAAATACAAATATTTTAATTTATTTTTATGTTTTTTATTGATGTTTTCTGTATCTTAACATTACCAGAGTTATCTCAAATATTCCACAATTCCTTCCCAGAGAACAGTCTCCTTCATCAGTATTTTTTAGAAAGAAAAATAAATCAGTACAACTGATTGATGCACTGAAGAAAGCCCAAAAACATATGGAATGAGTAACATCTGTGGACCACCCCACTCCTGTATCTCCACAAAAGGACAGGGGATGTCTTCTCATATTTTGCCATTTCGGCCCAACTTGAGTTTTATAAATTTGTTACATTCAGTTTTGATTTTTGCATTTACAATGGTGTAGTTACCATGTATATTGTTTTCTTTGCTTACTTCACTCAGCATTGGTTCATATAGATCTTTCTGTGCTTCTCTGGATTAATCATTTTTTTAAAATTAAAATTGTTTAAATTCAAAGATATTTTATTTTATGTAATAATAATTTTCAACACAGGTTTTCTGAAATTATAAAATCCAAACTGTCTCCCTCTCTAACTTTCCTTCCCTTACTTGGAGATGGTAAGCAATCTGATCTGGGTTACATATATTATCATGTAGTAGCACACTCATACAAAACCCAAACCCCAAAATAAAACTATAAATACACTGATATGAAAGATAGTCTGCTTTGATCCTCATCCATCCGACACCAACAATTCTTTCTTTGGAGGTGGATAGTTTTCCCTGTCATAAGTCCTTCAGAATTGTCCCAGATCATTACATTGCCAAGAGATTTCATTGGACTGTTGGTGATGAACTACTGAAGCCATCCAGCAGCTCTACGAAGATTCCTAGTGGATTGGACACTTAGAAAGAGGAACCAAGGACTGAGTGAAAATGGGTAGCGGGTTAAAAACTAGTGGAAAGAGAACATAAGGTGAGAATAAAGACATGCAGACATAGAAAGTTTTGGCATAAGGTAAGCAGAGAGAGAGTAAGCTCTGGTGGTCAAGAGCCTCGATGGTTCAGAGCTCTCATGGTCAAGAGCTTCTTCTTCAACTGTCATATAACTACTTTTATTGGGGTTACAACTGTATAGGGGAGATTCAAGTGGTCTGATACATACATAAATCATCAGGAGATACAAACTGTTGGAACCTGAAATAACAGGTAGAGCAAACATCTAGATCAGGAATCCATATGGCCTAAGGTCTTGATACAAATGCTGATTGATTGTTGAAGGTAAGGCCAGGAGACTGAGATAACTGACCAGTCTTCCAGAGTGTAGCCTTAGGGAAGGCCTAGGAATTTGGTGGCAAGGTTGAGGTTCAATTTAACTCAAGGTTACAGAAATCAATCATAAGCAACACAAGAGTCATTTTTTGAGCACTCTTAAAATAATATCAAGATTAATGTATACCTGGATTGCTACAAATACTATCATGCCATGAGAAATGATGAACAGGATGATTTCAGAAAAAGCTGGAAAGACCTATATGAAATGATGCAGAGTGAAATAAGCAGAACCAAAAGAACATTGTACACAGTAACAGCAATGTTGTCTGATGAGGGAGATGATTTGGATCTTATAATTTTGGAAAATGAACGTTGAAAATCATTATTACATGTAATTGGGAAAATACAATATCTTTTAATACAGAAAAGAAACCATTAGTAATTTAGAAAATTCTTTCATATGGTTGCATATAGTTTGCAGTTCTTTGAGAACTGCTTATCCTTTGACCATTTATGTATTGGGAAATAGGGCAACGGTAGTCTTAATACCCTTATTTTATAGTTGAGTAAGTTGAAGCTCAAAAAGATTGTCCACACACTTTGAACTCAAACTGCTGACTTCAAAACCAGTGCTCTTTCCACCACCTCTCACTACTTTACATGATCCACCAATATTGAAGAGATCCAAAACAAATATTCAGAGTCCAATGTTAATGGTTCTGAGCTATTCACTAAAGAGGAGCAACCCAGAAAGCAGCTGTTTCTGTCACCTAGCTGTTTGTAGTTTGATGATTAGGTTATTAAAGGCAGCAACTGACCTACTGGGAGTTCTCCAAAACCAGGAGTCCAATACTCTCATTTTACAAATAAAGAAAATGAGTCACAGAGAAGTGATTTCCTTAAAGTCTTACAGATGGTATAGAGAAGGACTTGATTTAATTCCAAATCATCTGTTCCTCAGGACTTTTTCATATATATATATATATAATATTATGCTGTATATTATATATATACTAACATAATATATATCTGGAGTGAGGGAGAGAGAGACAAAGAGAGATAAGGAGGGAGGGAGAGAAGAAACAAAATGAAAAATAAGTGACATTTTGAAAAGTAATGAAAAATGAAGGGTTGTCAGTAATTGGGATAAGGAAGGGAGAGGCAGATAAGGAACTAATAAGAGTTCATATATGAGCACAGACACATGTCTTTCAGGATCAGATTCAGAAAGAGGAAGACTCACCTAAAGGAGAGGAAACTAGCATTTATTTAGTACCTAATATCTGCCAGACACTTTATAATATTATCCTTCATATCAATTCTCAGAAGTGGATACTATTATGGTCCTCATCTATAGTTGTGGAAACTAAGGCAAAGGACAAATGACTTGCCCAGGGTCACATAGCTAGTAAATATAGGAGGTCATATTTGATCAAGTCTTCCTGACTCCAGATCCAGAACTCTATCCACGGAGCTACCTAGCAGTAGCTCTCCTCCTTCATGGGTGTTCACTTCAGGGATATTAAAAATTCCAAGTGTCTCCTTTGTCTTCTTAAAATTATCTTATAGGACATTTTTCAGATCTGGGCTGCTGGGAGCTGAAGGACAGGGACAAGCAGACTTAGTCAAATACCCAAGAGACATTTCACTTTGTAAACCAGAAAAGAAGGGGTGGTTGTTAGTGGCTTGTAGCTTCTGCTCTGTTGGTCCAGAATTTCACCCTTTGGCAATTTCCCTGTACTGCTAAAAAACACCAAAACCTGAGGCTGGTATTTCCAGAGAACTGAAGATTCTGAAAGGGGAGGGGAAAGTGATATAGCCTTTTGACTGCATCAACTTGGATCCACCTCGTTTGAGACGTATGGCTCATATGGAGGTTTCCATCAGTACCAAATCTCCTCTGAGACTGGGGGTCACTCTTTGGTTTTCCAGCTGCAGTTCCCTTGGGACAGACTCGATTTCCTTTGCTCCTCCTTTCCCCCCAGTTGCATTCCCCTAGACTGCCTCCATCCTTTTCTTCCCAGCTGGAGCTCCGATAGGGTTTCTGCAGTAGCTGGGGTGAGAACGACTAGGTGTTGCCTCCTGAGAAACAGCGGCAACTTGGGACCTGGAGCTCCCTCGAGAGACTTGGAATAGCTGGCGGCCGCAAGCCAGGGAACAGAATGGAAAGAGGTGCCGACAGATTCCCAGCTTTGCCCTGCAACTTGAATGCCTCGGCCGCCCTGAAAAAGGTCAGCCCGGTGAGCTGCAGCTGGGAAGGTTGGCAGCCCGAGGCGGTCATCCTGCCGGTGCTCTTCGTCCTTATCTTCCTCAGGGGCACGGTGGGTAATTCACTGGTGCTGGCTATGCTGCTGTGCAGCGGACAAATGAGCAGCACCACTAACCTGTTCATTCTCAACCCCCATGGGCGTGGCAGATCAGTGTTTCGTCGTCTGCTGCGTGCCCTTCCAGGCGACCACCTACATACACTCTGGACCAGTGGATGTTCAGCACGTTGTTTTGCAAAGCCGTGCACTTTCTCATCTTCCTCACTATGTAAGCCAGCAGTTTCAAACTGGCTACTGTCTCTCTGGATAGGTGAGTCCCAGGGGTTGGAGATGGGTCGTGAGAGACGAGATCTCCTCAAGCGCTCTTCCCTTTCTCGTGAATCTCTCAGGAGATGGGAGGCCAAGACTGAGGTGGGAAGACTGGAGGGAAAACCCAGCAATAGAAAGGATTGCGGATACATAGGAAGATGGAGGGACAAGAGGGTTAGGAAGGTAAGGAGGAGAGAGAGAAGAAAGAGAGACTGGGATAAAATGGATAAGGCTCCGCTCTAGGGCCAAGAGTCGTCGTTTAGGGGCAGCTGGGTGGCCCAGTGGATTGAGAGCCAGGCTTTTAATTTAAATCTAGTTTGGGACACTTCTTAGCTATGTGACCCCAGGCAAGTCATTTAACCTCCATTGCCTAACCCTTACTGCTATGATTTTAAGACAGATCTTTAAAAAAAAAAAAAAACAAACTAATAAATAAGTCCTAGTTCAGGAAGTACGCTGCTTAAAGAACCACGAGTGGTCTCTGCTGGTGGCAGACCAAAGGTTGATGTAGAAGAAGTCACAGTTCCAGGGCAGCTAGTGGACTTCGTGTGGGTCCACAATTCTCTAGCTTGGTTTATGGTCCTGAATGCCATAGGCAAAATCCTCCTGGCCCCGACTGGCTGGAACTGTGGACAGGAGAACCCAGACGTGGGCTGCCACACAGGTAGCTGTGAAGCAGGGGACGGCAGACTCTCCACCAATTCCTATGTGTCTTTTCCTGGCACCAGCTCTGGACTGAGTTGGGGAGTAGCATGGAGGAACTCCTTTCTTCTATACCTTCGAGGGAAGCTGAGACATACTCACCTAAGGCCTCATCTGAAAAACGGATCTAAGGAAGGGGATAAGGGTTGGAAAGATAATTAGGCACTCTAGGAGTTCTTGAGGAGGAAATCCAAGCTGAGGCTCAAATATTCTTCCCTCTTCTCAGGTCCTTCCCTGTCCTTAGGATAGGTTCCCAGAAATATCTATTGGCTTCCATGATATTGCTCAGTTGCACAAAGCCAAGAGTCAGGGATCTATGTAGAATGGTGCTCCAGAATCTATATGAGTTTTAGGAGACTAGCAGGCTGTGAAGACTCTTGGAATTAATTATAGGAAACTGCCTCAATTATCCCAGCGATTGGGAGGGCATTGTCTCTTAAGATAGGAAGAGCTACAAATGTGACCTGCGGACCAAGGCTCTCTGTACTTTTGTCTTCAGCTACCTGCTACCGGTTCTCGTGCCAGGCCGGACCTACGCTGGAACCCTGCACTATCTCTTGAGCGGTCGATCCAGAGCTGGTTGTCTCCGCATCCAAGGCCTCTAAGCGCAAAGTGATATGCATAATAGTCATTATGGCCTTGCTCTTCTGCTTCTGTTGGATGCCCCATCACACTCTCATCCTTCCTGGTTTGGCAGCTTCCCCTTCACTTGAGCCAACTATGTGCTGCGCATTCTCTCCCATCTAGTCTCCTCTGCCAACTCCTACGTCAACTCCATAGTCTATGCTCTCGTTAGCAAACACTCCCGCAAGATCTGTGAGGGGCTGCTCTGCCAAACTCCTCAGCTCATTTCGCATCTCGGGCTAGTCGCCCCAATAAGCACTCGGACGTAAAGCTCCCGCCTGCAAGAGGGCGGGTCCCACCATTTTGGTGCCTGAGCATCCTTTTCCAAGAGGTTCAGTTCTGAGTCCTTTACCTCTGGAGAGCAGAGGGCGAAGGGCTGCCGGTAATAATCTCCGCTTCAATGCAATGAGAGCTAAAACCGTAGAACTGGAGGTCATCCATGAGAGGGTTGGAAGGGCAGGAGTAGTCAGGGGATAGTAGTCTCCGGGGTTTAATTAAAATGCTCAAACTGACTGCAGCGTTGTTATCCCGCCTTTTGCAATGTAGAGAGTGGGCTCTAGGATTTAGGATGTATTCAGGGAAGGAAAATTATAAAGAAGGCCTCCCATCCTAGCCCTAGCGTTTTGCTGACAACCCTCTCAGCTTCTCATCCAATACGGTTCGGGAACCTTGGAACTGAGGCGCTAGCAACTCCCTCTGGATTCTAAAGAACTAGAAGGGCAGCCTAGCAAAAAGCAGTTCCCGCCGTCGGGGAGTACGGAAGGAGAGTCTGCTTCCTGCACTTGGAGGGTCTTTGCAAGTCACCTGTCTCTGAGCTCTTGAGGGCTAGTACGCTTGACTTCGAAAAGGCTGAAATGTTTACGTGCGCATAAAAGGGGCATACACTCCTTAGCTGTGCTTGCTTGAATTGGGCTGGTCTAGCTATCTCTCATCTTTCCCTCCAGCTCTTGGAAATCACTTGACCACTCAGACCTCCGACTGAGTCTCAAGCCAAGATTTGTGCCACCATTTAGGTAATTTTCAGCAATCTCCTTTCTCTCTGGGATTTGGAGAGCTTTATGTAAGGGCCAGTTCTGCAAAGTCTGCGCCAAGCTTGAGTGAAAGCTATGACTAAGCATAGAATATAGGCACTGCATTACCAGAGAACCTAGCCTAGAAAGAGCCACCTGAGTGTTCCTTCTGTCCTAGCCTCTCCCAGTCTCCTTGGCTACTACTGCCCATTCTCAGGACGTTAAATGTTTACGAGAAAGACATGCACACTTGTCAATAATTTGCAAACCACATTCAAATCAGTGCGGGCTACCTTTTACTCTACCAGGGTTCTCCAGTGGCCCAGTGGAACCAGGACAAATTCGCAGAGGCCAAGAAATGTGTGAGTGCCTGGTGTCCAGGCTTTCGCAGATCAGCCTCAGTCCTTGAACATCACGTTAGGTCCCAGGTAAAGGGGCGGGTAGCTTGGGAGTTTAGGCTCAGGGACAGGTGCAGGGTCGGGCGTGACTAGCCACGGGCTTTGTTTTCGGCTATTTGCGGAACTGAGGGAGGGCAGATGAGCCCCAAACTCAGGCTGCTCTTTTCTCTTGCACTGAGCAGGCTTTTGCAATCCTGTCTTTATCCCACTACTGGCTGCCCATAGTAAGAGCGCACACGGTTTTGTAGCTGGGTTTGGCAGGGATACCCAGGATTTAGCCCAGAGCAAGGCTCGGGCTCAACAGTCTCTCTGGTGCCTTTGCAGAGCTTTCCAGATGGCGGTTCTGAGGCTGCTGCTTGCTCTCTCCTTCCTTGGGTTTGGTATGGTTCAGCCCAGTACCCTACTTCTTCCTAGCCCTTTCCATCATCCCTTCTCCCGCCCTTTCCCTCTACCCCTCCTACATCCTGAGGAAGGGGGTATTCGGAGAGGTGGGTGTGCTTGGATATTTGAGGATTGCTACCTCAGGGCAGCGAGGCTACTACTGTCAAGCTTTCCCACTACTTTCCCCATCACCCCATTTCCACAGCTTGGATGCCTCTGGCCTGCCTGGATTCGCTTTTGGCGACTGAAGTCCCTCCTCAGATCCCGGATAATGGGAGTGCACCCCTGATCGTAGATGTGCACGTGTTTGTATCCAATGTCTTCGATGTGGTGAGGAGGGCCGTGAAGGTGGGAGGGAAGGCAGAAGGACTTTCTGCCCGGGAGCCTCCTTGCCCTCGAGGCGATAATGCTACCTTTTCCCCACCTCTCTCCCTAACAGAACATCTTGCAGTATACAGTGTGCTCCGCGCTGCTATTGAGACTGGTGAGAGTGGAAACAAGAGTGGGGGACCAGTTAGCGGGGAAAGGAAAGGCCTGAGAAAGGCTACCTAGTCGCTTGATTGTGGTTTAGAACGCAAATCAGGAGCGCGGGCTTCCTGCCAGGGACCCTGTCACCACAAGGGGAACAGGAGATGGGCAAAGGCTAAGCCGTATCCCTGTTTTCCTAGTCTTGGTTCGATCCTCACCTATCTTGGCATGAGAGTACAGACTCACGGAACTCCATCACCTTGCCCTCAAACTTGCTGTGGACCCCGGACCTCACCATCCAAGAAGCGTGAGTCACTGCCCGCCCCGGGGCTCTTTCCCAAGTTCCCGGGTTTCCCTCCGAGAACCTTATCTATTACTTAGAACCTGTCCTTAGGGCCTTCCCTGGAGAGCTAATCAGACATCTTTGCACAATTTTGATTGTGGCTTCCGAGGAGTGGATGGAGGGGAGAAGTAGGGATAGAGGATACTCCCAACCTCCTGCTTTGATCCCCGAGACTAGCATTCCGGGCGCTGGGCTTTTTTCCATAGCCTTTGGGTAAAATGGAGGGAGCACAACCCACGGGCCCGGGTAAGCAGAAAAGGCCTTGTGGAGCTCTACACGGCGCTCACCACCAAGATTAACTGCGACTTTGAACTCCTGCGCTTTCCTAGTGACAAAAGCGACTGCAACCTGAGCTTCTTTGCTTTCAGCAACACAGGTATGGAGATGTGGATGGGAGGGACAGGACAGGTACAAGGGAATTCACTCTTGCACCAATTCTATTCTCATTCAGCCTCTCATTCTTTTCTACTCACCAGTCTTCGGAATGAGTTCTTCAGCGTAGGCCCGTGTTCCCCTTAGATCCTTCTTAGACTCCCTAGCTAAAAAAAACGACTCCTGAACAAATGCATCCTTAACTTTCTCTTGGACTCAGGCCCAGTCAGTTCTCTTCTAATCAGAGACCCAGTCACAAAGCCATGTTTTTGTCAGTTCCTCATCTAGCTAGTAGCATGATTCACTGTGTTCTCCACAATCTTCCTGGCCACCCTTCTCTCCCTCCTCCCCACCATTAACTGCCTTGATGCTTTAAAGTGTAAAGAACCCTAGTGAGTCCCCTAACTATTCCATGCTCTCTTTCCCATTCCTTTCTGTGAAAACAAAAAAAATTGCTTTGGTCAAGAAGAGGAACCAGAGAGTGTAGAGGTCAGTGACTCCTACTGCAGCCATCTCCAATATCTTTATAGAAAACTCTTACCTTTTGTCTTAGAATCAATACTATCAGTTCCAAGGAAGAACAACAGTAAGGACTAGGCAAGGGGAGGTTATATGCCTTCCCCAGGATCACAGAACTAAGAAATGTCTGAGGCTAGATTTGAACCCAGGATGACCTCCCATTTCTAAACCTGGCTCTCTATCCACTAAGCCACCTCACTGCCCCTCCAATGCCATTTTTCTGTTAGAAATTATTCTAGCACTATGAATAGGATGGTAACATAAAGGTCATTCCAAAAAGCTGTAATAGCTTCAAGAATTCAAAATAATTTTTTAACCCTTACCTTCCATCTTAGAACCAATAAGGTAGAAGAACATTAAAGGATAGGCAATGGGGGTTAAGTGACTTACTCAGCATCGCTCAGCTAGGAAGTGTCTGAGACCTGGTTCTCAATCCACTGAGCCACCCAGTTGCCCCCCAAAAGAATTTTAAGTAGTTATAGTGATATGGTAATAGTTACTATCATTTACATAGCTCTTTAAGGTTAGCAAAACATTTTGTTATTTCAATTGATCAGCAACACTCTGAGACAGGTGCTATTATCCTCTTTTTACAGTCAAGGAAACTGAGGCAGAAGTTGTGACTTGTCCAGGGTCACCCAGCTAGTGTTTAAGGAAAGTCATTTTATGATTTTTAGTTTTTTCATATGGATAATAGCACCTACCTCATAAGGTTGTTGTGAAGATAACAGTTTCACAAAACCTTAGAGCACTTGTGTGAATGTTAGCTATTATTATTACTGGGTCTTTCTGACTCCAAGTCTAATATCTAGCCACTGCTATGTCGAGTTAAAAACAAGACTCAGGAGCAGTTAAGTAGCACAGTGGGTAGAGCTTGGAGTTGGGAGTTTTGGGTTCAAAACTGACCTCAGACACTTCTTAGATTTGTGACCCTGAATAAATCACTTAACCCCAAACCCCTAACCCTTACCTCCCTTCTGCCACAGAATCAGTACTTAAGTATAATTCTAGAGGAATGTTTTTAAGATAATATATGGACATTTGGTGTTTGATTCAATGTGACCTCCCCCAAAGGATACATTGATTTATTTTTTGAATGGAGTGAAATTTGAGGATTTGATAATCCCTTTTAAAACTTGTGACTCTTGTGTATGGAGAAGCTACTACTTTGAAAAGCTTTATGTCCAGAGCCTTGGATCACCCTCATCTCTGCTCTGTCTAATCCTCTCAGTAAGGGCCTATTAGGCTGTAGGGATGGGGTATTCCTTCCCTCTTGGATTATCATTCTCTTCCTCTTCCCAATTCCCCGGTAGTTGAAGAGTTGAAGTTTCATCCCAAAGCAGTGAATGAGATTGTGAGTGTGAAGCGAGAATACATGGTTCGGGGCTTAAAAGCCCAGGTCCCCATCAAGCACCTGGTGCCCAGCTTCCAGGTGACGGTGAGTAGGGGTATACTAAGCCAAGGAGGGGGAAAAAAAGGGAAGTAGAATGACAAACCATTCCTTTGGTGCACCCTCCTAGGGATTTCCTGTAGTACTGGTCTGGAGGACCAGGGAAAGAAGGTGAGTATTTCCATGGGGCAGGTGCTTTAGTTTCTAGCAAAACATTGACCCCTTTTCCTTCCTCAAGATAAGCCTACAGAACACAGCTGTCAAAACAACAATGGCCTTGGTGGTGCCAGGGGTAGCCATACTCCTGGCAGATATATGTGGCAGCCTCCTGCCCCTGAGGGTTACTGAACGGATCTCTTACAAGGTGACACTGCTGCTTAGCTATCTCGTTTTCCATTCATCTCTGGTGCAGGCCCTCCCCAGCTCTTCCTCCTGCAACCCCCTCCTAAGTAAGTTCCTTCATCACCAAGTATGGGAATTTCAGCTTTTCTGACTTCCTAGCTTACCTTTAGTTCTTTTTACTTCCTTATTCCACTGTCCATTGCTGCTGCCTATGCTTCTTTAAAAAAAAAAAAAAAAAAGCCTTACCTTCTGTTTTGTATGAGTTCTAATTCAGAACAGCAAGGGCTAGATCAGTGATGGCAAACCTTTTAGAGACCACATGCTGTGCCCCAACACCTCCCTCCCCCCAACCACAGGTGAGGGAGAAAGGGAGGGGAGTGGCCTGAGTGCTCAGTTCAGGGGAGGGAGTAAGCACTGAGGGATGGGGAGGTACAGTGGAGAGGAGAAAGGGAGCAGCTCTGCCAGAGTCCCTCTGCTTTTCTAGCAACTTACTCTTCCAGGGATGATGTGAGTGCCCACAGAGAGGTCTCTGCATACCATTTCTGGCACATGTGCCATAGGTTCATCATCATGGGGCTAGATGATCAGAGTTGTGACTTGCCCAGTCACACAGGTAGGAAGTCTAGATTTGAACCCAGGTCTTCCAGACTCCAGGCCTGGCTCTATCCATTGGGTTAGCTAGGTGACCTTGTTGGTTAGTTTTTAGTTTTCACATCTAACCCAATCTCCTTGGGGACCAAACTAGACTTATCTATGAGACTACATCATTAGTCTCTTTGTTCTTTTCCCCAAAACTCTAGTAAATCATCTCCATTGAGTGTTAAAAATGTTGCAGAGGCATATTTAAGCCCAATATAAGGAAACACTTCTTAATAGAGCCAGCCCAGAAGAGAATGGGCTGCTTCAGGAGGAAGTAGCCTCTTCCTCACTAGAGACCTTTGAGGACAGACAGGCTGGATGACCACACATTTAGTTGGTTTAGAGCAGTGGTTCCCAAACTTTTTTGGCCTACCGTCCCCTTTCCAGAAAAAATATTACTTAGCGCCCCCTGTCACATACTATCAATAAATTATAGTTATTCACCGCCCCCAAATGGACCTGTGGCCATCACTGCTCCCCTGGATCGCTGCAGCACCCACCAGGGGGCGGTGGCGCCCACTTTGGGAATCACTGGTTTAGAGGGAATTTGGGTACAGGTGTTGTGTGTATGTGTTTATTCTTTAAAAAACAACAACAATAAACTTTTACCTTCTGTCTTAGTATTAGTTCTAAGACAGAAGAGTAGCAAAGGCTAGGCAGTTGGGATTAAGTACCTTGCCCAGGATTAAGACAAGTAGAAAGTGTCTGATTTGAAAGTAGCCAGATTTTTTTTTTTTTTAACCCTTGTACTTCAGTGTATTGTCTCATAGGTGGAAGATTGGTAAGGGTGGGCAATGGGGGTCAAGTGACTTGCCCAGGGTCACACAGCCGGGAAAGTAGCCAGATTTAAACCTAGGTCTTCCTCAGGTCTGGCACTTTATCCACTGTGTCTAGCTGCCCCTGGACTGGATGGTTTCTGAGATTCTAGTTTCTCTGAAGCTGATGTTTTCCCTCCTTCTAGTTTCCTACTTCACAGTGCTACTGATACTCCTCTCTCTCAGTACCATGGAGACTGTGCTAATGTCTGGCTTGCTGGCACGAGGCTACTTCTGCCCAAAGATCAGACCAAATCCAGCCCCAAGAGAGGAAGGGTTAGACACCACAAATCCAGGGCCCAGATCTGAAGGTAAGTGGAAGCAATCCATCAAGAAAAGAAAATAAGGAAGTTTTAGAACTATAATCTGTGAACAGTTATACAGGGAGAGGCATGGCTTTGTTCTGTTGTCAGGCCTTCAGCTCCACCCCAGTTTAAGCAGGAAGAAGCCTTGAGCCTTTAATTTTCCCTAAAGTTAAACACCAACCCTACCTGAAAGCATTGATTCCCTTTCTAGTAACTAAGTAGACTATCTGGAGGGCTGAGTTCAGCCTACAGAGGGAGGGCACTTAGTATCCTGGATGCTAGAGTGAACTCACACTTTGGGGTAATATCTAAACCAACTTCCCTAAGGATGATCTCTAAAATACAGATAACTGAGACCTTCTTGAAGCCTTCTTAGTCTGGAAACAAATACCTGGATTCAAAGGGACAACCGTGGCAGGGACTTTTTACCCAGATATGCGTGTTTTGGTTCTTGGAAAGTTAAGAAAAAGATTTCAGGGCCAAGAGAGCAGTCTGAGTCTGGCCCCTTGTGCTCATCTTCTTTCTGCTCCAGGGAGGGTGTTGCCACGTGAAAGGCAGCTCTCACTCTTAGGATTTTTTCACAGAGCCCCAAAGGACAGTTGAGGGGCCAAGGAAGACTTGGGTTGAGGCTATGGACCACATCTTCCTGCTGATATATGTAGCCGTCATCGGATGCAGTCAGCTCATCTTTGTCATGGTTTGGTTCTGGTGGGAATGCAAGTCTGATCCACCTCCTTCTAAGACTATTCCCCATGGAGGAAAGCCCAAAATCTAATATCTAGACAATGGATTCAAGATTCTCAAGAACTAAGAGTCTAACTTCCAGACAAATAGAGCCTGGTATTTCAAGGTCAAGGTCAAGTCTATAGGACAAAGTTAGCTCTCTTAAACCTATTAGTCTGGGGTATTCCTGAAACTTTTCCTCTGTCAGCATGCTAATAATAATAATAATAATAATAATAATAATAATAATAATAATAATAATAATAAAACTATTCTTCTGCTGAGATTGGGTGTAGTTCCATGTTTTTGTGGCTGTTCTCCTTAGGGCAAGCCTGGGGGCTCCACAGACCTCTGCAGCTTTTTTTCTTTTGCCCACATCTCTAAACCTAACCTAGCTATAGCATCTCATGGAGCTGAAGTGGAGGACGTGACTCAGAGTAGTTTTAGAACAAGGCTGCAGGGCTAAATAGCTTGTGGCTTAATGGTAGTTAGGTCATGCATCAACCCTATCTCACCCTTCCCAATTTCCATGGCTTCTTTTGGTCAGATTCCTCTCTCCCCAGAGGAGTGTGGTCACATTAGTCTTGGGATCATTGAGGGGGCCAGACCATTCTTCCTACCTCTACCTTCTTACCCCACTGTACCCACCTTGCCCAGGTTGTCTGCTTGATTCTGAAGCAGAAGGCATTTACACTATGGCAACAAGAAAACAAGAATACCATGCACAATGAGACATTCAGGTCACAGGGTACAAGGGGGAGAAACTACATGGAATGCAGGTCTGGGGGATGGTGGGGGAATAAGGCTTATGTCCTCTTGCTAAGGGGAAAACACAATCCCTAGACATCCCTAGACACAGAGAAGGGATGGGCTTCCTGTAATATCCTAGGGTGCCTGTGGCAACTAAAGGTGATGCTAGGAGAAAAGAGAAATAGAGAGGATGATATTTGCCACTTCTTAATGCTTATTGCTAAGGAAGGAGAAACTCCTGATCCAAAGTGGGAGAAGGCAGGAGGAGAGAGGGAGGCTGGGGATCATCACCTTCTTTCTTTTATTAAATGCTCTTGATATGGCTCAAGGAGAGGACAACTGGCCAGGGATGCCCTTGAGTCTACCCCTCAGCCACACAGTCATACCAAGAGTCTGAGAGCTGAAAAGAGAATCTGAGCCCTTAGCTCAGGGATTCTGCCCAAGCCACTGGAGACAGGCTGTTCTCCACTTACATGAAGCCCACCACAAACAGCTCATCCTCTGCTGCCCTTTCTCTGCTTTTTTCCCTCCTTCCCCCCCAGATGCAGGAATAATACCAAGGAGGGATAGGAAGGGCCACAGGCCCAATTAAAGCTGGGCGGTCAGGAGGAAACAGAGAAAGAACTCTGAAGGAAGGTCCCTGCCCCAAAGGACTTCAAACTCACTCCGCCAAAAAGCAGTATTAACCCTGGTTTATCTGTCTGATAAATGGGGTCAGGCCTGCGGAGGGACACTGGGGTGCCACGGAGATGCCACGGTGACATGGCACAATCAGGCTGATGTGTCAAATAGGCGCTCGATCATGTCTGCCACCTGCTCCACGCGGTACTTGATGTACTTCTCAGGATTCTTGGTGAAGGGTACGCTGGCATACCTGCCCAGGCATGGGATAATCAGGAAGGGAAAGGGCACCTGCAGAATTTCACCTCTAGTCTAGGATTTTAAGATTCCCTTCTGGGAACTTCCAGGCATGGGATTCAGCACTGTAGTGTGCTTCCCAAGTTCCCCGAGGCAGAAGACAGGGGCACTAGTTTTCTAATCCCAGCCCATCTCCCCATTTCCTTTCTTGGGGACACAAGCTGAATGGGCTAAGCAAAAACGCAAAGATTCAGATGGGAAGGCTGGTGGGGTAGAAGGAAGAGATAAAAAGGTCCTACCTGTGCAGGAAGGCCCCATAGTTCTCTTTGACAATGGTTTTCTGAGCCTGGCGGATCTTGTCCCTCTGTTCAGTGTCTGGAATGGCCCAGGCCTTTTGGATTTTGCAGAGCTCTTCGAGGCCATCATTGAAGCCCTTCAGAGAATATGGGGAAAGGGAAATCTCAGTGGTCATTTGGCTCAAGTTCATATGGCAATACCAGCTGAGAAAGGAGAGGGCAGGTCATGGCTCACCTTAAAGCGTTCCTTTATCATCTGTCGTTCCTTGTCTCGGAGCTAGGGGCACAGGGAATAGAGAAGATAGATGAAGTTGTTTTTTTTTAAACCCTTATCTTCCATCTTCAAATTAAAAACTGCATTGATTCCAAGGCAGAAAAGTGGGAAGGGTAAGGTAATGGGGGTTATGTGACTTGCCAAGGATCACACAGCTAAAAAGTGTCTGAAGCCAGATTTGAATACAGAATCTTGTGTCTCCAGGCCTGGCTTTCAATCCACTGAGCCACCCAGCTGCTCCCCATGAAGTTATTTCATTGTAAAATACAGATGCTCTTCCCTGTCCTGTTTGATTACTCCCCAAATAATCATTCTTCCAATTTCCCTTATTGGTCCAAGTTCCCATCCTGATGGCAACTGACTGTCCATTACCTAGTTATAATTTATTGCAATGAAAACAAAAGATACATCAGGAAACATATCATCCTGTATCAGTCATCTGGGTACTTTTTGTTCTCATCTGGTACATGTCATAGAACATGTGAAGTCAAACCAGGAGCCGGCAAGTTCTGTAAGACCTAGAGATTAAACAGACTGGCTCCTAAACATTGGGAATTACATTATTTATTCTTAGGAGCAAAGAGAGCTGGTATGGCTTTGAAGAAGAGGTATGGAGGGGGTCAGCAAGGTGCCTCAGTGGATAGAGAGGAGGCTTAGAGATGAAAGGTCCTGGGTTCAAATGTGGTTTCAGATACTTCCTAGCTGTGTGACCATGGGCAAGTCACTTAACCCCATTTGTATTGATTCTAAGATGGAAGGTAAGGTTTAAAAAAATTTTTTTTAAATGAATAAAAAAGAAGAGGTAGGAAACCACAGGAGTGGAACACTGTATGTATGATCAGGCTTATCTTTTTTCCCCCTTAAAACTTTGTGTTTTTTGTCTTCTGTCTTAGACTCAATTGTGTATTGGTTTCAAGACAGAAGAGTGGTAAGGACTAAGCAATGGGGGGTAAGTGACTTGGTTAGGGTCACCTAGTTAGGAAGTATCTGACGCTAGATTTGAACTTCCCATCTCCAGGACTGCTTCTGTATTCAATGAGCCATCTCACTGCCCCATATCTTTTTTATTGATTGTTAATTACAAGTAATTGGCAGGGAATCTGGGAAGGTATATTTATAAATAAAAATGATTTTAAAGTGTAAAATCAAAAGATAGCAATAAAAATTTTGAAAGAAACATCAAAAAAAAAAAGAAAAAGAAAATGCACCAATCCAGGATAAGGACATCCTAGGCATCTCTTAATGTACCATGATGTGAGTCAAATAAGGGTTGCTCTAACTCATCTGCTCAGTGGCCACACCTAGGACTATGCTGGTTACTCTGGCTGTTTTTAGGGACCTTTCTAAGAATTTTCTCTGGGAGAAAAAGTTCAGCATGACAAGACAACCTCAGTTCAATGCCCAGTTTACTCTCAAGGTTGGGAAGTGGGGGTAAAAATAATCCCTTTAAGTTGTTTTGCAGAGGCAATGAATATGTCATATGAGCTGAATATATTCCCTGACCAGTCCACACTTCTTGTCCTACTTACCTTGACTCCAGGTTGGAATACAGGTAGGTTCTTTTCAGAAATGTAGTCAGTTACCTTTAGCCAGCTGCCAAAATATAAGAGCACGAATATCAGACCAAGACAAGGGTATGGAAAAACCTGCCTATAGCCTTTAATCTTTCTTCCTTTAAATCAGGTGTGTGTGTAGGGGGAGGTGAAGGTAAAGTTGGATAGGAGGGAAAATGGCCTCTTTTTATTCTTTCTTCTCTTTAACCTTGGCTTGAACAAAACCAAAAAACAATTCTGGGGACTTTTTCCCCCTTAGAATGATAAAATATTCAATTTATTAGCTCTTAAAATAAAGAAAGACTATAAAATACTCAATAAATACAATTAATACTACAGAATATAGTTCTAAATTATGGTCAGTTAAAGTAGATACACATGAGATGTGAGAGAGGAGGAAGAGATAGAGGAAAATGGGAAAAGGAAAGAAACATATGGGGTAGCTACATAGCACAGTGGATAGAGCTCCCTGGAGTTGGGAGGACCTGGATTCAAATATGACCCTAGACACTTCTTGGCTGTGTGACCTTGGATCAGTGATTTGCTTTTGATTGCCTAGCCCTTGCTGCTTTTGTCTTAAAATTGATACAAAGACAGAAGATAAGGGTTTTTTCTGGTTTGTTTTTAAGAAGAGAATATACATATAGAAAGGTAGAGAAAAAAGGGTAGAAAAATAGTCAATATTTTGACTAAAGAGGAAGGAGAGACAGAAAATTAGGGAAGAGAATGGAGGCAGAAGTTCAGAAGATTCTTTGACCCATTCTTTGTCTTTGTTATCTCTCCCCATCTTGTGTAATCTAGCCTGGATCTAACCTGGAACTGTGTATCAGTAAACTTTGTCACATTTCATTAATCACTTGGGTCATAGATTATCCCAGTCCTCTGAAGTCCTAATTATTGATTTGTTTCTGGTCACATTTATTCAATTATTCTTATTCTTAAAGATTTAGAGGTTGAGCTTTGAATAGAAGAACCAAAATTCAAAAGTCCATTTGGCCATGGTGACAGAAGGATTCCTGGCGTTTTAGTAGTCAAGACAATATCACCCACAGAGTGGGATGAAACCAAGCAATGAGTCAGACAGAACTGAGGCTCCACTTCAGGGGACTGCAGTTTCTTCATGCTGCCCTAGGATAAAAGCTGAATAGGGAGTGTAAAGAGTCATGGGAGAAAGGGGCAGCTAGGTGGTTCAATGGATAGAGAGCCAGGCCTAGAGATGGGAATTCAAATCTGGTGTTAGGTACTTCTTAGCTGTGTGATCCCACAAGTCATTTCATCTCAAATGCCTAGCCCTTACCACTCTTCTGCTGTGGAAATGATATTCAGTATTGGTTCTAAGACAGAAAGTAAAGGTTTAAAAATGGGAGAGGATGGCCTGAAGGAGAAGGATAGGGTAGAGGCAGGGGTGGGGGATGCATTTCTCTGACCTGCGCTGGTATGTTTGAATCTGCTGCTCAATGTGTTCTCGGTACGAGCGCTCAGCTGTCTTCTGGGTCACTGCCACCAGATGGATGAGTTCTGACCTTTGGAGCAAAGGGGGAAAGGGGCAGCTTTAGCTGCCTTCCCACGAAGCCTTGTCACAAGAACAGGAGGGAGGTCTCTTATTCCCTTCTCGCTGGGCAGGAAGAGCTAAGGTCAGACTTGGGGGCCTGGTTCAAAATTTAAGAAAACCCTTCAACACAGCCAGAGCTCTGTCCAGTAGATGCTTCTCCTCCTCCTCCTCCTTACTTGTGCATACAGGAAAGAAGGCTTCAGGAACCTTATATAAAGGAGAAGAAAGAGCCCAAGGAGATAAGAGGCTGGAGGGACCAGACATGGGAGCACGGAGAAGGACACGGCCATGTGAATGGGGATAGGGATGGTGACACACTCACTTTTCCAGGGATTTGAGGATGTAGTTGTAGTTGTTGTGCAGAAAAATGGCCCTTAGTGCTGGGTCCTCATATACTTTGGACTTGCTGAGCAGGTTTAGTTGCAGGTTACCGAGAACTTTACCTGCACAGAAAGGGATAGGACCAAGACCATAGGGCCTGTCTAGCAGCAAATAAGAGGACCCACAAACCAAACCCCAGCCCATGATTCCCCAGCAGGGTCAGAGGCCACCACAGGCCCCCTCCCTGTCACACCTCAGACTCCTGGCTATACTGAGTATCATGACCCAGGAACTTGAGGCTTTAGGATCTGGCTTCTTTAGGTCTTGGAATCAGAAGTCAGGGTACAACAGCCTTTAGAAGGGTTGTAAGAGAAAATGAAGAGCATACAAAGAAAGGAGAGGCCTGTGAGGCCAAGGGTCCCGGGAGTTGGCAAGGGTGGAGAAGATCAGACAGAACACTCACAGATATAGGTGCTTAGTAGTCGTTTGCTGAATTCGGAGTTATAGCTGGTGGCAGAGGAACTTGTCTCTGTAAAAAGAAAATCCTTGGACAAGTTATCCTGATGGCCAGCAGACAACAGAGCTATCTGGCTCACCAAATACTGGACCTGCCAGTTTTCTAGGGCCAGGAAAGACCTTCAAAGAGAGGGAGGAAAGAGACATCAAGCTGGTCCAACTTTTCCCTGCTAAGTCAAGCCCTTCATCAGGGATGGTGGGAGGGAAAATAGGCCCCAAGAAAAGGCAGAAAATATGGCATGTGTAAATGCTGGCAAAGCAGGGACACGAAGATAACTTCAGACCACATTCCCTCCTTTGAACAAAGGAGGTATGCTCTGTTCATCCCACTAATCCTGGATTTCAATGGGAAAGTCCAGGAACAAGTTATTTCCAGCCTCTCCATTGTGCCTTCCTCACACTCCTTTATCCAGCCCCTCTTGCAGATATCAAAGGTCCAGGGAGCAGAAGGAAAATAGGGGTGGAAAGTGGTGAGCCCAAAGGCAGAATGGAATATGGGTTTAGTTACTGGGCAGAGGAGAGACAGGAAGGTTGCTGTTAGGATGAACTCTAATCCAAACCAACTATGAAAGAAGGAACTGATGTCTAGACCTTCCCCTGAAGAGACTAAGAGCCTCTCCCTCCAATTTTCTCCCACAACCTCAAAGACCACCCCAAACAGGCTCCAATTGCCCGTACAGGGAGGAGAAGGGGTGAGGAGCCAGATCCCCACTGCTTACCTCGGGGGTCTAAAGGAATATTGTATGTGTCCCCAAGGACTACGGAGTTAGAGGCAGAGCAGACAGAAAAGGGATGCAAAGGAGAAAAGAGAGAAAACAGAAAGATGCAAAGTGCAAAAAAATAGGTTAGAAACAGTGATCTTATCCAGGGTAAGCAGACATTCATTACCCAAAAAAAATCCTGAGTACGCACAGGACAAAATGCACTATCTCTGTGACCAAATATAACTTAAACCACTTCTCCATTCCCAGAAGAGGGAGAGAGGGAGGACACAATCACTGAGCTCTGAGGACCCCCAAAATTTCCTCTACCACCTTTGCCTCCTAAGCCTGAGGCCTGTTATGACAGGTCTTTAGCAGACAGCCCTGACCTGGAGGACCTAGAAATAAATGTTGGGGAAGCCCATATCCTTAGGCACTGAAAAGACAAACTGTCTGAAGCTGTGATTAAGCAGAAGTGGTAGATAAGACAGAGGGAAGAATAAGGAGAGAAGGTGGAAAAACATGAAAACAGGTAGGGCAATATGAAACCCTCCTGGAAACATGTGGTTGTTATTGCTAAAAGCCAGGAAAGTTAAAGGGATTGACAGGTTGTCAGGGTGGTGTCAGGACAGGATAGGACACTCAATCACACCTTCCTGTCCATAATCTTCCAGGCTTTTTTGGCTTCCCAATTCCCATTAGAATTGCTTAACGGGGCCTCTGAGAAATGTTCATATTCTGTAGCTATAGAGCAGGGGTCGGCAACGTATGGCTCTCGAACCATATCTGGCTCTTTTGAGGGCCAGATATGGCTCTTTCTGCAGGAGCCATGAAGTCAATTTTTTTTCAGGCGCTGTTACAGGAGCGCGCACTGTGAGCACTGTACGGCTCTCAAGAAATTACATTTTAAAAAATGTGGCGTTTATGGCTCTCATGGCCAAAAAGGTTGCCAAACCCTGCTATAGAGAAAACGTTCCTCTACCCTTCCATCAACCCAGAGCTGGCTAGGGATGTAAACCTGATAGTGGGACAGAGCCCAAGGCCAAGAGTACCCAGAGGAAGTTATGACCAGCAGGGAGGCTGTGGATGTGGAGTAGGAGGGACATTTCTCAATTAAAGATGGTACCTTGTGAGGCCAGCATGGCACCAGCTGTTTCCTGAAAGTCTAGAAGCTGCTGCAGGAAGAGGATGGCCTAAATGAAAAGAGAGTGGGGTCAGAAAAAAAAGGGTTAGACTGATAGGGTTCAAAATTCTGACTGGCTACCCACACCACCCTGTTTCAGGTATGCCCAGGAGAAGGGCAGTTTCTGCTCTCCACAAAAGACAATGAAGAGGAGTCCTGGCTAAGCCTGTAAAGCTCAGAGGATCTCCTCCCTTGAAAAAGATATAGGCTGCACCGATTAAAATGATGCATTCCATGACTTGCCATGCAAAGGGACACTCTGTTAAATGACTTCAAGAACTACCACTGTTCACCCCTAACTTTTCCCAACACTTAGGAGGCAGAAAGACAGGCCTCTCTAAGCCAAATGCTCAGCATGCCCAGGGATTAGACTCTTAGCCTTGATGTTCTGTACAGGCCATTCATTCCCAACCACAAGAGTTATCTCAACAATACCTACATTGCTTGTGAGCTCATGGACAGTGCCATCCTTGGGCATGTTGTATTCCTTGTCTGGGTCATTCTGTGAAAATGAGAATTCCACATGCAATTAAAAGAGTGACTGAGGAAGATGATAGAATCCTCTCCAAAAGAGTGACTGAGAACACCTTGGACTGCTTCCCAAAGTGGTTTTTTCCCTTGGAGGTCTCTTCCTCCCTCCTCCTGCTTGCTGGAGCCTACTGGCAGATGGTGACTAGGCCTAAAGGAGCTGGGAAATTCCACCCCAATGCCTCAAGCTGGGGCCCGAAAGTACCAACAAGGGAAAAGGGCAGGGAAATATTAAGATAAGCATTTTCTAGCCCAAGAAGAGTTTCAAAAGGGATCTGGAAGCCAATACTGAGGAAAAAAGGAAAGCATCTGGTGGTATGCTCCAAACTGGCAGCACAGTAACCCATCTACCTCTACCTACATCTAATTCTATAATCATGTTTCCTTCAACTTTAAACTCAGCTGAACTGTCTTCATACTGGGTAATTCAGATGTCCTTAAGTCAACTCCCCAGCCATGGCTTCTGCCCTGATCTAAAAATATGATTGGGAAGAAAAGTTACCTTGATGTTATCAGCAAAATCCTCAAGGGCTTTGGCACCAGTGGTCTCCATGGAAGTAATGAGTCCTGGCAGCTTGTTCTTGGTGCTGGCAGCTGTGCCCTATAAGGACACTCTGGACAATCACAAAAGGGCCACAGCCTTCCAGCAGCTAATCACAACTCCTTCCCTCCTGGCAGTTCTCTGGAAGCTCAACTGAATACTCCCAGCTCCACCCTAACTCACCCTGGGCTGAGATGGCAAACAACCTTTCCCTTTCTGCACTGACAACAGGATACCTGCCCCTATCTGCTCAGGGCCATGGAGAAGATGGATGGGGGTTGGACCCTAGCTGGAAAACTGAAATGTGAAATGGAGAATGGGGAAAGGTTACCATGGTAGAGTAGAAAGAATGCTAGGATTTAGAATTGGAAGACTTGGCCTCAAATCTTAGCTCTGCTACTTACGTAAGGAGTATGACCTTGGACAAGTAAACCACTCTGAGCCTCAGATTCCTCATCTGTAAAATCAGGGCAGTAAAACTTTTTTTTTTTTAAAACCCTTACCTTCTGTCTTAGAATCAGTAATGTGTATTGATTCCAAGGTAGAAGAACAATAAGAGCTAGGAAATGGAGGTTAAGTGACTTCCCCAGAGTCACCCAGCAAGGAAGTATCTGAGGCCAGCTTTGAACCCAGGATCTTCTGTCTCTAGGCCTGGCTCTCTATCCATTGAGCCACCTAGATATTTCTAGTAGCAAAACACACATGATTGAAAGAAGGAATTCTAAGAGGTAACTCCTTACGTTATACCCTATTCTCCTCTATATTCTCTCTCTCTCTTTTTTAAGCCCTTACCTTTCATCTTAGAATCAATACTATGTATTGGTTCTAAGGTAGAAGAGTGGTAAAAGTTAGGCAGTAGGGGTCAAGTGACTTGTCCAGGGTCACTTAGCTAGGAAATATGTCTGAGGCCCAATTTGAACCTAGCATCTCCCATCTCTAGGCCTATCTATATTCACTTCAATCCAGTAATAATGATTCTCCTGGCTGTTTCTCTTCTGATCCTGAGTATCTTCCCTGGCTGTTCTCCATGCCCAGAATGTTCTCTATGCTCATCTCCACCTCCTAGTTTCCCTGGCTTCCTTCAGGTCTCAGCTGAAGTCCTTCAAGAAGCCTATCCCAGTCCTCCTTAATGTTAGTGCTTTGCCTCTGAGACTACCCCCAATTTATCCTGTATTTTCTTGTCTGTATGTAGTTGTTTTCATGTTGTCTCCATAAGACTGTGAGCTCCTTGAGAGCCAGGACTGTGGGGTTTTTGGTCTTTCCTTATATCCTCAGAATAGCACATAGTAGGCACTTCATAAATGCTTGTTGACTTGATTTATAGACTTATAAGGAGAATGCTAAAGGGAAAAGAAAATGGGGAAGGCAAAGCTTAGGCTAAGTGTAAGATCTCTACCTTCCTTGTTTTGTCCCTGTGAACATCTTTTTGACACATACCTGAAGTACCTGATCAAACTCGGGCTTGGTTTGCTTAAGATGCCGTAAGATGGGGAAGACTGTGAGTACAGCTGAGTAGTCATGTCGGATGATGGCCTTTCGGGCAACTGACACAATGTTCTCCCCCTCCATCATCAGTCCATCCAATGCGTCCTAAGAGGAAGGGGCCAGAGGGAGGCAGGTCAGCAGAGAAAGATACGCATCGAAGTGGGAAGGACAAAATGGGTAAAGTGGGGCATGTTCTGTGGAGCTAGGTGCCATACTTTTAAGACATGGAAGGCACAGAATTCAACACAGATCCTACAGGGCTCAATGACGGCTAGGGTATAAAAGGCTATGAAGAACAACCCTAATATAAGCTTCAGAAAATCTAGACACAGCTCTGATTGTAAGCAGGTGAGTAAAGACCCAGAGAATTCATGTAGAAGCAAAAGTAGGACCTGGATAAGGGAGTCAAAGGTCTTTTTTTGATGGTGTTCCGGGATGATATCTGTCAGCAGCTGGTACTCGCTTTGTGCCAACTTGACAAAGGCACTGACGCAGTGGATGTAGGCATCGATTTCCATATCCAGCATATCATCCCTCCCTGTGGAAATAGCACAAACTCTGAGCTACTGGCCTGGGGAGCAACTTCACTCCCAGCCCAGTGCTCATTCTGGAGTGTGGGTTACCCCTCAGGCTTTCTGCCTGATGCCCAGACCAGCAACATGGAGAATGGAGTCAGGTTGCCCTGTATCTGGAAAATTTACTGGGTGTAAGGGAACAAAAAGAAAATGGGGAGCCTCATCTCTCTTCTGTTAATTCTGACTACAGACTGAAGAGTGCAAACCCAGAACATCTGCATCCCATAAAGATGCAAAGAGGAAGAGAACTCTTAATCTCCTTTCCTGGAAAGGCTAGGCTAGGCCCTACTCAGCTGCCAAATGCTAAAAACCATGAATGGTCTTAGCCAGGAAGAAGCCCTAGGTAGAGCAACATCCATTATTGGAGAATTGAACACAGCTCCTTTCCTATTGAAGAAATAGTGTTTCCTTCCATAATGTGGGCCCTTTACGACATAGTTAACAATAGGCTAAGATGCAGGGAGAGCCCTAGCATGATTCCCTTCAGCAATACCACTAGGAGGGATGGAGACAGTGAAAAACACATTGTTCCCCATGAGCCAAGTGGCCTGGTGGCCAAAACCTGAGAAAATATATTAGCTTTTCCCTCCATCCAAATATAATGGAGAGGAAGGGATTCCTTGAAGCCAGCACCCCAAAGGAGAAGAGAAAGGGTCTTAATATTAAGAGCCAGCAAGAGTATTCTCACAGGCAAGAGCAACAGCAGAACAGCCTGGGGGAAGCCCACTCAGAGCTGGGAGAGGGAGGCAGAAGTCCATGAGATTTAGGCTCTGGGGCTGCTGCCAGTGCCAAGGAGCTATAGTCAGATGGAGAGCAGCTGCTCTCCCTCTCTGTTCCCTGTAGCTCTGGTTTCTTCTCCAGCTCCATCCCTGGTCAATGAGAGGTGTCTTTCCACTCTCCTGACGCAGCAGTACCTCCATCTGGAGGGTGACAAATAAGAGCTATAGCCAAAGAGAAAGGACAGTACAGGATAGGGCCATCAAAAGCCGGGGGGGGGGGGGGGGGTCCAGCCAACACGTTGGCCCATAGTGGGAGATGCTGCAAAGGAAGCCATCGGCAGCTGGTTATGCCACAGTACTCACCGGCCAGTGGCCCGTGCTTGTCGTTCAGGGCCTCGGACAGATGCTTAACTCGGAAATCATGCTCGTGACCTAGCGAGATGTTGGCCGCACAAACACAAGCAGCGGTTTATCCAGGGGACTGAGTGGGCTGTCTCTTAGGGGTGGGAACTCCTCAGTCTCCAGAAGAGAAACACTTGATGGGAGGGGATGGGGAATAGGGAGACTTGGGAAAGGGCTTTGAGCCCCTCCTATGTCTCAAATTACCATTGGAACAGCCTTTTCAAGCCTGAGCAGCAGTGCTTCCTGGAATCCCCTCTAATAGTTACATCTTTCCCATCTCCTTCCTAGCCTGGAGGCTAAAAGGGAAAACCCATGCATGAGGAAGAAGGGGATGAGAGAAGCTAGAGGTACTCCAATACCCCTGAGACTAAGGGAGCTTCTTCATCTCTAACTCCAAATCCCTCTGCAAACACAGGGAGAGAAAACTTCTCTACTGTCTAATAATGTTGTTCTAGTTTGATCAGGCACAAAAGCCTTTTTGGTGCCACTTTGGGCAGAGATGTCCCACTTCTGGAACAGAATCAGTTCTGTGAAGAGCACCTAGCCAGGTAGAAGTGGGGAGAGAAGCCCTATCCAGTGACCTGGTCATATCCATCTTTGTTCACCATTCACCTCCCAAAGGGGTTTTGGGATAGTTTGGTCTTACATTGCCAATCTGAATGTGAAAGGGCTGCTCCACTGGCTGAGAACTTTTTTTTGAGTTTAAACAGAAGGAAACAGAAACAGACAGGGAGGGAAGGGGCAGGGTGTCCTCCGGGAGGGCAGAGCTGCCGTTTGCCAGACAGGTCTAGACCCAATGCCAAGAAAAATGCCACCAGGCCAGTTGAAGCCAGTGTAGTGCCAATACACTGCAATTCCCACCCATCCCTTCTTACAGAAAGATGGGTTACCACCACAGCCCAGGGAAGGGTTGGGGGTCCCAGTATGGTCGGAGGCTCTGCCCTACCAAATGAATGGGACACACAGTGAAGGAGTGGGTAGAAAGGAGACAGAAATACTGGGTGATTACCTTCCAGAGGAATGAGGTTAGAACCCCCCTTTTTCCCATCTAGACCATGCTGAGAATACTGTTTCAGAAGGTTCTGAGCCTTACGAATCGTCCCTGTCACCAGAGCCACATAGAGAGGAGACAAGAAGACCTAGGAAATGAGTAAGAGAAAACAGCAGCAGCCCTCCACCAGTCCCAAAGGCCCACAACACCCAGCCTGACAACAGTAAGCATGCCCAGGATACACCTTTACCCAGAGTGTTCCTGCCACTTCCCAGGGTGGCACCTGAGACTTAGAGGTAAGGGAAAGGAAACACTGTTCCCAAGTCAAGTCTCTTAAGTCTTAAGAGCAGATATTATTCAAAGTGCTCCCTGATCCCAGATTCTCTTGAAACTGGGTAAAACTGAGGAGATGGAGCAAGTAAGGAAGAGAATCCAGGCAGAGAACAAGATACTGCTCACTGGGTGGCACTTTAACTAGAAAAGGCATGGTGCCTGGAAGAGAAGAAGTGTTAACAAGGAGCCTGCCTGCCCACCCTCCCACAGTAGAGATAATCAGCTGGGAGAAAGAGCCCTTATTCCTGGATCTCCCAGAGGAGGTTCTCCTGAAGATCCTGGAGTAAGCTCTACTTGAAGCCACCAGACACATGGCTTAGTCCTCACACTCTAGGAAGGGTTCTATGAGCATGCTCAGTGCTAGTCCTCAAGATTCAAACAGAAAAAGGGAGGCAGAATCTGGGAGTTAGTGAAAAGGGTCCAAGAGACCTCTGGAGATGAGAGCCCAAAGGCTTAAGGCAGAGATGCCCAGAGACCAATCTAGTACTGGCCATGGGCCTCCCTGGAGCAGCAAGTCACTGAAACTGCCCAAAGAACTCAGAAAAAAACCTGGAAGCCAAGAGAGAACCAAACAGAAGCCACATGGGAAGTAGAGAGAGAAAGGACTGAAAAGTGGAGAACGCATTCTTGGCATGGGAGAAAAAAAACAACAGAACAGTTAGTGTCAGGTTCAAACAACACAAACAATATCATGAAGCCAGCAGTTTCCTGGGTCAGACATTGCCGTGTAAACAAGACACTCCAAAAAGAAAACTTGGAAAAGTCAAATAAAATGTTAAAATTAATAAAGCAAACTGATTAACAAAATAGGTAGATGGGGAAGGAGAAAGGCTCAATTCTGTATCTTCTCTATTTTGACATTTCTTTCTTTCCTTTTCTTTTTTTAAATCCTTAACTGCTATCTTAGAATTGATACTAAGTATTAATTCTAAGAAAGAAGAGCAGCAAGGGTTAGGCAATTGTAGTTAAATGACTTGCTCAGTCACATAGCTAGGCAGTGTCTGGGGCCAGATATGAATCCAGATCTTCCTAACTCTAGGTGTGTTGCTATGCTATCTAGCTACCTCTATTTTGATATTCCCCTTCCTTCCTGCCCCGAGGTCTCCTTTTCTCCTTGCCACCCCTGACACTCTTTACTCTGGAATCAAAATGAACAGCTGGGGCAGGCTCCTAGATACTAGCCATTCTCTGCTTCAGGAAGGTTTTAAATGGCTCAGCTCTTCATTGTAGCACAGAAATTCATTTAGTTATTAAAAGATGAACTTGGCTGCCCCTGCTCAGTATCTGTTGCCCTTGCCCTTTCTTTCTCCCGAACAAACAGGTCATGCTAATGAGGCAGTCAGATTCAAGTCTGACACCAGAAGCAAACAACCAACTGGGAAACCAACTGATATATCAGGATGGACCAGGAAACTAGGACCTCAATTAAAACATCTGCCAAGTTTATCAGGGCTACAAAAACAGCTGGCTAGTTCCTTGTTTCAACTCCTCTAAAGTTAGGCATGAAGTTAGTTCCACAAGTAAAGATGTCAGTTATTGTTTTGACTCATGACCTCCCTAGTTCCCTTCCTCACACTTTATAAAGATCCAGAGCCCCAGGCTCCTCTGCAACCTGGGATTCCTTCCTTAACTCCTGGGATACCACCTGAGAACTGCTCTTGGGCATTTTCTGTAATTTCTCTTCTTATGTTTACAAGCCAAGAATGGGTTATGTCCTCACCCTGGCAATGGGGTCAGGTTACTACTTCCTGAGAGAATCTGTCTCCAAGGATAGAGAGCTATCCACAATCAGCTGTAGGGTTCCAAGGGTCTGGCAAAGAATGAGAGCAAAAAACACTGTGAAGGAGACAGGCAGATGACCCAAGTGATATAAAGGGCAAGATTACATATTCCCCAACTAAGACTATCTTGGAAGGGAAAAGAATGGAGATGTGACTCCTGCAGGAGACACTTGGTTTCAATGCTGTCAGAGACATAGCTGCAACACTCGATTAGTAAGCTGTTTTATTATTTGCAGCAGGCACTCTGAGAAGGTTACCCTGGGATAATTATATGGGAAGAAGGGAAGCAGGGAGATGTAGATTGGGAGTCTGCTTCCTAATTCTTCAGGCTGGCTCCAAGGCGCAGCTCCTGGACATTGCCACAGGCCAATTTACTAATTTCTGACTTGACAATCTTAACACTGTTGAACTTTGGAGAAGGAGAACAAGTGGTCTTCTCTCTTAAGTGTGAGAACAGCCTCTCACATTCAGTATAGGGGTAAAGTTTACAATAAGGAATGAGGTCTAAGGCTGGTTTGAAGTCCTGGGCTAACCCACAACTCTTACAGCACACAAAGCTGTTAGAGGAGTGGCATTTTATAAACCTTAAAATACTATGTAAATGGGAGGCATTGCTTTCACTCCAAAATCTGTTGCTATGAGGATGGGAAGTGGAACTCTATTGGGAAATGCCTGGGAACAATTTGACCTTCAGGAGTAGACAGCAGGGGCAGAAGATGTAAAAATCTGGCTCTTTGGGCCCTAATGGTACAGCATAACCATCCTTCTGAAATATCCCAGCCTCACCATGAGCTGTATGTGAACAGTCTCTCACTCAAGGAAAAACTTCTCTGTGTTAGAAATGACAAGGCTAGGCAAGCTGTGACACACAGAAACATTGTTTACCTGGAATGTAGACTGCTTGGGACACAGGGATGATAAGGAACAAAGGGGGACAAAAAAAACCAAAAGAGTAAACTGATAATCTAAGATACCAACAACTCCACGTGCCAGTCCTCATCCTAACTATCTTCCCCTAGAATCTCTCAGGACACAGCCTTGACTTTGTGATGAAATCCAGAGATTAAACCCACTTCCTCTCCAAGGAGGACTTGGGGTGCTCTATCCTCAAAAGTATGTCCATGGAACAATAGCTCCACTGATGTCCAAAGAGAACTGCCCAGCTTCAGTAATTAAAAGGTCCCTAAAAATACCAAGTAAATAATGGGTGAGAATCAAGAAGATGACCCAATTACTAATGTACTGTTTGTTCTCTTTAGAGTTCTTTGGACTCCCTGAATTCTCAGAGATCTTCTGACTTCCACTCTGAAGATTTTTTCAGAAGAATGGTTTTTATATAAAATGCAACTTCTATGGGAGGAAAGGGGTGGCTAGCACCCTTTTGTTCTTAGGTGAACAGACATCTATTTTTCTCCCCAGATACACAGGGTAATGAAGCCACCACAAAGATAATCTCCCTAAAGTTGTCATAGCAGCTAGAATACCTGTACTAGCCAGTGTTATTCTAGAAGGAACTGATATATTGGTAGAATAAGGAAGATGAGGCCTCCTTCTATTAGATGAGTTACAATAGGGGCTCACCTGGCCGTTTGACTGGTTTTTTGGTAGGTGTATCTTTCCTTTTATTGGGAATAGCAGGGGAGTAAGGAACTCCAGAAGAAGTAGTACTTTTTCGAAAGTGCTCTTTCAGGCCCTTGATGGAGCGGTCCAGCTGACTGGAACGGATCTGATAGTAAACATTCATGAAATCTGAGAAGACAGCAAACAGTGGCATGGTTTAGGGACCCTGTTAAGAGTTTTTTCAAACAGCATCTGCTTGTCTTAGTGGACAGATGGCCAAATTTCCCAAGGCCAGCCTACTGCCTTCTGCTTCTTAAGTGGTCCACATGGCCCTGAGTGGTACCGAGCCTGGTGACTTCTGTACTCCTTCCCTTCTTCCCACCCAGTGCAGAAAGCTCTGCAGCATCAAGAACCTTTATGCAAGGTCTGGATAGGTTCCCTCACCTTGGTTCCTGCCATATTCCACCAGCCAGCGAGAAATTCGAATGACATCATGGAGCACACTCTCAGAGAGGTGCTCCAGAGTCATGTCATCTTGAGCCTCCATTTCATCTTCCCCACTGATCAGGTCCAGAATAAGCACAGGGGAGACGACCTTACTGTGCCGAGTCATCAAACTTCGGAACTCAGACTCCAGGGACTCTTTTCCACGCTCAAACAGGAACTTCTACAGGAAGGAGAGAATGTTTACTCTCCTAGTGTTAAGCTAGCCATCCTTGTTTCTCTACTGAGGTCTTCACATGGGCCGTTGTGTTCCTTCCCTAGCACTATGTAAATCCAAGTGCCCTCTCCTCTTCTCATGCTTTCACACTCACTGCAGAAAGCTTTAAATCAACTCAGATTCACTCACATTCAACCTTCCCAGATGAACTCTGCCTTCTTCCATGGCCCCTCAGTGCATCCATTCCCATATAAAGCCCAATGCCAATAAGAACTACTGCTATAATGTCTTGAGTATTTGTTAGTATCAGTACTGACAAAAATCTTGACCTCTGCTGTCAAACTTAAAGAGAAACTGGATCTTGTGACCAAGTATCACTTAGGAAACCACATATTAGCACTATCTATTTTATATAGTGTTTTTGTTTTGTTAAACATTTCCCAATTATATTTTTTAATGTTTCATCCCCTGCTCTAGTTTTTTTCAGTTGGAGGGAGAGGTGGAATTAGCAAGTTGACATCTCTGCTCTAGTGCATACAGAGACTTTACAAAAGAATGAAAAGACCCCAGATTCAGAGCCAGAAAGACCCCAAAGATTCATGGGTAGGATTCAAGGGTGGGTGGCTGTCTTTGAACTTGGATGAGAAAAAAACTAGATCTTTATTTCTACTTATCTACAAGTTGAAATTTAGCATTTCCTTTAGTTATACAGGTAGGCAACAAAATATTCTGAGAATGGGTCTATGAGACAAAAAAAGATAAGAATTTTTGATCTAGTCTAAATCTCTCCTCACTTGATTAATGAACAGGCTGAAGTTTGGGAAAGTTAAGTGACTTGACCAAAGTCACACAGACAGAAAATAACAAAAGCTAGAATTAGAATTCAGGTCTCCTGAGTTCAAATCCATATTTCTTCAGGGACAAAAAATCACTCAGAAGAAATGGAGTGGTTGTAATCTATATCCCTAGAAGTGAGAACCTACAATGATAAAACCAAAGATCCATTAAAGCCTTGCCCAACATCATCTCTATACACTGTGATCAAAATCCATTCTTGACTACATTTAAAATTTTTATTTATTTCTGCCTCTGATACTCTAATTTCTCAAGAAAGAACTTCCTGTTTGAGAAGAGAAGATACAGTTTCTTAGCCCCTACTTCTTGGCTTGTTGCATTCTTTTAGGAAAAGAAATAACTGGGTGGGGGCAGGGGAGATTCAACATCTCATTAGCAAAGTAACAGTTCAGCAACAGGGATAGGTCATACAGCTTTGCAATCTCTAATTGTGGGTCTTAAGGTTTTTCTCCCATCATACTACATTATGGCACATGCCTCCTCTCTATGCTGGTCTAGTTTTAAAACCACTCATTGTCTTACCAACAAACTCATCCATATCAATTTCTGGGCCTTCATCTAGGACTTAGCACAGTACCTAGCACATTGTAGGTGATCAAATAGATATTTGTTAAATGGAGACTGACACTATTTGTAAGTAGCACAGTGTAATGGATAGATTGATCCTGTTGGAGTCAGGCATTTCTGAGTTTGAATGCTGTCATAAGCACTTACTAGCTTTATGACCCTAGGCAAGTCATTTAAGTTCTTTGAGCTTTAGTTTCTTCATCTGTAAAATGAGGGGATGGACTGATTGACCTCGAAGGTAATTTGTGGCTCTACAGTCAATCCTTTAACCATTACTCTCCAAAATGCTATTTTCACTCTTTTCTATAGCCTTTTTCTTCAAATTCACCTCCTCTAGGAAATATTACCAAACTTAATCTTAGTCTAGCTCTGGGTCACACCAATTTTTTTTTAATTTGGGTATAATTCTGCACACTTAAATTGTGATGAACAGGTTCAAATGTTTGTAGTTATCCTGGTCCTGGTTGGAAACAGCTGAGCATGGCTTACTAGATTCTCCATACTTGACTACTGAAGCCAAGTACTATTTCTTCTCATGTTTGTTGGTCAATACTAGTGGACTGAGAAGAAAGAAGTTCCCCTTACCACGCGGTTCAGCTCTGGGCTGTCAGGATTGTTGTCCTGAAAATACTCCACTGCCTTCTGTATTTTGGCCATGCATCCTAGGTATTCCTCCAGCCTTCCTGTGGGGCTATAAAAGGTCCCTGGTTAGCTGGAAAGGGTAGTTGTGGACACCTCACAACATTCAGTAGTCCTGATAGGGGGAAGTTCCTGTGGCAAACCAGGGAAGATCGAACTCTTTTGGGTTTAAGAGGAAGGGGATTCAAGATGTTATGTTCTAAGAAGGGAATCAATATTGTAGATACTCCTACTATATGGCCCAGATTCTTTGTAGGAATAATGATGTGAAAAGCTGGGCTTGGCTTACCCTTCCCTAATTATCTTCTCTGTGTCACTGGCCACATGGTAATAGCTGATGACATGGTCTAGACAGGATAGGGTCTTCTCCACGTTCTCTTGTAATCGCTGTAGATTCTCTGTTTGCTTGTGCACAGGAATGATGGAGTTCTCCAGCTTCATAAGCCGGCTCTCAAAAGATGATAGGATAGAAACCTGTAGGAAAAGAGGGAAGTTTGGAGTCTGAAAATGGTTTATCGTGTTTAAGGTTTCCACAGCACTTTCTTCCCAACAACTCTATGAGTTTGTCAGCACAAGTATCATTAGGCTGGCTTAGGTTAGATCACAGGTAATATGACAATAATATAGGAGAAAGAAATGCATCTGATTGTGTATATATTCATAGATAAACATATTCATTCTGGTGCCCATCTTATCTCCCCATTATTTTATATATAAATATGTATATATAATATTGGCGCAGAAGTCACCTCTTTTCCATATTCTATAAAGCCTAGTACAAAATGTCACATCTAGCCCAATCAATATTTGTTCAGGATACCAAACAAGGAATTAGTAAGGAAAATCCCAACTAAGGAGAGAGTAACCAGCTTCTGGGTCTTAACTTAAGAGGTGCTGCAAGTGAGAGAAGTTGGTTAAAATTACAGAATCAGAGAATTATCCAGTTATAGAGAGAGCACAGAATGTTTAAATGCCAGAGGCCTTAGAGATCAATGAGTCCAACCTACTCAGGTTACAAATGGGGAAACCGGGGTCACGTAAACACTCCTACTTGATGTAATCTGCCAGGATCTCTGGCGTCACACATATCCTGATTTAACCTGTAAATATTTCTTTGCACGATGTCTCTCATATTAGATTGTAAGCTCCTCGAGGGCAGGCACTGTCTTGGACCTCTTTCTGCATCCCCAGCGCTTAGCAAGGTGCCTGGCACATAGTTGGCACTTGATAAATGTTTGTTGAGTGACTGCTTGGTCTGGGTCCGGGGTGTACAGCCTTGGGGAGCCCTCCAGAACCCCTGACACACACTCACCATGTTCTTGGTGAGCTGGTCGCTCTTTTCCAGGCTGTCTCGGATAAAAGAGAGCGTCTCTTCCTCCTGGGGAATGGATGGAAGGATGAATGATAGAGGAGGGCATTAGTCACCCAGCAGAGTGCGCAGGCGGGGCCAGGAGAGAGCAGGGAAAGAGAGTAGGAGATTCCCCTTCCAGGCTGCGACCCCTCCGGCTCCGGGTCCGGGCTGTCAACGCTCTCACCCGCCTCCCATGCCTTTCCTTCTCTCTGGGATCTTTGCCCACATCCGCGCCCCCCAATCCTTCTTCCATCCTCGCATGCCGCCCTCCTCCCGTCGCCTCCGCCCCACCTGCTTCAATTTGTCCTCTATTTCTCGCCGCCGCACGGACGCCTCCTGAGGAGGAATCATTGCAGCTGCGAACCGGCCCGTCCTCGGAGATCCGCGATCCCCACCGGCCTGCGCCCCTCACTCCATAGGCCCTTTCCGGAACGGTCCTCTTCGGCCACCGTCTCTGGCACACCCACTTCCGCCCGGCGTCTTGCCCAAAATAGTGGAGATGGTATTGGGACTACGCGTGCGCGCACCGCACCCCATCTCCGGTTTTTCCCCAACTGAGACTGCGCATGTGCGCAATTTTTTTCTCCGGGGTGATAATTCGCTTTCGGTGGTGGGCGTGGCAAATGTGGTTCTTAGAGAGTGGGGATATAAGAATATTTTTCCTTATCAGGGAAGCCAAAACATCTTTGCATAAAATATCTCTGATAAAGGGGTTTGATATCCAAGATCTCTGGAGAACTAACGAATATCGATGCAGCCGGCAGTGGTCATTGTTTTGGACGAAGCCTGGCTGAGGAGGACTTTCCTCCTCCCAATAGAAAGGGGCGGGACTGGGTCTCGAATATCTCTGTCTCTGTCTGAGGGGCTGGGCCATAAGATGGAGCCTTCCTTTTGGCCTTCGCCCTTTAGTATCCTTGGTAGGAGGTCGTGGTGGCAATTGTATAACCTCAGGAACCTGAGTTCTTGTTAGTGATCCAACCTGCTGCAGGCAATGACTTGAAAGCAACATCAAAGTATAGATCCAGTTTACACTCTTGTATTTGGGGAAGTTGGCTTTTTTCTTTTAAATACAGATTATTAATTAAAAAATAAAATAACAGTTCACCAACAGTCCCTACCAACTCCGTTCACCAAAGAATTTACGGTGTATAAAAATCTGTGTAATCCGGTGGGCACCACTGCTAGTCTTCCCATTAGTACTCTTTCTGGAGGTCATAAATATACAGACAATACAATACAGAGCTTTAATGATGGAGCCTTGGGGAAAGAGAAAGCAAGTCAGAATAAGTAAGAAATATAAAAAGAATGGTTTTCTCTTCCTTCGTTCGTTCGTTCGTTCGTTCGTTCGTTCGTTCGTTCGTTCGTTCGTTCCTTCCTTCCTTCCTTCCTTCCTTCCTTCCTTCCTTCCTTCCTTCTCTCTCTCTCTCTCTCTCTCTCTCTCTCTCT